>NC_090589.1:1117500-1417500 GCF_017918235.1 Porcisia hertigi
GATGGAATTGGTGGATGCTTTAAAGCTGCAAGTGCTGCGCTCTCCAAGACAAGAGTGGAGCACACACACATACATATAACCCGAAAAGAGATCAGAACAGCTGCGCAGAGTGTTTAGGTGGAACAAAAAAAATCTTGGGAGAAAGGGGAGGGGGTGGGGGATATCGATCTGCTAGTATCTCAGTGCTCTCACGCAAGCAGGTTAAGGTGGTGTGGCACACATGTGCGTCCGCCAGCGCGATTGAGTGAAGAGACGCAACGCCAGAGTGAAATGGAAAGAAAGAAAAGGTGATACAGTATAGGCACAGGCGACGATAAGAAGGTCCACGATGCCATTTCGAGTATGGTGGGGGAGGGGGGGGGAAGGAAGGAGGCATGCTAGTTGGCACAAAAAATGCCGCCAAGCCGCCGTCGCCGACGATGTGCCTGTCCAAGATGTTTGCTCATAAGTGTTCGCACTTCACATGCACTACATTGACAGCCGAGCCCTCACAGGCTAGTAGGAAGCTGAGTGCAGAGAGGGGAGGGGGTCACTGATGACAACGGAATCAACCTTGTCGTTATGATTCCCATGGAAGGAAATCACGGCACATAAAATGTGGAAGGACACCCTCCGTCTTTGTACTTTCTGAATGGGAGGAGAAAGAAGGCAGAGGCAAGTTGTGTACATTTGTTCACTAGACATCAAAGATGGGGAAGAACTACACATATCGAAGACTCCCACAGCGAACGGGAGGGAGATAGTTAAAAAGAAAGAATCGATACCCCACCATCACCCACCTTCTCTATTCCCACTCATGGAAGCACACATGCCTGTATAGAGGCACGCGTGCCCCAATGGTAAGGCGGAACATCATGAACTATGTGACGGGGGAGGAAGGAGCTCACAGCCAAAGAGATACGGGCACAGAGGGGCAAACGCATAAGAGAGCGAAAAAAAAAAAGCAACCTGCGTCTCAATAAACAGCAAGAGGAAAACAAGAGGGGGGGGCGAAGGCAGGGGGGGGGGGAGAGGGAGAAAGCCTAGATATCAATCGACGAAATAGAAGAGTGGGAAGAGAAGCGCGACACCACGGACCACGCGGTCCCTCCCCTTGCTCACAGTCGCCTCTCCGGCTCCCCCCCCCTCTCTGCCGTGCTCTTCATGAACTCGAGCCAGTAATTCATACATCAAGGGCAAAAAAAAGGACAGATAGCACAATAAACTGTCATTAACGGACCGATGGATCACTATTCACCCGCCAGCCCCTTTAAAACACACACACGCACACACACGCGCGCACGTGATCAAGCATGAGCAGCACGCAAGCACAAGTGGGGGAAGGAAGGAAGCGTTGAGATGGACCTGACGTACCGTCTCCAACAGAGACGGGGTCTCCTTGTCGACTAGCAGACTCAAATAGATCGCTGGCCGTGTAGCCGCCTCCTTTCATCACAAAAAAAAACAGTAAGCGCTCACAATCTCCTGTTGTATCCTCCCCACAGTCCTAGCGGAGCGTGAAAATCAAAGGCTGCATTCGTTCTTGGAACTGCGCACCGTCCGGCGAATCAGCGGCGCAGCCCCTACGACACGGACCATGTCACTCAGTCGAACCACCACCGGCGACTCCTCAGATACACCCGTCCTTAACGCTGTCGCCCCTCCTTGCACCTCTCCTCGTGCGTGAGCGGACGAGGCCACCGGAATGGCTGTGCTCACCGCGTTCAAGGAAACCTCACGCAGAACTACCTCCGGCGTGAGCGGCTCTACTTCCAGGATGGCGGCAGAGATGTCTGCCAGGGAAAGCACTCGATCACCTTCGGCGAGCTGCGGTGGTGGTGGAGCCTTCGACTCACGGGTGCTTCTTGACGCCACCGATGCGGAAGCGGAAGTCACAACACGGCCATCCTTGACAGTCATAGTGACCGCCCGCGCAGTCAGTGCACGCAGGAAAGACACGTACAAATCCATGCCTGCACGGCACTCTTGCACCAGTAGCACCTGCATGAAGGGATGCGTGTCGCTGGACAGGGTGCCCGCGCTGAAGGTTGTCTCCCCCTGCAGAACAGCGCGCAGTTCGTCAAGCTCTGAAGCTGTTTTCAGCTCCAGCACCGGCTGCAGACACTCGCTCAGCGCCTGTCGACGCAGGCGTGAGCTTTGCAACTCCTTCGCGAGGGAGCGGAGGTCGCGTTTGACCTGCGCCACGACGACTACTGCGTCGACGGCAATACGTGGCGGCAGTAACCCACGCGCGACCCACAACAGAAGATTCAAAGCGTCGGTGTACCACTCCTGCTTCATTGCATCCCTCTCAAGGTTCATCAGAAGGTGAGCGACTGAGTCGTATGCCTGCAGATCTTCGCGCGTGTGGATCTCTGATAGCAGCAGCTCGTGAAGATAAGCACCGAGGCGCATGGTGCTACCCTGTACGAAGGCGTCGCTCTGGTTATCAGATTGCTGCGCTTTATCCTCTTGCTCGATGAAGGTCGGAAGTACATTGAGGAAGAAACTGTAAACTATCGACAATATCGTGGCGGGGGCCACAGAACGGCGAAGAAGAACGCCACTCGCGCGCCAGCACAACGGAATGTGCGTGCCGTACCCGAGCCCGAGCAGTGGCAGCTCCAGAGGCGGAGCCAAATGAGGCACAGAAGAAGTGAACGGCGCTGCACCGGTGGCATTGGGCAGTCCCTCTGCAGGGGCGCGGGTGCGAGAAATGCGAGGCTTCCGCGAGGCCGAGGCGTCCTTTAATTTGTTCTCCGGTATTAGGCCCCCTTCCTGCCAGTTTTCAGTCTTCGAGTGCACCTTTTCAAACGACGTGCCGCCTCCTTCTACGAGATTTGCAGTAGAAGCGTGCGTCCCTTGCTCCTGTTGTTGCTGCGTCTGGGTCCGCACTAGTCCCTCTAGCGCCACGATGCGCTGCACGAGATATTCCACCTGCAGTGCCGTCTCCTTCGGCCCCTTGACAACCGGCATATCTCCGTCATATACCAGCGATGTCGAGGACCCCCCAAACACGCCACTGTTGCCTCCCTCCATTATAGTGTCGCCGTCCACGTCTCGGTCCAGCTCGGTTGTAAGATGTCCCACATCCGCAGCGTAGCCAGACAGCTCTGGGTAGCGCTCGTAGACCCGTTTCCACGACGGCCGTGGCGTGAGTACCGTGTTGGTGTCAGAAGGCTCCATTGCTGCCGAAGCCGCAGCCTCCTTGACAAGGGCTGCGCGGTCCTCCTCCAGTGCCTTTAGGCGGAGAAGCATGACGTCCAGCTGAGTGCCGCGCACCGCGGCGGTGCGACGCCACCGCCGAATCATCAGCTGAGCACCCTCTAACTCGCTGGTGAGGTAATCCTTCATGAGATGAAAATCGTCTACCGGTACGTAGTCGCTGTATTTCATTCGGAACTCTAGAAGCTCCGCCTGAGCGTCACCGGCAATGCGCTTGAACTCGTCTAGCTCACTAATTTGACCAGTCACACTCGTCACAAGCCGCTCGTACTCTTTCAGACGTCGATCACACTCTCGCACAGCCCCGATGAGAACGACAATCTTCTCCAGATCGCTCTTGCTGCAGTGCTCCAAGTCTATGATGCGCTGATTTGCCGCATCCAGTTCACGGTGCAACTCCAGCACATCACGGGCACATTTTTTGCGTGACTTCTCCTGGGTGTCCGACTGCCGCCCCTCTTCTGCTTGCACGCGAGATTCAAGAGCCATTTCCATCTTGGCTAGATCCGCCTGCAGCTCGCTCACCTGCTGGTGCAGAGCATTCGAGTTCTCCACGTGAATCACCCTCTGTACATTTCCCGCATCCACTGCGGCGAAGGCGTTGGTGAGCAGCTCCGCCTGCGCCTGAATGGCATTGTCGTACGCGCATTGGATATCATCGAATAGTAACGCGTAAGCAGGAAAGGCGGTACGCAACGCGCGGAAAGCCTCGCGGTAGGGGCCTAGTTGATCCATCGCGCTGGGAATGGAGGCGCCACCGCTGTTTAGGACAAGCTCGCGCTTGATATAAGACTGCAGCTGCGTGACCAGTGGTGGTGGGGCGACGGCGGCGGCGATGGTGGTGTTCAAGTAGCTGCCGCTATGGACGGGGTTGGTGATGCTAGAAGGCAGCTTCGAAGGGCTCACGTCTATGGTGCGTTCCAGGTGACGCAAGGTACCGATTGTGTCACGGAGGCTCTTTTCGGTGCCACTCATAAATTTGGGTGTTTGCAATGGCGACAATGTCGTGGAAGAATGCACTGCAGCGGTTGATGGAACAGCAGCCGCTTTTCTCAGCTTTCGCGTTTGTGTGGGAAGCATACGCGACGTCACTGGGAGAACAGTAGGCGCGTGTGAAGCCTTCTTTGACCCTGCCGTGCCGAGCCGCTGTTTCTTCTGCCGTACCGCATCCAGCTGGAGCAGGCGTCGCGCCGATGGCCCAATGTTGGAGAGGTCGTCAAGCAACGTCAGGGAGCCAGTCCACTCGGCATGACAAGGGCCACCGCTGGTCGCTAGAATAGCCGGCTCCGTGCCTCGTATCGATCCGTAGTAGGAATCGTAAAGTTGCAAAATGCTTTGAGGAAAAGAGTCTGAGCGACTTGGCGGGGGACCGGAGGTTGTGTCTCTTGTATAGGCACCCCCCGTTGCACCCGCAATGGACGGTAACGTTGAGAGCGGCGATATCATCGGGACATCGCGCAACGCCTTGACGGCCGAAGGGAGGGAAGGTGAGGTGGTGTACTGAAGACCGCATACCGGCACCGTGCCACTACGCCCATCACTACTACCGCTCATCATTCTCCTTTTTTGTTGCTTGCCGCTCCACGCGGACACCAGAATCGAAGTCGTGTACACCACGACGCAAAAGGGAATTCTAACAAAACGGCTGCAGGGGATGAAACATGGGAAGTATAGGGGGGGCGAAAAGAAGCGCAGAGACGACCCGCGAGTCCCCGTGCCCCTCAAAAGATAGGCCAGAGTGAAGTATGACGGTTTCTCGATGCACCTCACTGCGCGTACCACTCTTCGAATTACACGCACACGGAAACGAACAGAGGTGCCTGCACTCTTCCGTTTACAATGGCGAGTTTGTCGCGACTGTGTGAACAAGTTGACCTTTGAAGTCGGGACCCACACGTTTGCGGAGGTTGGAAGAACAAAGAGCGACACAGAGAAATCGGACAAACTATGGAAGATGGCGGTCACAGAGAGTGTCGGAGAAAAAAAAAGGAGCGCAGGCCAGTTAAGAAGACGAGGAGATAAACGAAGAGAGAAAGGGGGGGTGAGATTGCAGGTGTATTTGGATACATATATATATATATATGTGTGTGTGTGTGTGGGGGGGGGGGGGTCTGGAGGGAGGGAAAAGGGGTGCGCGCATGCGTCGCTGTGACGCGCAGCAACACCTGTCATGCGTCCTATCTCCTCTTCCAGTCTCCCTTCGTCGATACTTAGCAGGAAAAACGATCCGCAGTAAGCAGTGTCGCAATTACATGGCCAACGCCAGAGCTTGCATTTGTCAGTTACCAGCACAAATAACAAGAGGGAGAATACTTCACAGTACGCAAAGTAAGTTTATGATCAGGGCACAGACTTATTTACCTCCTCTTTTGGGGAGGGGGGAGAGAAAGAAGGAAGCTGCCCCTCACATTACCGATACCTGTTTTCTTCTGGATACCTTGTTGATCAGAATGGAGCGGATTTCGTTCAAGCGAATCCGATATGCCTGGGGGGACGTTCAGCGTTGGAAGACAAACACATACACACAAAAGGAGCAAGCGACAGTTAAACGGATTCACAAGGTTGGGCTTCGGGGGGGAGGGATGACTGCAGCTCACTAGGAAGCTCCCTTTTTTCTCCACCATCGCGTCTCCTTTCCCTCCTTCACAATGATAAAAAAAAAAAGAAATATCTCCTCATCTCTCTACAGGAGTGCCTCATCCCCACCCTCACGCGGCGCTCTCTCAATCGATAATGGGACAAAGAAAAGAGCGGGTCACGGATGCGCGTTTATACCGCGGCTAGGATTGTACGCCCCATACACGTGCTACTCTGCCAACCAGCCCTACCCTCCCTTACTCGGCAAAAGCGAAGCGCGATAATAAAAAAATCGAGAGGCAGAAACGGGAACTCAGGAAGGCACATCAATGCACGCACACACACACAAAACAAAGTCAGTGACGGAGTGAGTAAGTGATGTGTATTTGTCGAGGAACGAAAAAACAGACGGAGAAAATAAACAACACCTACAACTACACCAGACATCAAACATTAAGAGGGGAAGGAAAAAGGCGACATGGGCGACCCTCGATGCGCACAACACCGTCAGCAGCATGAGAGGATCAAAAAGTAGATAATCACCAACTGGTGCAGCGACATCAGAGAAAAAAAGCAAAACAACAGAGGGGAGAAAAAGAGAACGCAAGCGAAAAAGAAAAAATTATGGAGGGAGAGAACTGCTGAACCCACCACATGCAAAGAAATTCCTTCACGGCAAATGGGAAAAAAAGAAAGAGAGGAGGAGAAAACTAACAAGCTGCACGTCCACAGATCACACGAGACTATCGATTTTTTTTTCTTGGTGGGTAGCAGGAAGAGAAGCGCATCCATTATTCTTTGGAGTGACGAAGCACCACACACACACACACACACAAGCCAGAGCAACGATAAACGAAAAAAAAAGAGTCCACAAAGAGAGAGAGAGAAGTGGGGGAAGAGACACAATGAGAAGAGCAAGAATAACAAGCGTAAAGCAAGCGCACAGGAAGACACCTCAGAAAAGAAGGGCGCGCGCAAATCCCACTCGCAGCAGGCAAAGGGCACGAAAACAAAATGCAACGACAAACAAGAGGAATAAGAATGCAAAAATTGGAGCAATGCTGTTGATCACAAATGAAAGTGAAGCAAAAAGACAAATTAAGAATCGGCTCAAGAGTGGTGGTTGGTGCGCCTATAGGCAAGTAGAGGGAACCAAAGATAATGGCCGCTGGAGGTCGCTCACGAGCGAAAAATTTGGGGAACAGGGGAGAGGTGACACGGTGGATACGAGGTGTACAACGACACAGGCAGAAGATGAACAAGGGATGGTCTGGTGAAGACCCGATTCGAGTACTGCGGTAGAGGAAATGGGGATAGGAGTCGGGGGTAAGTATGTCATCGGGAAGCCACTGTGCGTCACATGAAGCACTCACCTAGAATTGATCCACCCACCCCCCCCTCGCTCTCAGGGAATAGCAGAGTCGCATTCCCGTGAAACGGGTCCGTCTAGTCAAATAAGCGACGAGAAGCCGAGAAACGATGAAGAAAGAAAAAGATAGCTACACGGAGAAAACAGAACGATTTTTTTTTCAAACACGCGCACGCACGTTCAAACGAGTCGAGATATATATATATATATAGATATATAGATATCTTTTCAGGGTACGCCCAGGCACACATACGCCGTTATCGAAATGCTCTCATCAAATATGAGCATATAGCGTCGCACCAAAAGAAGTGCTCCCCCCCCCTCTCCCCACCCACAACCAAAGGGGGGCGATAGATGGAGAAAAAACCGTTAGGAAATAAGAAGATTGCGCACATCAGAGGGGGGCGAGTAAAAAAAAAGGAAAGCAAACACCAAGAAGAAACTACCTTGAGGGAGGGAGGTAGGGGAGGGGATAAACAGAAGACAGGGAGAGTGGAACGGAAAAAAAAAAGAGAACACACACAGAGAGAGACACTGTTCGACATGGAATGACCCTCTGCCGCCCTCATGCAAACAAAGACATGATCAGAACCAAAGAGAGAAAGTGGGAGACTTGGCCAAAAGGGAGAAGAAGCGCACACTCAGAGGGAAATGATACCACGGCGTTTTCTTTTTTTACTCCTAGAGAAAAAGAATGGGGGGGAGGGGGGAGACTACACGGAGCTGAATGCAGAGAAGAATTCGATACGCGCAACCACACCCAAAGACACACACACACACAAATAAAGCCACCAACACACCAAAAAAAAAAGAGAGACGCGGGAGTAATGAGCGACGGCACTCTCCATTTGCCCCTTTTCACCTTCTGTTCGTGATGAGCATTTGACAGTTTCACCGCTGATGTCGAGACCCCCTCCCTCCCCCCCCCCCCGGGCAAACACACACGGGAACTGTGTGACATCCGAATGTCGGGGGGGGGGTAAAAATAGAGATCCCGTTGCTCAAGAACAGTAGAAAAAAAACACATTGGAGAAAAATAAGCACGAAAACAATGTCGCTCTACAAAAAAAAGCAAACATAATAACATCCCACTGTGCGTGTGCACACTGAGACACGCACACAGACTTATACAATCACAGACACAGACACACGGACACGGACACGTGGCTCTATTTGTGAAGAAATATTTATATATATATACGTATATAACACAGTGGAGTGCAGCCCTCCACAATACGACAAGAATAGGAGCAACAAGAGCGTAGGAATAAAAAAGATAGCAAAAGTCAAAAAGAGTATGTGGTTACCGCAGAACAAAAAAAAAAGAGGGGAAGAGATGAAGAAGATGAACACACACAGAGACAGACCCAACCACACACACACAACCACAAAAAACCGCGTCGGTGTGAGGGGGGGGGGGGAAGGGGAAAGAAGCAGAAGATAAAGGAAGGGGAAAAAGATCTGCGAATCATAAACGAGAAGCAAAATCGCAAAACAGTAGAAAATCGGCAAGAACAATAGAGTTGAATAATTGGGAAAATGGGGGAAGAGAAAGAGGGAAGGGGAGAGAGAAGGAGAGGGGGGAAGGGAAACAAACGAATTTGCCTCCTGTGGTTGTTCACAGCGCAAAACGGGCGACAAGGCAACAGAAGGGCAACGAAGAGGTGATGTAAGGCAAGGGAAGTAAGCAGGGATCGGTAGGGTGGGAAAGCTCTCCTGAACGATGCAAGGAGCTCGGACACACGAACACGAAGAACATCGAGAACTCCTGTTTTTCCCCTGTGAAAGTAGAATCGATCACCCAAAACAACACCTGCCAAACACAGACGTACGACACACACACACACACACACGCAAAAAAACTCTTGGCCGGTGGTGACGAGGAGCTTGCATTGTTGCTTCATGATTGGCAACCTATCTTCTTTCATTTCGCTGTGGTTTTCTCTCTGAGCTATTGGACCTCAAAGATGGCCCACACGAGCCCTCCTTCGTTCGCCTGCACCAGATCGATAGTTTCTGGGGTAGAGAAACCCTGCATTGTCGGGCTGCCATCCGCTGAGAATATTGTCATACTTGCCAAACTCTGATCCATCACATCAGGGATGATAGGCAAGGTGAGTCGATGTGCTTTTTTCGGACGCTCCTCAAACACCTCGGCGTGCGCCTGCTCCTTCACGAGCGACTGACGGTAGTTCTCCTCAGTAAATACGGTGCTGTCCATCGCAAAGTCCCGCGTCACATTGGTTTGCTGGTCTAGTGATGTACGGAAGGCGCTCTTCGACTTGGCGATGATGGCCTGCGGATTAAGGTCTTGCTGGCCAACAAGGTAAATCTCGTAGTCGAAGGGGGAGAGGGCCTTGGCCATTGCTGGGTATACGCCAGAACGGCTATCGCTGCGGACAACCTTCAAATTACTGCCGATCCATTGAAAAAAGATCATGCGGCGCTGATGTGTTTCACCGTTGGAAAATGAGATACGAAAGAGCCCAAAGAGCCACGCGTCGGCTGGGAGGTTCTTCACCATCTCAAAGATGCCCTGTCGACCATAGGCGTGTACCTTTAGTACGCACGGATCCAACTCAAACACAGCCCAGTTGATAGAGCCGTTGTTTTGACGCAGAGACGTCATAACGCGCTTCGTCTGCTCTGAGACGTCCACTGGACTGTGCGGAAGTTCCCCGTTCGTGGCCACCGGCGCTGATGGCGGAACAATCGACCTGGGTGCCAACCGCACACTTGGTGCTGTGTTGCGACGTGCCCGCTTTGCTGTGGCGGCCACTGCTGCCGCCTGCTCACGCTCCTGATGCATCATCTTCTGCTCTGCTATTAGTCGCCCACGGTACTCCTCACGAATCTGCTCCATCGAGAAGTCGCCGCTGTCCGTGACGAACGTGTCGCGCATCTGCCGCACAAGAGATTCAAAGGAGAGGGACGCCTTGTCGGTCGTTGAGAAGCCAGGGACACCGCAGAGATTCTTCATGGTGAAACACGTGATCTCGCTGATGCCCCTACCACGCTTGACGACGCTGCATTTGGGGCCGATATACTGCACATAGATGAACTTGTTGCGCTTGAAGGTACCCGAGCCTACGGGGAATTTCGAGTACAACAGCTGCACTTTGGCTTCGTCGAGGCGCTCGATTGCATTATCGATCGCGTCACAGCCCCGGCAGACGCAAACAACTTTGGGCATTTTCTTTTTTTTTTGTAGTGTGTGTGTGTGTAGTAATCCCCCTGCCCTCCCCCACCCAGGGTAGTGTAGAGTGAAATGCCAAGAAAATGTCAACCCGCACGAGGATCCGCCAGAATACAGAAACAACCAGTGAAATCGATCAGAGAAGCCCCAGGAAGAAGAGAATATGAGAGAGAGGGAGAGAGAGGAGAGTGCGCGTCTAGAGGAGCATGCACGCGCCAACACGCACGCACACACACACACCAACACAAGAACCAGCAGTGGGAAAAAAAGGCGGGTGAAAATAGCAATACTTTGAAAACAGGTACTGTGATGATGAGCACACCAGTAAACCACGCACACAGAAACCACGAAAAAAAAAAAGAATGCGGGGAGGGGGAGAGAACAATATAAATGCAGAGAGAGGGAAGCGCGACAGAGGCCAACAAAAGCACACCGCAACAGCGACAATACCACCAAAAAGTGAAGTGCAAAGGTGGGGAGGGGGGAGAGGAGGGAGCGTGGGAGACCGAGGGGAAGAAAAAGAATATAGATGAGAAGGGGGAAAAAAAACAGCAAACCCTATCTTCGCGGCTGGGAAACACACACACACGCAACAACAACAAAGGAGGACCTAAAACGTGCCACCCCCACGAGGCTTATCAGTCCTAGTCTTTTCAACAACAAGTGTTCTGGTTGGCGCGCCTCTAACAATATGTATGTGTACATACATATAGAGATGTACTTGTGTACGAGCAGATGTGCCGAAGATGAGGGAGGGAAGCGGGCCAGAAAAAAAAAAGAGGGGGAATCAAAAGGTACGAAAATCTAATATTGATATTTTCAAAACTTGGTAAGTGAAGGGAGAACGGTGGAGGCAGGAGAGGTGATACAATAGTGAGGGAGAAAAGAGATTGGGTAGAAGAATAGAGGGTATCACCAAAGTACTCCGAGAGCGTCTTCAAAGGTCAAGTAAGTTTTGCTGTTCACCGCGGAGACTTGTGCGCACGTGCGTGCGTGTGCGCGTGTGTGTGCGTTTCGTTTTTCCCTTTCTTTTTGCTTTTGGTGTCTTCAATATTTTTCTGGTTCCCGCGCTAAGCGGGAGTGAGTCGGTTGAGTATAGCCGTGTTCGAAATCTCAGATGAACCTGTGTGAGTTTGGGGGGGGGGGACAAAAATAGAGAAAACGAGAAAGCCAGCTGCAAAGATAAAGAAAGAAGGCGGAGGAGGAGCCGCAATAGAGGAAAGGGGGAAAAAACAAGGTCAGACACGAAAACGGAAGAACAGGGAGAAAGGGAGAAAGGGAGAAGAACATCAATAGCTGCATCGTTGTCGTTGTGGGCCGATGGAGGAGGGAAGAGGCAGCAACCACGATCAATATGGGGTGGGATGATATGGACGAAGAGCATAGATGCGGAGAGATGCAAAGAAGAGAAACCGGAGTGGATTTGACGTTGTCGGGGGGAAAAAATAAAACATGATCGTCGCTTGCTAGACGCCGGCAAAGATGCGAGAGGGGGAGGAGGTCGACGCCGCAGAGAGCGATAGGCGAGAGCGCCGGGTTTTGGATACCTTTGCGATTGCCTCTTCACTAACACTCCGAGGCACCGGTGAGAACGGGCGTATACTGCAAGGAAGCTCTCAAGCATGGAAACATGTGCGCGTGCGCATTCGTGGTGGAACCCCCCCCCCCTTTTCCCCCTCTTCAGCTCAGGGCTATAGAAGTGTCCCGTTCCTCAAGAGGGAGCGTGAGCGCCAAAAGCCCTCCCTCCCTCCCCCCTCCCCTCCCGTGACGCCCGAACCAGGGGAGGAGGTGAAGAGAGAGTAAGCGAAGGGCAAGCCACAGAAACCAATACCCGACTCCGTGCATCAGTCAGAGGTGCGCGAACGTAGTCCCTGGCACTATCGTCACTCGCACGTCCTCTCCGGCACACGCGTGACAATCAAAGGGTTCGGAGAGCCTATTTTCACCCCTCCCCGATGAGGAGAGAGGGGGCTACGCACCGTCCCAATTTGTTGTTTCTCTTTTTTGATGTCTTTTTTTCCGTATTTTCCACAATCACTTTAATCGTTCACCTGCTATTTCACCCCGGCATAATGTGTCTCCTCCCCCCCTCCCCCTCCGACTAACGGGTGAAGACGGAGACGGAGAGTAGCCCTCAAGGAGGCGTGCAGGTTACAGATGAAGTAATCACATAAACAACAAGCACATACACCAGCCCCAAATATGTACGCTTCATGCGTATTCTTTCCTCATCTCAGTCGTCTTTCGTCCACCTGCCCTTGAGCAATCAAGGCCTTGGTTTGCATCACCTCCCCCCTCCCACCCCCTCCCTCTCTCTCGCCCTCCGCCCCCGCCCCCTCCCCTCGCTGTTCAGGGGCAAGGATCGCACGGGGACGCAACAGAAGTGTGTGGACGCACGATCATCCTGTTTTCTGTGTATCTGGTTCACAGCAGTCAGCAGATGCGTGTGTATATTGCCACTTCGCATCCAACTCTGCCATCAACGCATATAGATGCGAGAAGAGGGGGGCAGAGAAAATGAGACAAACATAAAGGTGAACAAAGGGGAGAGGGGTCACATTATAACGAGCCTCACAGGGCAGAGGTAGAGCAGAAACAGACCGCTGGCCATACCTTCGGAACTGGGGGGAGGAAAAAAATCAATACAGCAAGAAAAAAATCACCCAGAGTTCACTCACGTCACAACGAACACCGTACAGGGGAAACGGGAGAGGAGAAATAGACCGACAAAAAGGTGGGGCAGGAAGAAAAGATGAGAAGAAGAAAAAAGCGAATGCTCTTTCTACACACAGACACACATACACACACCTGACCACAGGGAAGCGCGGCGGAGAGATCAACAATTTTTAAAAAAAAGCAAGCATTCAGAGAGAAGTGTGTGTGTGTGTGTGTGTGTGTGTGCGTGAGAGAAGAGGGAAGAAGAAAGGCTGAACTGAGAGATTCTGTGTCGGTGCACTCCTTCCGTGTCCCTGCTAACATACACGCACCCATACATATATATGTGTGTATAACTATATATATATATATATATTACGTCGGAAAGTCTTCGCTCATAAACAGAAAAGCTGATTCGAAAACACACTTGGAGAAGAGAAAAAGCGCCGAAACGAAAAAAAAAGGGTGAAGAGGCAAAAAAAAGAGGTAACAAAACACAGACGCAAAAATAATAATAATATCTGCTCAAAAGTGGGGAAACGAAAATCAAGAGCGCCTGGAATCGGAGAACACAGGCGAGAGCGCATGACGTGTGTGTGTGTGTGTGTGTGTGTGCGCCTAAGTCTGCGGGCAAATATATATATATATATATCCGTATGTGTATGTGACGAAGGAAAAGGCAAGGAAAAACATATATATTATGTAGGGCGGCACAAACATCGAAGTCAGCCGTGACAGAAGACAACGATAGCAGTAAACATACACGCACAAGGGAAGAGGGAAACAAGCAAAATAAAGACAGAGGACAACATGCACAAAAGAAAGGGGCACTAATACTTCAACGTGTGCGCTGTGAGCGTGGAGGGGGGGGGGAAGGGAAAAGAAGCCTGGGGGCACACTCGAAAACGTGCGTCAGTCACAGGGACGTGGTGAGCATCAAGAAAAGGCATGGATGTGGAAGTGGAGCGTGTATGCCCACCGAGAAGAGAAACGAACAGCGCGACTCGATCTGCTTCCTCTCCAGTAAGTATTCCTTCACGCGTACTCACCCACATTAACGGAAGAGATAAATGCGCCTACGTAAAGAAAAAGGCAGATTTTTCTTTTTGTATGCGCCTGTCTATTTCCCCCGCCCGCCCGCCCGTCCAAACATCCTCCCCGTCCCTCTAACCTTTAGTTGGGCCCTGAAACCCCCTGGACGGGTGCCCAGCTTGCAGACATACATCACATACAGAGACACCGAGAAGAAAATAGACATAGACGGTGTTAGTCGTCAACTACGCGCTCAAGGATGCGACTCTGTACGCACCGGCTTGCGTTCACCGAACACTCTTACGTGGGTAGGTGTCTACACCCCTTCCCCCCCCCCCTACACCCCCCTCCACACATACACACGCACACAGGCGGTTGGCCTTCCTTTAACTGCCCCCATCGCCACCGTCATTCTATCTTGTCCTTGTTGAGTCAACCATCTCGACACTTTAAGTACACCCAGTCTCCTCCCCACTCCTTTTCACCCCAACAGAGGTACAACTACGGATCTCTGGAATACGACCGTCTTCTTCCTCCCCCCCCTCCTGCACCTGCATCCCGTGGAAACTTTCCCACGTAAGCGCACCTTCTGGCGTATCTCGCGGCCTGTACGCTGAACGCACCAGGTTGGCACATCCTCGGGCGTTCCTCCGACAAACGCAGCGTTAAGCACCAAAGGAGGAGTCTGACAAAAAAAAGTCTGAGAGACTGTTTTGACCCCTGCTCACCCCCTTTTTGAGACCTCTCTGACACGGTATCGCGAATTTCACTTCACTATTTTGCTCGTGTAGCACCGATCCCGCAAGACAAAATCTGTGGCACTCCCTACGAAGCTGTATCAGAGCATCAGCCCATGTGACGGGGCGAGAGATTCACTCCAGTGCAGGCCATAACGGCGGGACACAGCAGAGAATAAAGGGGGGATAGGGTACTTGGGCAGAAAAAAGCCTCCACGCCAGAGCGCCAGCGCACGCCCTCGCCTCCGCTACGGAAGCGAAACATGCTCGACTATTTCCTTACCGCGCCCTTCTACGATAAACGAATCCCCTCTCCTCTCTCTCTCTCTCATCGAACCAGGTCATCCGGCTAGTGGGCCCTTCCTCCTGGCTTGCCTTGCTTTCTTTCCTCCAATGCCCGCTGCAGGAGGTGCACCACATGGGTGTCGGGTGCGATGCGCGCTTTCGTCCACGCAGGCAGCGCCCAGCGTCCCACACGCTCGAGAGCGGAAGCGGTGGTGTATGTCCCGCGGCCGGTGGCAGAGGGCGGTGTACGCGCGTGCCGGGCAAGTCTCAGGGAGGTCAGTGGCCAGCGTTGGGGCGACGGCCCTCGGCTACCCTCTCTTTAAGCACCGCCTGTGCGCCGTTTCCCCCCCTCCCCACTTCACCTCTGCCGCACCAGCCCACTGCCCTTCATGTGGTGGTGTGCACACGCTCTCCGCGTTGCACTCCGGCAGGGGCGCGATGGGACGTGCTCACCTCTCACGTGTCCGGCATCGGCGTCTCGTTGGCCCACCCGGCCGGATGCGGGGGATGCCGCATATTCTGCACACTGCGCTGACAGCCACGCACCGTGGTGCGTGTTGCAGGACGGCGCTGCTGTCTTGGGTGGGAGAGTGTGAGGAGGTGGGGGGGTTGCTGCCTCTACTTTCCGAACGACACTGGGATTTTTAGAGGAAATAAGGGCACAGGATGCCGGCGGCCTCGAGCACACCATCGTGACCTTCGTTGTTCTCTCTTTGTCTTCTGTGTAAAATGTTTTCCGACCCACTTTCCACCCTCTCCCATCTCATCTCAGTTGGGTGCACGTGAAACACCGCACTCATTGAACATAAATGCATGCCCCTGAGCTTTCCTCCTTTTTTCTAATGGCATTGGACTTGTGGAACCCAAAGGGACGAGGAGACACACGTCAAATGACAAGGAATCGAGAGACAGAGAGGTCACAAATCCCGGTGGATTGAGGTCAAAACACACCGGAGACTTCGTATGTGTGGGTGTCTGCCCGTGTGGGGTATGTAGGGAAGAGAAGGGGGGAGGGAGGTGGGGACCACAGAAACAAAGATATTTTTTTCTCTTTAGAAAGACAACATGAAAGCACAGGAAAAAAAAAAACATGACCACACACACACACACACACACACAAACGAATCGAGGAAAGAGAGAGCATTCGATATATCACTCTCTGCGCTGGCAAAACATACTCGTTCAAATAGGCAGTATGCGTAGAAGCGCGGAACTGATGTATGAGGCCAGGGAGAGAAAAGGGGGCGCTAGACTGAGAAAAGACAGCACGATCAAGAGAAACCTCAACAAAAAGTCCAAAGACAGACAAGCAGGGGATAGCTGAAGAGGTACTCACTAGGAAAGAAAGAAACACTCGCACATTCACAAGCGACAAAACAGGTAGATCCACGGAACGAAAGGAAGAAAGAGAGATGGGGGAGGAATCTAGCAATATATACAAATATATATATATAGATATATAGATATTCCTTTCAATATAAAAGGAGGAGAGAGCCGCGAACCCAGGTGTTGGGCTGCTCTTCGCTTTCCTTCCCTTGCACTCCACTTTGCGGGTATGCCAGACGGTGTGTGAGACATGGGTGTAAATGCACGTATCCGAATGGATGCACATTTGGGTCTGACGAGATAAACAAAAAAACGTCACTGCACCGCCTCCATCGCTACACGCCCCCCTCCCTTTTGAAGCTGCTCCCTTGTGACTACTGCATCCGCGAAACCACAGGCGGCCGCTTTGAGTGCTTTCTGGCTTTTCATCATGACATGGTGAAGCATTTGCCCTCTTTTGCTCAGAAATCAGCACAGCAAATGTGTGACTTGTCTAGCCGCCTCCTGCATTTGTCGCATAAGCCAATCCGCATTGTGTGGACCTCTACTGAGCCTTACGCTCCATATCGTGCGACTGCTGCCCAAAGGCCCGCCTTTTGGCGTCCACCTGCGTTGTGATCATACCGATGTACTTGTTCGCGTAGGCGCGCACCTGCTCTACCGCTTGCTCGATCTCCTTCTGCTTCCTGTCGTACACCAGAGGAGCTGTGAAGGTAACAACAAGGGTGAACAGAATCAACGTTGTATCGCTCATCCAGTTGCCGAGAAAAGCCGTCATCAAAGTCGCTGCGAAGAATTTGGCGGACGCCATGTAGTCGCGCCAAGTAAGAAGGGAAACCGCACAATTCACTGACTTCTTCACATAAGGGCGAATCGCTTCGTAGACGCGGTCCATGCTGGCACTCACGTCATCAGGTGACGTCATGAAGGTATGCTTGGTCAGAGCGGCAGCGCCGCCGATGATGAAGAGGGCAGAGGCGATGCGAGACAGAAATGTCGTGAGCGTGTATTCCGCGAAGACGAAAACGGCCCATGTGGCAAAAAGAGAGGTGCAAATGATGCCAGACGCAATGGGGCGACGCCACGTCACGACATCGTTTGTTGTGAGCCCCTTGAAATCCCTCACGATGGCTGACATGACTCTGTGGTATGGGCTGGAATAAGGACAACCTGTGTGAATGTGAATGTGTGTGTGGAATGTAAGTGAGCGGGTCGGGAAAGGGGGTAGTATATATATATATATATATGTATATAAAGGTCACACAGAAGACACACACACTGAAGAGAAACAAAAACTACTGGGAAAAGGGCCAAGTACCGACGGCGGCGTGGAGAGGAGAGTGTGGGAAAGACTATGTCCCTATGGTCAAGTAAGACAGATTTAAATATTTTCTTTTTTTTTCGGGTGGAATCCAAAGGCGAGGGAAGTAGAAGCGGGAGTAAACGAGACTGACCATGAGAACGTCGATTTTAGTGTATGCACGGAATGTTGGGGGAGGGGAGGTGGGCGTATACGTGTGAAAGTCCAAGAAAAGGGTGTAAACGACCGGGATACACACATCGCCACGGGCGTGTAAAATGAGCAGGTATGTGATGGAAGAGGGGGGGGGACAAAGTAGAAACAAAGGGAAAAGTAAGCAGGGTCAAAAGGGAGGGAGAAGTTGTAGAGCGAGTGTGTGTGTGTGTGCTCACAGATTGCAAGATCAAGGGAAAGACGGGGAGCGAGGTAACCTCGAGTACCCAAGTATCCAACCTGATAAACAGAGGCAGTAGCAATCGACGCGGTGCATGTGCGTGTTTGTATTGGCGTCAGTGTTCCAGATGCCTCCACAGCAGAAACACAACAGCGAGAAGAGGGGGGAAACCCCCCCAAAAAAAAGATAAAGGACGAGGCCCTGTAGCCTATGCATGCGAGTAAGTAAAAGCGGCAATGCTGTGGCAAAGAGAACCCGCTTGATGGAGAGGTAAACGCGAGAGGGGAACAGTTTTTGACTACTTCCCTATATAGCAATACGAAACGGCAGAGAACGAGAGTATGGGTAAGAACGCGTGTGTCTGGGGGGGGAGGGGGGGGGAGCGTGAGTCCCGCTTTGCTGGTGTGATAACACATGCCAAGAACAAACGGTGGACAGGGCCTCTGCCCCACACGCAGCAAAGAGAAGAGAAACGGGAGACCTCAACAACACAGGGGTAGAGGGGAAACGAGAAAAGAAGCGAACAGAAGGCCTGCCTGCCCACCAAGCCAGTGCCATCACGCAGTCAGGACTTGGTGTTTGGCAGAGCTGCTGGTCCTTTCGTAGTAAGGCACCATCCCCTTATGCGACCGAAGGTACGCATCGATGGTCCATTCGGGCACAGCGTCACGCGCCGCACACCAACGACGGTGGAAAACGTCCCGTGGCATGTCGACGGCGCCAAGGCACCGCTCGTACTCTTGCATGTACTCCACGCAAAACCCCCAATACCACAGTGTATAACCGCACCGCTGCAGCGCCTCGCCGATCAGTTTGGTCAGAAAGGTGCCGAGACCCTCCCGGGAGCGCCGCAGCGTGTACATTGTGTAGTCGTGGTACGCACGCCCTACTGCCATGCCGCAGGACCCCGCCATCACTTCACCAGTGGCCTTCTCCACCAGCTCAATGCACAAAAGTCGAACTTTATGTGTCTTGCCTGCCTCTGTGGCCTGTGAGTCAGCGGCGTCGGTGGTGGACGATAAGCCCAGGCTGCTGCACTGCCCCATGAGGCGGATAAAAGCGTCGTTAAGCCACGTGGACTCTTTCTTCTGCCGATGGTAGGAGTACGCTCGCTGGAGACTTTCTTCAACACCACTTGGGTCATCGCGAACCACCACCGCGTACGCACTGGAGTTAATGATGCGCCGGACTTTTTTGTGGCACCGCCAAGAATACAAGGTCGCTGGTGCCTCGAGACTCGCTGGAGTGTCCAGCACTTGTGTGTCGAGCTGGCGCGTCGAGGAAGCCGCCGGCGTGGTTGTCAACTCTGGCGCCAGGTCTAGTGTGTAGCGTCTCTCGCCATTGGGTAAAACAAAGAACATCGCTGTGTGCTGCCCACCTACGCATATCAGCTCCGGAAGTGAAAAAAGTCCGTTGTACCACATCTCCCGGATGAACGGGAGAGCCGTGGTGGGATCAAGGAGGTTCGGCGGTAAATAAAACATAAAGTGCCCCGAACCCTGTGAAAGGATACAGCGCGAGAACTCAGGGTGGAAAAGGAGAGAGCCGCGGTCCAGCACATGCAGTGCCACCGCGCGCAAGTCCAAAGTCGAGGTCCAGCGTCTGGTCTGCACCTTTAGCACCGTTGTGCTAGTGCTCGTGCATTCGTTTTCCTCTGCCGACGAGCTTAGCGTCGCCATGTAGATCGAGGAGGGATGCAGACACCACACAGTCCCAATGTGCTGTACCTCGCGCGTCATCTCCGCCCTTGCTGACGGGTGCACCGTTGAATATGTGAAGACTCTTGTGAGGGCAACACTGGAGGTCATGACAGACTGCACTGGCAATTGAGATTGCACGCGTACATCGCATTTCTTGGGCACACTATCCTCCTCATTTTCATCGCTGACACGTACCAAGGTCATCCCCGTTACCTCGAACGGATGCGAAGCAACAAACGAAACCCAGTTCAGACCGCATTCCAGAAGAACGGGACGCGAAGTTTCCCCTGACGGCACGGCGTCTCGAGTCCCAGCGGTTACCGCTTTAACGGGCATCTGCGAGGTCATGTCGCTAAAATGACGTTGATATTGAGGGGGGGGGAGGGGGGAGGGAGGGGTTGTGCTTTGGAGCCGCTCACACACACACACCTGTGAGACACCACTCACTGTGGTATCAATGTATCTATGTGTGCGCGTGCGTGCGTGGGTGGGTGGATGGGTGCATGCACACCTCCCGAGCAAATGTGCGGCCGCCCAGCCTCAGTACAAACACCGGTGGTCTCTTATGCCTCCCTTCCCAATCAAAAATGTGCAAAGCAAGAGTGACCCAGGACAAAGAGTGTTCCCTTGTCCACCTTGAACCTCCAGGGAAACGCAGCCCCCCTCCCCTCTCTCCCTACTACTACTACTACTACTACGCCGATGCCCAGTCTGCGATAATGGCGCTGTCCGCGGTGCTCGTGCTGAGGGACCTTGGTGGGGAGTAATCCAAACGAGCAAGTGTACAAACTAATCCTCCAGAAATCAGAGTGCAAAGGATCCAGACAAGGAAAGATAAAAACCTCTGCATGCTGCCCTCCTCCTCCTCCCCCTTTTCTTTTCGTCCCGAGAGGGTATGAAGTCACCTCACATCGGGGGTTGGTGTGCACACGTCGTGGTTTTCCCTTTGCCTCTTTTTTTAGAATAGCACGAGCACGCGCACCTTAGTGTGGTACAATGGCAATACTTCTCCCGCCTGCCATCCCCGCATGGTATATGCACATATCAGCAGGGGAAGGGGAGGGGGAGGGGACACACAGTGATATGTCAAATATAAACCAGCCACCAATGGAGCAATAATGAAGGGTAGGGGAAAATAACAATAAAAAAGAGAGAGGGGTCCCAGAATCGAACAGAAAATGTGTAAATCGCCAGGAGGTGATAGGCGCAGAGCTCTGCGAGAAAGGGTGCCACAGCGGGCAGTCGCCACTCGTCTCCACACTGCTTGCGGCAATCCTCTCTGGCCTCCTAGCCCAACAAGACGATCTCATGCACCTAGAGGCATGTTTACGTCAGTAATCCTTCCACCCATTACACACTTCATGCTGGGTCCGTTTCAAGCTGTGTAGCACGACGCTACCACAGAGTTGACTCCGTGGATCGATACGTTTTTTTTGTTTTTTTGATCACGTTGATGTTGAACACATATCCGCCAGTTTTTTTGTACCGCGTTACCGTTTCCACAGTCGATGGACACACACACACATACACACACTATATAGATATATCTATATATATATATGCATATATGAATACATACGGTATCTATATGCAGATATGAATATAAATATTCCATAGAGCTTCTGACACGGAGAGACAGAGAGAGAGAGACTCACATAACTTCATGTCTCCTTTAAAAGTCCATATCACCGTGCAGGTGTGTGTGTGTGTGTGTGCGCGCGCTTGGGAAAAAAAGAAGAGGGGAACCATATGGAGGGAGAAACGGAGGCGCTCGTAGACATAAATGTGAAAATGTGCAAGTGTGCGCGTCGGAGAAAAGAAGGAACATACACAGACATATATGTAGAAAGAAAAAGAAAGAGATCGTACGCACGTACAGAGGGCGCCGGTACTGGCCAATATCGCAATTCATTCGCTGTTCCTCCTCGCCCCCCCCACTTCCCTTTTCGATATCCCTACACACATACACACACGCATTAAAGCCGAAGAACATCCTCTGCAAAAGAGGTGCTGTGCGAAGCATTCGCTTGCATCGCGCGCAGAACAACCAAGAAAAAGTACGCTATGGAATGAAGACAAAATAGAAGGGGGTGGGAGCGCCTCAGAAAGCGTGCAGAGGATGTAAAGAGGGGGCTACGGCCACAGCCAGTGACAACAGATGACATCGAAACCGGGGGGGAGCCAAAGAGGGGGGGGGAATATATGTAAATCTCAACACACAACCTGACCCACGCCCTACACACAAAAACATATAAACATATATGTATATATATATAAATATATGAAAAAGGGTGCAGACAGAGGTATCAGACTGGGGAAGGAAAAAAGGAGGAGGGGAAAAACGCACAAGACGCAGAAAATACGACGTAGGGAAAGAAAGAGGATTGGGGGAAAGGGTTTGGGGTGCGAGGCAGAGAACCAACGGAAAAGCATCGTGTGACAATAGAGAACGGCAGGCGTGCACTCCGACATTTGGCAGCCAGAGGGGGGGAGGGGGGGAAGGGGTAAGGGAGAGGGGGCAAGCCTCTACCACAGAAAACAAAAAAAAAAACAGAGAAAGGAGAATCTGTGTGCGTGTCGGGAGGGCGGGGTCGAGCGGGAATGAAGAGAGCTAAGAAGAAATCAATAAGGCACCTCTTCGGCGCCGTATAAAGTGATGCAAGGTGCGTGAAGGGAGAGAGCGAGACAGTGCAGCATCACATCGGAAAACAAGAGTGTGCTTGACCACTACGCAGCTCAGGGCGGAGGGAAAACGTTACCGCTAACCCACTTCTTACGCACACCGTGCAGGACGACCAGTGCCCCACATTCATCCTCCTCCAGACCTCCAACGTACTTTCGTCTGTCTGCGCTGGTGCGCAGAGTCAGAGTAGCTCTTCCTCAGCCAACAGCACTGTGTGTCGCAGTTACCAGACGACCTACAGATGGGCCCATATGAGCACGTAAACGCTCCCAGATGGGTCAACACCGACAAACCTCAGGCCTCTCTCAGGAAAGGCCCACAACTTTGCCAGTCTCACAGTCGATGTCGATGCCATAGTATGCCGGTCGAGTCGGCAGGCCGGGCATTGTGGATATGTCGCCCAAGAGAGGAAACACAAACCTCGCACCACAATTGACGCGGACATCTCGGATGGGGACAATAAAACCCGTCGGTGCCCCGCGCAGCTCGGGGTTGTGCGAGAAGCTGTACTGCGTCTTTGCCATACATACTGGAAAGGCACCATAGCCCATTTTCTCGAAGTCTGCCAGCTTTTCCTCCGTGTCGTTGAGGTACTCTACACCGGCGGCACCGTAAATCTCGCGACATATCGTCTCGATCTTCTCCTTAAGTGATGCCTCATTTGGGTACATCAGCTGAAAGTTCGACGGCTTCATCTCCGTAACGCGGATGAGCGCCTGAGCAAGGTTGACAGCCCCAGCGCCGCCCTTGGACCAGTGACTTGTAACCACAACATCCTCGGCACCGCCCTCCTGCATCGCTAGCTCTTTCACTAACGCCAGCTCCGCCTCCGTGTCGGTGTTGAACTGGTTCAACGCCACCACCACCGGCACCCCGAACTTGCGAATGTTCTGGATGTGCCGAATGAGATTGCTCATGCCGGCGCGCAAGGCATCCGCGTTCTCCTTGGCAGACGCCTCTGGCTCCACGCCGCCGTGGAACTTCAGCGCGCGCACCGTAGCCACAAGCACAGCTGCATCCGGCTTTAGCCCGCTCGTGCGGCATTTGATGTTAAAAAACTTCTCACAACCCATGTCCGCCCCAAAGCCGGCCTCCGTCAGCACAAAGCCGTCCGCACCGGCCAGCTTGAGGGAGATGCGGTCGGCAATGATGCTGCTGTTTCCGTGCGCAATGTTGCCAAAGGGGCCTGCGTGCACCAGAACAGGAGTGCCCTCCAACGTCTGCATCAGCGTCGGCTCGACCGCGTCCTTCATCAATACCGCCATGGCCCCCGCACAGCCCACATCCTCGGCCGTCACCGATTCCCCGGTCTTGCTTTTGGCCACCTGAATTTCCCCCAGGCGCTGACGCATGTCAGTCAAATCGTTCACAAGCGCTAGGATAGCCATCACCTCAGACGCCACGGATATATCAAAGCCAGTGCGCCGGCTAATGCCTTTTTCTGCTTTGCCCTTCCCGATCTCGATGTCACGCAAGAGGCGGTCGTTGACATCGGACACACGGCGCCACGAAATAGTGTTAGGGTCCACGTCAAGACGCGCAAATCGAGCGCGCTCCTCCTCCGTGAGCTCCTTTGGGTCCGTTTTCTGAATGTCAAGCTTATCGAGGCGCCTCTGCATAATTGGCGTAAAGTTCCTCAAGCCATCGGTGAGGCGGCGGTAAAGGGCAGCGGTGTCCTGCGTTTGCTCGTGGAAGATGCGCGTGTCGAGCGCGGCGGCGAGGAGGTTGTTGGCGGCGGTGATGGCATGTATGTCCCCGGTGCCGTGGAGGTTGAAATCCTCCATCGGAATCACCTGACTGTAGCCGCCTCCCGCGGCACCGCCTTTAATGCCAAAAGTGGGACCTTGAGACGGTTGGCGAATGCAAGCAAAGCAGGGTCGGTGCAGATGCGCACCTAGAGCCTGGGCGAGGCCGATCGTTGTGGTGCTCTTTCCCTCTCCCAGCGGGGTGGGGCTCATGCCCGTCACAACGATGTACCTGCCATTTGGACAGCTCTCTAAACGCTTGAGGACGCTCAGCTTCACCTTGGCACGAGTACTGCCATACGGATTCAGCTCGGATAGAAGGATGCCGGCAGCCTCGGCAATGCTGGTGATCGGCTGGGCATCCACGCTTTGGGCAATGTCAATGTCGGATGGTACCGGCCACGCGCAGTCGAGCTTCCGGGCGGTCATGCGAAGTACACAAGAAGAATAAAAACGGTTAATTTTGAAAAGGGTGGATACCATAGCAACACAAACCAAATGAAGGGAAGGGAGGTGAGAGGCGGTGGAGACAAGTACCCTTTATAACACTCACTCACCCACGCAATCGCTGCTGCTGCTGCTTTGCTGCGAGGAAGCGCACTTCAGATTCTCTTTTTCTCAGCTTAAACATGTGCCTTGTGTGTGTGTGTGTGAGAAAGAAAAAGAAAGTGGCAAATGTTTGTTACACACCATCGATTTGATGCTCCCCCGTGGAAGAGAAGGCGCGTGGGGCGCATGGATAAAGAAAGTGTGGCGAGAGGGGGAGAGAGGGGGGGAGGAGGAGGAGGGGGGGAAGAATGGCGATAGGGAGGGGGACAACAAGACGCTACGCGCACGCGCGCTCACACAACGGAAAGGCAGTGGGGAGAGCGCTTCTGCGGCCCTCATAGGTGAGATGTTTGATGCGGTGTGTTATCAGAGGAACACGCTTCTGCTGACTGCGGGGAAGCACCACCGCAGTGCACCTGTGGCATAAATCAAAAAACGCTCCGCTGCGGCAAGCCACCTCAATCAACACCGCCCCTTCCACTTCAATCTCCCTCCCCCCCCCCCTCCCCCACCCCTTCACCTCCTCGCCCTGTCGGTAACGCAACACTCCCACGAAGGCAAGAGAAACCTGGAAAGGGCGTGGGAAGAAGAGGAGGATGGACGTGAACAAATACGTACGAATCGGAGTTGGGTGAAAGGAATGCGTGGGCACAGATTCAACTGTGCACGATTGTGTGTCCTCCAGAGGGGGGTGCTTCCACATTTGTTATGCATCCCGCACGCGCGCAATTCACCCGAGCGCCGTCCCCATTTGCTCTTTACCATGTTTGAATTCATTTTCATGTTGTGGTGTCTTTTTTTGTCGCTTTTTTATGACGACAAACCCCCCGAGTGACGAGGCGCATCGAAGTTACACAGTTGGTGTGTCTGTGTGCGCGCAAAGGGGGGAGGGGGGGGAATGGGAGGTGAGGTGAGGTACACACGGCAGCTCATAACGTAGCGGGGGGGTGCGTAATTGGTACTTGACTCTTGTTTTGTACCTCCACCAAAGCGGGTTCCAACGGCATAGATGTGTAGTGAGCGGGCGCATTCACCCCTCCACGTACCCACACACACACACACACACACACACACACACACAGGCTGGGGAGAGAACGGGAGCTTGTAGGGTTGAAAAATGCACGCTCCTCTCAACCTGTTGGTGAAGTCGCTGTACATTTTTGGGCGCTCGAGGGGGTGGAAAGAAAGGAGTGGCCATGTGAGAGGGAGGGATGGGGATGAAGGGGGGATGAAGCGAGGAAACCATCAAAGACTACGACTTAGCTCAAGACCACGTGTGCATGAGAATATGACCACCTATGTGGAATGCACGCACAGACACTTGCAAGGAGTGGGGAGGGGGCCTGAACTACTTAGCACGCGACTCACAGGCTTTAATAACCCCCACGACCACGACCACGGCCACTGCCGCCGCGGCCCATGTTGTAGGGGTTGAAGCCCTGAGTCATCATGCCAGCCATCATGGCCAGCGCAGCCATCTGCTGTTGTATCGGGTTGCCTCCTCCCCTACCGCGCGGCACGTACGCACCGCCACGTGGAATGCCGCGTTGGAACGCAGGAATGTTGTCTCGCTTCATTGCAACCTTCAGTGGCTTCCCATGGAGAGACTGGCCATCCTTTAATAGAGCCGCGTGCGCCTGCCCCTCGGTTTCAAATTCAACGTACGCGGTACCTTTGGGGTTGCCCTGCCGGTCTTTGAGCACCGTCACGCGCGTGATGGCGCCGCAGGAAGCGAAAAAGACTCGCAAGTCTGCGTCCGTGGTCCTGAAGTCAAGGTCTCCAACAAAGATTGAAGTATTAGTCTTAGCCTGCCCGGCGCTCGCTGCCGTAACGCCAGAAGTCTTGCGTATTCCCTCGTCCTTGGCGGCAGACTCTTGGAGCGTCTTGAGCTGCATCTCTTCTTGCAGGCTGTCCACCTGCCGTTTCATCTCCTCCAACTCCGCCTCGGCGTCCATGTTGACGTTGAACTGGTCTTCGGCGGAGACCATGTTGTCCGTGCAGTCGCCTTTCTGGATGGACATTATTTGCGACGCCGCTCTGCACAGATGTTCCCGATGCCGCTGCTGTTGTAGGTGTGTGAGTGTGTGTGCTTTGGATAGTACCCGTGAAGAATCGCACGCACACGAGCACCACACCACCACCACACGCACACGCACACACACACTTCAGGCCCAACGAGGGACTTTTGTCCTACAAACAATAACAACAGTTGATGCGGAGAGGGGTGACTCCAATGACAAATTTTTTTGTTCAAGGGGTCCAAGATTGGGGGAGGGGGGGGGAGGGGGTAGACGACAGCACTCGTCAAGGAGACGCACGGGGGAAGGAAGGAGAGAGACTTCTTGCCAAGCATGTGTTCGTGTGTGCGTTAATGTGAGTGACACGCGGGAAGGGCGGGTGAACAAGAGTAGTGCGATGGGAAAAAAAGGTTGTAAGAGGGGATGGGGGGCAGCGGAAAAGGAGGAGGGGAGGATCGAGTCGAGGTGAGGATAGAAGAAGTGCGGCGTCGGTGGGGAGTGGGGAGCAGCACTGCTTGCTGTCAGTTTGTTTTTTCCCCCTCCGCGTTTCTTGCTAGAGACGAGCGAAAAAAAAAATGAGCAAGCAGGGGATGGTGTATACGAGGCCCATGGACACAGAAGGCGCAAACAACGGCAAGTCATTTGCAAAACTTTGTGTGCGTATGCACACGGCTTTGGTCGTCCTCAATTGTCAGAGACAAAAGGCACCGTTTTTTTCTTTTTTTTGGGGGGTGACCCGTGATGTGCCCCCCTCAGAGGGCTGTTTGTCGGGTAAACAAAAGTGTGCTCCTGTGCGACGCATCATGTCAAGTAGCCACAGAAAAATGCCCATGAAGTAAAGCGAGGAACTTTTCTGCTTCACAGTTTTTTGGGGGGGTGAAGGAAAGGGGGGGGGGAGGGGAGACAACAGAAATTTTTAAAAAAGGAGAGGCTTCCCCCCCCCCCCTGTACATGACAAACAAAAGACAATGGCAGAAAGCGGCAAAAAAAAACCTGCAAAGAGGGTGTCAACACGGGTGAACTATGAAACATATGATAAAGAGCCGAAAACGATTCTCGGCTTGTGTTCCAGTGCGGTTTGCATTAGTCGTTGCTGGTGCAAAGCGTGTGTGAGAGGGGAACAATGGGAGGGAAGGGGGGAAGTACGTTCGATCTGTACATACATTGTACACAATTGTGAAAAAGGGAGCCGCAGAAGTTAAAAGAAAAAAAAATGTGCTCGTTCAAGGCAAAGCGAACTGAATGATGGACAAGAGACAACGAAACAGGAGACCCCACGTAAGGAGAGCGGAAACGCAAACAAAACACGGATGACGGTGGCGGGGAAGGGAGGGGGGAGGGGGGGAAGATAAGACGCAGACCAAACAAGTCACTCACGCATGTCGCCATTTTTTTTTTCGTGAAGCAGTGAGCAGAACAATCATATAACAAGAAGAAAGGGGTGAGGGAGGGGGGCGACAGCAACTACTCGTTGGTGTGTGCCACCTGTTTTGCCAGTCGCGTTCCCTGCGTGCTTTCTCGTTTCTTGGACACTAACCTTTTGTTGCGACAACAGCAGAAAAAAAAGCAAACCCTATTCGTGAGGTCTTGGAACCGGGGAGTGAAAACGAGGGGGTGCGACGAGAGAGAGAGAGAGAGTGCACATATTTATTGCAGCCAAACGAGAAACAATTGAGAGAGAGACGGAAAGAAAATACACTCAAAAGGAGGAAGTACGGGACAAAAATAAAAAAACGTGACGTTGAGCTACGGCATCGAGTACATAAACTCGAGTTGTGTGATGAGGTGGTCATCCATAGTGCGCCGCTCCCGGTACTCATCTTCAACGAAGCGGCCCATAGGTTTTTGCTGCGCTTTGCCCTGAGTTCTCCCAGAACCCACTGCAGTCCAACCGCTGCTGGTGCCGTACGTCGCTGCAAGGCCCGTGGCTGGCGCTGTGTCGGCCCTCCTCACGTACGGTGAGCGCTTTCGTGTGTACCGCTGGCGATTGCCTACCTTGCGGGAACCTTTGGGGGCGGCCACGCGGCAGCCTCGTTTCGACACGACCGGGTGCGCGCTTTCTCCACACCTCACTGCAGCGGATTTCTCGGCATCTGCAGCATTCGCAGACGCGCTGCTTTCCTCGCTATCGGTGTAGTCAACCACATTTTCCTCGCGCCACGCCACGTCCTCTTTCTGTAAGGCTGAGGCCGAGAGCTGCGGGAGCGGAGGAAGGTGTCTAACGTGGTGAGCTCGCCCAAGCTCGTCTGCGTAGTCGCCCCTCAACCCCGGTGGTAATGTCTCGCTCCCCGGAATCAGCGCCGCGTCATGGAGGCGCTCCTGGTAATCCACAATGAAGTTCGTCTCATACAAGCGTAGTGGACGGACATGGCGCGGCAGCATCCCCCTCACTTGTTGATCGGCTACGCGCAGCAACTGCAGCCGTGCTGTGTTGACACCCACTGGTGGGTCACTTCTCAAGACGCGCGCGTGAATGGAAATCAGCTTCTGGCGGTCTGAGAGTCGCTCAAAGATCTCGAAGGCCCGGATTCGTGCGCGTAGCGCTGGCCCGTACCGCAGAAAATCGACGAACGTCAAGGAAGATTTCCCCCCGCATTCCTCCCTCAAGAAGTCTGCCCCCTCTCGAAGCAACACGCCGCATGGCGTGAAGATGATCAGCAGCTCCTGGATATCCAGCGCGTCCACGGTGCTTTTGTTTTTCGAGATCACACGAAACAAACGCTCACACTCCTGCACGGCAATACTTTCCTCTGAGATGCGCTGATATTCACGATGCACTTGTGAAAACTTGGTTTTCTGAAACACAGCCCTTAGGTCGAGCCCAAAAGCGTTTTTATCTCCATGTTTGTCTAACTCCTTCAAGGGGCAATCGTGTGGGTACGGACTTACTTGTGCGGCCTGTGGCGGGACAGCGGCGGCCGTTGCAAAGCCGCCCGCATTCGATGCTGCGGACACCGAGGGGGCAGTTGGCATTGTTTGCGATGTCGTTCTGGTGCCGCCACGAGGAAGAGCGTGCTTTGGGAGGGAACCTCTCGCGGCAGGCAACAGCTTCTCGCACATCACCTTCTTCTTGCCGCGCGCAGGGGCTGCGCCCCGGCTCCGCCCCACCGAAGAATCTCGCGTGTGGCGGTGCGCCTCTGTCGTACCGGGGTTCGAGCGCCGCGCAGAGGATGAGGTACCTGTACTCGGTGGAACAAGGCGATTGTCTCTTTCCTCCGCCCCACTGGCATCCCCCTCAGGTTCCGCGTAGTCCTCGTGCGCTTGCTCCTGTGCGGAGCTTGGTTGGTTCAGAAGGCTCATGGGTACCTTCCCGGTAATGGTAGAAGTTGGCTCTGGCTCCTCCTGGCTGTCACCGCTTCTGTCGCCAACAGGATCTTCGACGGCGGCGTTGGCAGACATGTGCGAGGCCGAATGCGACCTGGACGCTGAGGGCAAACTCATAATGGGAAAATTACTTGGCGTATTGTGGATGATGGTAGTGTACACGTATGCACACACATACATATATACAGATATGCGTGTGTGTGTGTGTGTCTGTGTGTGTGTTGGCAAAACCTGATGGATGAGTGCGCGCGTACGTAAATCAAAAAGACACGTGTGGAGGTTGCTCTACTGGCAGCCTCCTCGAACAGCCCTGCGAGCAGCATACGACGACGAATACGTGATATTCACACAGAGGTGAAAAGAATGTTGAGACGCGAGGAGGAAGGAGAGCGATAATAAGCAAGGGTCCCATTACAGCGCCCCCGGCGTGAAAAACGTAAAAATGGGAGGAGAGGGGCGCGCGCTCGCATTACGAAAGAAAGCCCCAAACTCGGCTGGGCGTGTAACGCCTAACCACCCCCCCCCTCCCCTCCCCCCTATTTCTCATGCACACCAGAAAAGTTGTAAGGATCACCAATTTTTCTCCTTCAATATGCCTTCGATGCTCTTAAAAAAGGGGAACCCCTTGCACTTTAACCCGGCCTCCCCAGATGGCCAACATGTGGTTCCAAGGCAACGGTAGAGACGCGCTACAGCAATGGCTCTCTCAGCTGCACGAACACCGCTCAAACGCAGGGCTCTTCTCACCAATCCCCTTGCAGGTCGCCTCACAGCGGCCCTGGTTTTGCCGGTCGACACGTGCGTCCCTAGGAACGATTCTAGCACCTCACCAGTAGGGATTTAAAGCCGAGTAAGGTAAGCTTGGAGTCACCTTGGCACCGTGCCCATCATATGAATGATACAAGAGTCTCCATTGCGGTAGATCGCTCGAACGTAACGCTAATCCATAACCTGACTGCTGACAACAAGAGCAATAAATCACCCCGCGGCCTCCCCCTCTCCCCCCGCGTCGTAGGATCTGGGTCTCCCCACCACCCACACCCACCACCCGCACCCCCAGCGCCCCTCCATTTCAAAAGATGATGTATCGGCGCACTCTTTTTTTTGTTGCTTTGGAGGGTCGGTGCACGTGCTGCTCCACCTGTATTTTGATGACTGTCCTGCCTACATTGCTATCAGCTGCCTCTCTTTGGCATGCAACAAAAATTAGCTGAGCGCACGCACCTGTCCTTTCGAGTATGTGTCTCCATTCACAAAACTGTCACACAGACACACTGGATCGCGGGACAGCAGCTTCTCTTTCCGCGCAAAAGTCGAGGAGCTCACATCCTTCACCTTAGAAGGGAAGCCAAGTACGCTAGTCCGCTTTAGAGTGGGAGGCAGTCATGCTCGGCGGCAGTGGCGCACTCATGCGCGACAGCGCAAGCGACCGCAAGATGAAAAAAAATGCGATGACGCCACCGAGGAGCAAAATAAGCTGCCCCCAGATGGACTGTCCCGTCAGTGGAGGAGGAACAGCGCTGCTCTCGATGCTGCGAAAGGTAGACACAAAGAGCTCGATGTCGTCAACGGAGAGCATCTGCTCCGCAGGGCATGTATACATGCGGCGGCTACTCAACATGACGAGCTTCGGAATCGACTTCTCCGTATTGAAGCGCGTATACAAAGCACGGCTTTCGTCGCATAGAACGTAGGCAGGCACAACCTGATAGTTGCGTAGCACCTGGGTTGAATTACGTACGAATGCGTCGAAGGCGACGATCCCCTTCACGGCTTGGCGAGAGTGACGGTCTACCGTTGAAGCATCATTGCATGGCACGAAAAGGATCAGCCAGTTGCCACTTGTCATGCCGCTGGACGCTTGAGTGTCGCGCTCGAAGTTCTCCTCTGTAAGGTGCTGGGCAGGGCAATCCTCTTTCAGTCTGTACGGTGCAGCGCCCACGAGATCAGGCTGCGCGTCTGCTGTGGCAAGCGCTAAAGAGGCGCAGAGCGACAGAGCAGACAGGACTGCCAGTAAGCAAAGTGTTTTTGGAAAGAACATCCTCTCTTGACGGTGCTAGAGAGTGCGATCAATACGATGGCCAGCAGTACCGACCGTGTGTGAGTGTACGGTTGCGTCTGTGCGTGAATGTGTGTTATGGGCTACCCATTGTACTAGGGTGCATGCATCCACGACAAAGATGACTGTGCCCTCCGCGTGCAGAGAGACTTGAGTGCTCCAAGAGCAAAACTGGGGAGAAGGATGAAAGGGGAAAAGCAACAAAAGCCGTGGCTCATGCTGAAGTAAAGCATCGAGGGACATCCCCACCGCCGCAGGAAAAAAAGATCCGCCGCGTCTTCGCATCAAAGCCAGACGCTTCCTTGGCGAGCAACTCTAACGAAACTGTGATTTCCAGGCTCTCTTGGCCCTTATTCCCCCCGCCCCCGCCCCGCTCCTCACCCGTCTCCAATATTTCTTCTATACCCTCTACACACAAACTCACAGACACAGAGACAAGCGGGGGCGCCAACAATGAACAAGGACACCGAGGGAAGAGGGGGGGGAAAAGACCCAATATATATGTATATATATATATATCTTTTCAAGGGCTGTTTCTCAGCCTGGTGAGTGCACTGACTATGACACCATCCAACACACCGTGCCTGACCCAAAGGCTGTGCGTCGTGCATCACTGGCATGTAAAGGCTTACACAAAGACATGTGAATCTTTGGGATTCCACTCACGCGGTTTTGTCTTTTTTTCCCCTGGCACCACCTTTTATGCAGAGCACACCGCACTTCCAATGTCAAGCAGTTGCAGATAATCGTCTCCGCCATCTGCAAGACGCCGTTCTGTCTGGCACAACTTGAGCATAACCTTGCCGCGCTGGGCTGAGCTCAGCGGACACTCGACGCTCACGAGGTAGCGCTGCAGCTGACGTAACACCTGCGCAGCGGCAAAGCCCTCGGCCACCAGACTCCGTGACGCCTCTATTACCTGCTCCAGATGACGAGAGATCAGTGCGCTGATGTATCGCTGCATCGTATCGGCCGGTACGCTGCCCGATACGGAGACGAAATCTTCATTTGTCAAGTCATCCCCATTTGCCTTTTGTGCCGACTGGAGGTGCATGATGGCGAGACGGAGATCACCGCCACTCACAGCATCCAAAGCCTCAAGGGACGCCTGAGACAGGGTGATACCCTCGGCTTGTGCCACGTACTCGATGCGGTGATAGAGGGCCCTCTTTACTAGCGGCTTGAAACGATACTTTGCGCATCGACTCGCGATGGGATCGATGATGCGACTTACATAATTGCAGAGGATGCAGAAGCGCGTCACGTCGCTAAAGTCCTCCATCATGCGTCTTAGCGCACCCTGCGCATCGGGGAGGAGCGCATCGGCCTCGTCGAGGATGATGAGCTTGAAAGGCGGTACTGGATAGACCTTTCCGTCTGACTGGGTGGTGTTGCTGGCAGCGCTTGACACTGCACCCTGAGCAAAAATCTTGACTTTCTCCCGAACCACGTTAATACCGCGGTCATCAGAGGCATTGAGTTCGCGCACCCGGTTGCGGGTGTAGTCGGGACCAAAGAGCTCGTGTGCAACGGCGAGTATCGATGTCGTTTTGCCCGTACCTGGTGGACCGTGAAAAAGGAAGTGAGGCATGTTGGCTCCCTCCTTCAAGCAGGCGCGGAGTGCATTGACAGCCTCATCCTGGGCCTCCACCTCCGCCAGAGTGCGTGGCCGGTACTTTTCCACCCATGGAGTGACAGCGCCAGCGGTGTGGGATGCGCCCTCCGTCTTCGCCTTCTTCTGTGTAGGTTGTAACGACGAGCTCATGAGCTAGCCAGTAAAGCTGTTGGGGGTGTACAGAATGGGCTATGGAGAGGAGCGTGGATGACTGTGTGTGCGTGTGTAGGAGAGAGGGAGGGAAGGGGAAGGGAGGGAAAGAGGGGGGGGGGGGCGAGGACGCACGCAGAAAACAGTGGCACAGACGTGTCGACGTCTCTTCTTGATGGTACCACTTTCACCCCTCCGTGATGAAAGTGTGCTGCGTGGGGCAGGGCGTGTCGACGGTTATGGATGAAAAAAAGACCGCACACTGAAAAAATATATAAATATCCACCGACCATGTAAAGCCGTGTAGACGAGAGTGAGAGTGGGGAAGGGGTGAAAAAGTGAGGTTGATAAAAGAGGCAGAACGAGAAATCCCACTTCTCTGTGTGTCGAGGGGGAGGGAGGTAAAAGATTGAGTAGTGGCGAAAAAAAAAAACGCTGTATTTTTGACGAGTGCCACCTCTCTAAGCATATGAAAATGTTGAATGAATGAGCACTGAACTGGTGTACACAGCTCAGTCGCAGAAGGAGTAAGGTCCCAAGGAATCGCCAGACCTACCTGCAGAGAAAAAAAAGCAGAGAGAGACAGACCAGCACTACAGCAACACGTTTAGCACCTCACCACCAAGCGCAGGGCGAGACTCCAAAAAAACAGTCGATTCCAGCAAAGCACAGTCTGACACGATTCACGAACAAGCGAATCTAATCGAAGACATTTTCTCGGACAAATATCTTTATGTGCCCACAATACACACACAAACACACACAAACACACACACACACAAAAGACGGAGCAAATGCAAGGAAAGCATGCGCATTCATAAGAAGCGACATCGCCAGCGAGGTGACATCAGGTGCACTTGAGAACCTTCCATTCTTACTCCCTTTCCAGACAACACCCCGGCCCTCCCCCCCCAAAAAAAAAAAGCAAAGATCGCCACGTGTCGCCAATAGCACGTCTGTCGCCATTCCTCAGGACCTCATGGTACTCTTGTTTTCTTTGTTTTTACGGTGTGGTGATAGGCTGATGTGAGTCGCGTTGGGCCCAGCAGGCGTCAAGTCATTGGATGTTTTCCTATACGCAGAGCCTCTGTGAGCGTTTTCTCGATCGTGGCTACCGTGGCTTCGCAGGGAGAAAGGGAAAAGTCGCTCGGAGCGCGGCGCAGACACACCATGAGGTGGCAGCAGCGCCCCATCTCCCTCCTCCTCAGCGGCTGGGGGATTAACATGAGTCGCGCGGCGCGGCGCAGGTACGAGGGCTGGAAAGACAAGATGATGCGCCCCGCCTGAGCTGGCAGCTGGGGTGGTGGTATGTCCCGTTCTGGGCCCGCAGCCATGATCGCTGCTTCCCCGCAGCGGTGCATGTGCCTCCACTGTATGCATCGAAGCTATAGAACGACGGGAAACCTCCTCGGTTGCTGTGCGCTTTGCTGGACCCTTGGGGATGGAATCGAGGCCACCAAGAAACGCTTCGGAGTCGTAGATCATGCCGAATTGGGTGTTCTCCTCTTGAGGTGATGGGTCGTGCGGAGAAGGTAGTTGAGTTGTAAGAGCAGACGCCGAGGAGAACCCACCATATAGAGAGCTGGCACTTGCAGGGGCACCACATCGGTCGACGGCGCAGAGCGTAGAGCTGTGCGGCTCCGTCATCTTGAGGGGGTGTGGCACATCGTGCGCTATGGGGTTCTGAGGTGCAGAGAGAGAACCGATGGTGTCACTCTCAACAGCAGCGGCGTCAGCGTCAGCGTCAGCGCCTTCACTCTGCCCTGCTGAAAGTGCGCTTTTCTCCCTCGCACCCCCAGCTGTGGTACCTGACGCGCGTTGACAGTCGCGCCTTCTCCTTTCCGCCGCAACAGCCTGGTGCTCGCGAGGTGCGCTTTTGGAGGCCCCAGCGCACATTCCTTGGGTGCGGCCTCCCGTGCTACCAGCCAGGCTACGTTGCGAGCTCACAGAGAAGACAGAACGAAGCGAGGAGACAAAGGTGTTCGCCTCGAACAGGAGCTCCTCCACCTTTTCAGGCCCGCCAAGAACAGCGGCCTCCACCTGTGGCCGCTCCTGCTGCACAAGGTGCTTGGTGCGCTCATCGGCAATATGCAGTGCCGTGTCACTGTCCCTGCGTTGACCGGCGGGGTCCAGGAAGCGCAGGACAGAGAAAAGCGCACGCGCCATCTTGCGGCTGGGCGAGTCACCGTTAGAGGCGTACTTCACAGCGATGGGGCCTACAAGGCGCACTAGCTCCTGCATCCGCTCGGGGACCTGTTGATGCGCAGCCACGACGCACAATGCGAGGTAGCCCAGGCACTTGCGCCGCAGCTCCGTCTGTGCACCGCCAGAGAGGGCCTTCAAGAGCGCATTCACCACGCCCATGTGCCCGTGGCTTTGAATGGCAATGACGCGCAAGGCGGTGTCAGTTGCCGAGGAGATGGCAGCTATCGTGACGTAAATCCCTTTTGTCAAACTCGACACCCAGAGCGAGAGCGCGCCGCTGATGGTAGTCGGATTAGTGTTGTGAGCGCCACGACGCAGGTCCTCCATGAGCGCCGGCTCCCAAGAGAGGCGCTGCATCAGTACAATGATGATGTCGCACCCTATCCGGCACAACGCCGACCGCTTTTCTGCGGCCAATAACGCCAGTGTCGACACCACCGTTCCCAATATGCTCTCAAGGTGTTTCGAAAGGTAATCCTCTGGAACCGTCTGCACCCAGTCGAGAAGCACCTGAGAGGCCTTGAGGCGCCGGGAAGCGCCGCCGTTGGCGGAGGACACGTCACTTGCAGAGGCGCAGTGCTTCTTCAGCTCTGAAGTGAAGGAAGTAAGCGGGCTCGGTAGCGGAGCCAGCTCTCTCCCCGATCGGCTACCCCCATCACCGATCGCGGGCAGCTGCATGCCTCCGTTGGTCGAGGATAGCGTCTCTTGAAAGGTTGCCGATGAAGCTGTCATCGACAACTCGGCGTCGCTCAGCAACGAGGCCAGTGAGCTCGGGTCCTCAGCCATGTAAATCGCATATAGCTTCTCCGGGTTGCGGCGCGCGTGACTGTAAATACAGTTGAGGTACTCCACCGCCTCGCACACACTCTTCTCAGCCGTCTTGAGATCGTTGCCGTCCTCAACCTTTACGCGGAGTGTGTTGCGCAGGTCACGGCTGAGCCCAACATACACCATGAGTTCCGGATTCGGGAGCTCTTTGCACAACTTTGGGGCGAGTTCAATTGCATTGGAGCGCGCCAAGACCTTGGCCTGGTGCATTGGAACCGCGCCATCTTGGTGCTGTCGATCAAAGCTCACAGTGCCGCCGACACTAATGTACATGAAAGACTGAAAGATAGTCTCCGGCTCGACGCTGAAACGCCCTGCCAGGCTGCGCAGAGACTCGAAAAAGTGTTTATAGTTTTTCATCATCCCCATGAGCTGCATCAACTCTTGCGGGCTCTTTGGGGGCTCACGCAGGGAGATGTACAGCTCCATCTGACGTGTGAGAAGCGTGTCAACGTTCATTCTTGCTACTGGTTGGGGATAAGCGGGGGAAAGAGGGGGGGGTAAAAAAATTAACACCAAAAGGTGCGATGCGATGCAGTGCGGTGGGGATAAGAGGAAAACGAGCGACTCGTTGAAGTATCACTTCATGAACCCTGTTGGTAGCACTAGAGCGGGTACAGAAAAATATGAGCGTGACGCACACTGGAAAAGCAAATCAGAGATCCAAATGCGGTGCGTATCGCCAGGCAACGAGAACAACTCGCATCAACACCACAGAGGTACGTAAATGAAGAAAAAAAAAGACCGTCACAAAGACAGAGGAGGTCACAAGACAATTAGAGCACACGGGACACAACCAGGAAAAATAGATAGGGGGCAAAGAGAGGGGAACAAAAAAGGCGTGCACCTTCTCCTGGGCGCTGTATTACCTCGCAACTTTGTGTGCGTGTATGCGTGTGTGTGTGTGTGTGGGGGGGGGGTATATATAAATATATATATATTCTTTTTTCTTTTGAGTGCCGTCTATGAGCAACCGACGCAGTGAGAGAAAAGGGGGAGAGGGGAGAGAGATCGAATCCAAACCCGACGCTTGCTGTAGTTGCTTCTCCAGTGGATGCCTGCCCTGATGGATCCCCTCGTCAAAAGTGCTTCCGTGTCGCCGCCGCTGTAAAGCGGTGCGTGGGAGAGAGGAGAGGGGGAGTCTTACGAAAACACACGGCAGGTGTGCCTACAGGTAGGCGCTTGATACCATACCATCGACGGGAAGAGGAGGAGGTGGAGGAGGTGGAGGTGGAGGGGTAAGGGGATGGCAACGAGTAATGGGGATGGGGAGGAAAGAGAGAACCATGTGAGGTGCTGGTAAGAGAGGAGCGAGCCACTTTGACGACGACTTCGGTCACTGAAATACGCGTTTGAACCGCAGCCACCGGAGATGGGGTGAATAAAGGGAGCACATGAGGGCAGTAGCCTCTGCATGTATGATCGGGGTGGAGGAGGAGAGGGGGGGGGGGGCGTTGCGCTGACCCCACAACAAGACGCAAAAGCTTGATACCAACACAATCGACTACCCTTTTCCGATGCCGTTGCGAGCGTCGATGGGGTCAATTCTTTACTGGTGCATTTCCCTCACGCACAGGCAGCCAATGAAGTTTGGCTGCAAGAGCAATGGGCTCTCCTAAAGGGAGGGAAGCGAAAGAGCTGGAGGTGGTGGTGCTCCTCCTCCTCCTCCTCCTCCCCCTCCCCCCCCTCTGTCGAGTATCCGCTCTCCCCTGCATTATTTCAGGTATCTGCGCGGATGAGCAGCAATTCCTTTCGTGATGCAAAGTGACGGCGGCGGTACGAGCATCACCACCAAGCAATGATACACTGATATCTTTTTTTTCAGGTGACCCAAGTCCTTATTCGGAGGTCCGACTCACGGAAAGGGGGTACAGGAAAGGAAGCATGCCAGACGAGCAGACGGGGGTGAAAAGGTGGCCTTCATTTTAGCGGAGGGGTAACAATAAGCTTCGATATGTGTTGAACCGCTCTAGACAGGCAGAGAAAGGGAGAGGGAGGGGGGGGGGGGGATGGGGCAACCTAGTTAGCCCCATTGCCCCCGTTGCAACCGCCGCCGGCCTGCGAACCCATGAACAGTGCCGCGGCCCAAGCATCACCGCCGTGGGTCATGAACAACGACTCATGTTCGTCTTCTAGCGATTCAGGAAACCCGGTCATCTCTAGCGGCCCGCACCAAAGAGGTGATGTGTGCGCCAGCATACCTCTGTAGCCCCTCTCGCTCAACGCCTGAAGAGGCATCAGGTACTTCAGCTCAACAACGTCCCTCGGCACGGAGGAAGGAAAATCGGACAACCGCGGAAACACATGCCCTGCCATCTGAGCACGGCGAAACGCCTCCGTCATCACGCCATCCCAGGGGCACTGCATAATTCTGATGGAGGGCAGGTGGTGCACCATAAACGGGCTAAAATCAATGGAGATGAGCACGCTTGACGCACGGAAACGATGAGCTGCGAGCTCTGTGTGTGTGTGTGTGTGTGTGTTTGGGAAGGGGGAGGAGAGGGGAGAGGGGGGGGGGCTCGCTGTGAGAGAGCAGTACAACACCCGCAAAACCTCTCGTCGTCGCCCCTTTCGAGGAGTGGTAGAAAATATAGATAAGTAAACGCACAGAAAAGAAGAACAGGGGAAAAAATGGAAGAGTAAATGCTGGTAGACGCGAGAAGAGCACACATTTTCAAGACGGACAGGCAACACGGGAAATGGGGGGGAATGAAGGGGACAACGCTGCATATACCTTCACCCTTTGTCACCCGCACCCATCCTTTCATCTTTACTTAAACCTTACCGAATTGGCACTCTGTGCTGGGTGTACCGTGGCAGCAAAACAGATGTCAAGAGTGTCTTTCATCGTTGCACCCACACCCGACTGGCCCGAAAATGCACGAGCAGCACTACAAGAGAAAACTGCGAAGGCTGTCCCCGTTTTCCCCAGGGGAGTAGAAAGAACGTGCTGCTACCTCTTTGTTTTTATGTGACGTGGAGTGAGGAAGAAACACATCTACGTGTGGTGTGCTGTCGAGGACAACCACAGCGCACAAGGCACAAGGCCAGGTGCATATATATACACGTGCACACGAGACAGTGGAAGCTACAGTACATGGAGTAGGACAGCGCTCCTCTCTCCCCCCTCCTCCCTTTCCTAGATGCAGAAGAGCGAACAGATCCAGATATTGAGCACAGACAACCGAATGAGAGAATACAGAAACGTAGAAAGAATGCGAGCTGACCTCTACACATTCGCTTCGACCGCGTCAGAGTGAGTGGCACCAAACGGACCCGAAACCTGTCCGTCAGCGACAGAAGCAGCGACTGGATGTAACTCGCTTGTGCTGTCCGGTGCCACCTCTGGCGGACTAGTGGCGACAGGCGCCTTCGCCTCCTCCACATCCTCCCAGATCGTTTCACCCTCGACTGTTTTTCCTTTTGAATAGCCAATCCACAGCTCTGTTCCATCCTCGGCGATGCCCGCGCTGAAGAGCAGGGCCTCGTCGTCGAGGCGCTGGTTGCCGTAGTAGAGGCACATGGTGTAGAAAGTGCGGCTAGTCAACCTCTCGATGCGTTCCTTGATCGCCTGCACCGTGTCTTGCTGAAAGTCGCAGTACAAGAAAATAGTGCGGCGGTGCCGCTTCAAGCGCAGGTAGTTCAAAGGAACCAGCGGGCCTGTGCTCGCCGCCCCGCCTGCCGTATACGACGAAGCCATAGTCAAGCCAAAAGGAGCCGCTGGTGACAAGGGGCTTGCAAAATACTTTTTTTTTAAGGGGGCCTCTCTATGTAATTTCCCGAGTAGGTGTATACCGCACAGAATTTGCCCTTGGGAGTCTGGTGGCCTTGCGAATAGGAAAAGGCATGGGATGGGGAGACGAATAGATGAGATGTGCAGCGAAGAAGCAAATGTTGGCTTTTGAGTGCTGGAAATAGACTCCCTCGTACGGATGGAGGAAGGGGGGTGGGGGGGTGGGGGGTGGGGGGACATTGGCGCGGTGGTGTGGAGTGGAAGACGAAATCTGCGAAGCGGAATGAGGATCAACCTCGAGTCAGTCAGAGCCCCCGTGAGATGCATCGATAAGCAGCCAGACACACAGAGAGATCCAATGGCAACGTACTTGTCAAGCGGTACGACGACTAACACTGAAAGCACGTAGTGGTAGGAGGTGGTTGACAGAAAAAAAAAACGTGCGAGTATGTCTGCGCTGGTCTCCGTGGGTGCTGATCTGGTTTCACCCCTCCCCCACACACACACCTGAATAGCAATGCAGGGTGAGCTTTATGTGCACACACGGGGGACTTTTGACAAGCCCTTTTTTCCCTTTTAGGTTTGCCTACACAATGTGAAAAACGAGCGAGTGACGGACAGTCCCCTCAGCGACGTGTCCATGCAACCACCTGAAGACGTCCAGCCATTCTATAGCATGCAGGGACCCGGCCTCCGAAAAGATATCGCAGGGACGGAAAAGGGGGAGGGGGGTAGGGGGTAGGGGTCGAGATTAAAACGGCACCACGCGCACAAAGCTCCCTTTGGGACAAGAAAGCGAGACAGCGGCTCGGAAGCGGTGAAGACAACCTCAAATCCAACGAAACAGAACGCTCGGCTACGTCTCCCCTCCTCCTCCATGCACCCCCCCCTGCCAGACGACTGACTGTGACACTGCCCACAGATTATTTTTTTTTTGAGTGCTCAGAGACGTTGCTTTTCCTTTCATTTTCTTTTTCTGGTGCTCCTTTTCACTTTGTCGTCCCGCTACGCCTCAAAAGCGTTCGCCCGAATATACTTCTCGAAGTTCTTCTCCGCGTCACGGAGCATGCGCCTAGAGCGGAGGCCGCTGCGGCGATATGGGTTACCCATGTCCTGAACCACCCGGTTCACACCGGGTTGGACTTCCTTCTCACGACCGATCGGCGCGTTCAACTCGTATTTAAAGTCACGGTGCACCTGGTGAATAGTGGGCGAATACCGCAGCAGCTCGTCCGGCGTCGGCGCGTTAGTGAGTGCTTGCGCGCGGCGCTTCCAATGACCGCGCATTGTGTGAATGCGGCCGGCAAAGTCGCGCATGTTGAAGAACTTCTTGTCAATGAGCTCCTTTCGCTGCTGCAACACACGCATCACGCCAGCACGGTCGCCGCGCGCCTGATAGAACGCCTCCGCCTTCTCCAGGCACTCGTCTGCTAGTGCGAAGACGCGATCGTAGTCGAATGGCGAGAAGTACAAGAATTTCTCCTCGAAGTTGAGGTTGAAACGGCGGCCCAGGCGGGGTAGTAGACGCAACATTTTGTGCGACTGACCAGAGTTATGGAAGGTGTCAACGAGGGTCACGGCCTCCTCGAAGACGGTACCCGCGTTCGCATCACGCATTGCCCCCAAGGTGAGACCGAGTTCAAAGAGCGCCTCCACAATGAGCTCCACTGGCGGTTGGGCAGCATTGTCGAGCATCTGCAGCGCGGCTTCACAGTTAGCCTTGCTGCTCTCTAGTCGCCCTGTGCGGCGGAAGGCACCGGCAAGCTTAACACGGATACCAGCCACCTGGGGATGATCTTTAGGGTACGCCAGCTCATACGCCTTGGCGACCACGCCGTAGTACTCCAGGGCCTCCTGATGTAGACCGCCTTCTGTGAGATAGTCTCCTTGTAGCTCCATCTTCGCCACCTCGCCAAGTGGAACATACGGGCGCCTCGATGCGAGGTTCACCTCAGCATTTACAGCCCGGTTTTGCTCGTTCATGTGCACAAGATCCGTGCTGTCTACATCCTCCCACACAACCGCCTCTGGCGACGCAGCCGGCGCAGGCTTCTCAGACCCTGAGCTGCAGGGCGCAGCCGGCTGCTGAGCCCTGCGTGCAGCAGCGAGCGACACGCCGCGCGGCAACCGCTCCCGCGGACGCACCAACTGGTTGGGGAACAACTCGCCCTTGAAGTAGGAAGTATACAAGCGCGTTATGAACCGTGATTGGCAGCGCAGGGCGCCGACCGCTTCGGGTGCCTGCGATGCCTTTCTAATTGCCGTACGCATATGCACCACTGCTGAGAGGATTGTTTAGCAACTACAGGGAGGGAAGAGAAAAAAGGATGACGGTGCACGTAGGGTTCAAGCAGCAGGGGGGGGGGGGGTGCAGCAGAGTTTGTGAGGAATCCGCGGGGGGGAAGGACAAGAGAAAAGGGAAGAGAATGAAGCTCCACGAGAAGTACTGCATGAGTGAAGACAGGAGATGAAAGCGGAGAATGGACATGATGCAGCAGTCGACTCCGAATATATATATATACATATATACACTCAGACATGTGCACGCCCACACACACACACACACACAGAGAGAATGAAACACGGCCAAGCAGCAGCCACTCGGAGACATGCGGACACCTGTTTTACAGCGATTAACAACAACGTTCAGTCGCCTGAGATGGGGCCTCCAATGAAGCCGATGAGAATTACCGCGATCCCCTGAGGTACATCAAGAGTTAAGATATTATTGGTCGTTCTTTCCTCCTTTGCTACAGAGGCGCGGAGCTGGGCACAGAAAGAGAGAGAGAGCGGGGGAAGGGAGAGGACCAAAGTGGTGGTGCGTAAACCGGGGTATCATCACAGCAAATAGCAAAAAAAAAAGTAGAAGAGACAAGAATGGGCACACATACAATAGCATTTATTCCCTCCCTCCAGCGGGCCCGACGATTCAGGGGTCCCCACTTCTACACACACCTCCTAATACGCACGTGCGTTGTGAACACAGGGATAGTGGACTTTCCAAGACCCCTTCTTGGCGAAGCGCTGTCCCTTCGAATAGGGCTGACCGGCAGTTCACCGCTCACGCGTAGGGATTGTCAAGATTCTGCAAGGGCTCGTACCCCTCCTTGTGCCGCTGTGACACACCCATACAACGCGAAATGGCAACTCGCATCATCAGCGCCCCCGCCGCGACGAACTCGGCGCATGGGAGAATATCCATGAGGTCACGCTTACCAAGGACATGATAGTTGTACGCAGACACCACAACTTGATAGACCAAAAACAAAACCAGAGATATGAACAGCAGTCGCTGCAGCACCGACGTGAACCGCGACGACGACGACGGCGGCGGCGCGGGCGTCGGTGAGACAGTACCGTTACCGCTGCTACCACCGTTGGGTAGTGACGGTGTGCTTGGCTGCTTCGTCTCAGAACCCTCCAAGTCGCTGTAGCTCACAGACACCGTTGTCAGGCGGAACGGTGTGCTTACATTGTCTGCAGGGGGGGCGTATGAAAATAACACAATGCCCCCGCCGCCAGCCGGCACAAGGTCACCCGACGTGTACACCTTGTCCGCGGAGATGAACTGTTGGTCGCTGCGGCCATCGACACTAATGCGCACAATGAGTGCATTCACATTCGGTGGCAGCACCGTCTTGAAGTACATATTAACAGGGGTGTTCGGCGCGACAGCGAGCCTGTGCGGTACCGGAGCAAAAAACTGGTTGCTCGGCGTCACGCCCAAGTGGCAGATCTGACTGTTTGCAAGGAAGCTAAAAAACCGAAAGGGAACAGGACCATCGGGGCGCACTCGCAGCACACGTACCTCGATATCCGTGCCGGCTGCCACGTTCGCAAGCTCCAAAAGTCCGTTGTTGTCGGATGTTTTCGTGACCTGGACTCCCTCCATTAGTTTATAGGTGGCGTTGAGATACAGCCACTGCGCCATCATGCTACCTAAGCCTAAGGGGAATGCGCGGGCAATCAATATGACTGCCTCGCCAGCCGCCAGTGCCCTCTCCACAGGAATAGAGTAGTGGTCATGGAACTCACCAGCAAAGCCATGTACCTCAGCGCAGAGCGGCGTAGCAACCATGTCGGCATTCACCGGAAGACATATCACCGCCAGCACGGATAACAACAAAACGCCAGCAGCGAGAAGCAGCGCTGGTGTGCGACGACGGCGAGAAGTCCCGAAACCCCCACCAATTGCGTGCATTTCTTTCATTCTTGCTCAGCTTTTATGCGGCGACGCACGTGCGTTCCCATCGATGGAGACCCTGTCGAGAGGTTGGAAAAAGGCACCACTGATGGTGACAGTGACGAGAAGGGAGAGGAGAGATCACAGTCAAAGAAGGAAAAATAACTAGGAGATCACGAGGGTGTGTACGTTAAAAAACAACAAGGATCCGAGTAGAGGTGAACACCCAGCACCACAGCCACTAATTAAAGCGCTTAGGGGCTGCGAACTGGCATGACGCACCGCTACGATGGAAAGAAGCATCAAAAAATGAGGAGGATATCCTCATTAAGAGAGGCGGCCCCTTGCAGACGTGTGTGCACGGTGGAGATCGCTTTGCGTACCCCACCACCACCCCTCTCTCCCCCCCTCCCGTGCTATCATTGGAGTGTGCGTGCATAATCACCCTTCAAGACCGTAGAGACGTTTAACATACATATACATATACACATCCATAATATGTATATGTATAGGTCATTCGACCTGGCGTCGGGTAGTTATATCCATTGTATCACCTTCCCTTTGGTTTCTTATGTTTTGATGAATAGCGATAGGATGAGAGAAAATATGTATGCCCAGCACCAGGGAGCGCGTTGAGCTTCGCAGACACATCTATGTGAGTCAGGGTGCCCAATGTGCGGGATACGATGTGAAGTCTGTGGACTGAAGCTACGAAGAGATTCAAGCAAGTACCGGTGCAGGCACAGCAGGGGGTCTTTCTGCTCAGTTGCAGCCATTTCTATTTGAAGAGAGAACAGTTCGGTGCCTCGGCGTAGACGACCACTCACACCGTAGTCACCCTCACTTCAATTGCCCCTTGATGGTCATTCAAAGAATCGGAGCGGGAGTGCCGCTGACCCATCGGGCTGGACGGCGAGCGCGACATCGTCTTCGAGAAAGAATATCCCGCGAGCCCGAGCAGGGTGAGAAAGATCCCAAGCACCTTCTGCGGTCCCATGTCAGCTGACACAAAGATGAAGTCGAAGAGAAAAATCAGTGAAGTCTTCAAGTAACCCACAACGTTCATCGTCAGAGGCGATGTCTTTCCCACAAAAAAGAAGAAGGAGAAGTTTACACCGAAGGCAAAAACGCAGGAGAGCAGCACTGTCCAGATGGTTGTGAACGTCACCTCGTACGTAGCCAGCTTCTCACTGCCGTCGAGCGGCACGGCCACGAACGAGAGTATGACAACGCTAAGTGGAGCCTGATACATAAGCAATTGCATCGGCTTCACACCCAATTCCACCTGCTTTGTCTTACCCCAAACTGTGTACAAAGAGTTGGCGAATATTGCGAAGATCGCCCAGAGTGTGCCAATGATGCTGACATTCAAATCAGTGTAGAAGGTGATGCCAACTCCGGCACATATGGGTACCAGCGAAAGCAACGTGCGCCACTCCTCCCGCTTGCCGTAGTAAGCCCACTCGATGAGCACAATAACGGGAGTGCACAAGACTTTTAGTATCTGATACACACTCACCGAGTTCGTCAGAAGAGAAAGGTTGTTGAATAGAACGTAGCCGCAGAAGGCACAGCTGATGGGGAGTACCCGACGAACCGCGAGCTTCTTGGGCCTAAAAAGCCCGAGCCCGTACGCGAAGAAAACGCAACCCAAAAACGTCAAGAGAAAGTGAATGATGGTGAGCATCGTACTGAACTCAAAGTGCGCTTCCATAAAGACCAGTCGCTTGTTGACGATGATGACTCCGATGCTGCTCACGATGTTCAGCAGCAAGCTTGTGAGCACCGAGAGGGTGACCATTGGTTTGGTCCCCTCGCTTGCGAGGGATGCAAAGAGGGGGGCTTCGTGTCTGCGCAGTAAGTGAACCTCCTCAGCATGGATGAAGGCCTGGAAAGGGATCAGGTAAGTGTGGGGCAAGAAGCACTGCGAGCGCACCCCCAGAGAGACTTGGCCCCAGGCACGCACGCACGCACTTCAATAGGACTACACCTGTGCCAGCTAGCGAGTGAGCGAGCAAAATCCTGTATCAGAACAATAAAAGCAAATATGGAGAAACATGAGGCCATGGCAGAGGCGTAAGAGGGAACGGCGGAAAGATGAGCATTTCGGAAGACGATGAGGAAAGTCACCGCACTTTTGATGACAACAACAGGGCGAAGCAAGGTGAGGCGGGGGGGGAGGGAGGGAGGGAGGGGGCAGACTGGTTATGCAGACCAGCAAAAACAGGAAAGCAAGCGAAGCGGTCGTAGATAACTATATATATATATATATCTATTCAATAGGACGCATACGTTGACTAACGCTGGAGTAGAAACATGTACTAGCCGCAAGCGCCTTGCTTTGTCGATGCCCCTCCTCCCCTCTTCCAATCGGTCTAGAATGAGGTCGGAGCAGCATTCATTTTCCCCCTACATTTGCTGTGGTTTTGTTGCTTTCGTGGTCGTTTTGTGTGGTGGTACTGAGGGAGAGGGAATGGAGAGGGGACCGCATCGAGAAAAGCTTCATCTAAAAAAAAGAGAGCGAAGCGCGTCTTTTGGAGGGGGTAGGACGACAGATGCAAATCGCGTGTGTGTGTGTGGGGGGGGCAGGAATAGAATAGAAACGAATTGAGAAACAATGAGCGAACCCACATCAAAGACTCCTCCAGAGTGTCCCTCATTTTTTCAGACGCACAATAGCGCGCGAAGGGGAAGAGAGAAGCGGAGAGATGCAGGTTTGCCAGTCCCCATTCCATCACCACTACACTCCCCCCCCCCACCCCCACCCCCAACACACACACACACATACACACATCCGTGGTCGTCAGAGAGGCATTACCAGGGGGTATGTAAAAAGAGAAAATGCAGGGTGCCGCACGCGCACAGACCCAAAGAATGGTGTACAGAGAGAAGTTCTTCGAGCGCGGGACAGGGGGTTTTCGACACGCGGCCCTGTGGTTGTCGTTGCCTGCCTCTACTCGTGTGTGTGTGTGTGTGTAAACCACATGGGGCGTTCAGTACAACAGTGTCACCTCCCGTTCTTGCTCTACGCGAGTAGCTGACACGAACTGCCGTCAGCATGCACGCTCCGCCCCGGCTCGCCATGTTAAGCGCTAGGGGATGAGCGCTCCGGTGTGGTGCCGGAGCTAAGCGAGACAGCCAAAGGAGCACTATAGGGGGCAGAACGACTTACATGCGCCTTCTCCTCATCCACACGGTTCATCCAGCGCTGCCGCTCACGCTCCACCACGTCATCCAAGTCGCGCAGCTTGCGTGCGAGAACGGCGCTGCGGTCCTTACAAGCGGCGACTTCCGTCATGGCCTCCTCCAGTCCGGACTGCATCTGCGCCAATGCCGAAGAGCGACGCTGCATTAACTGGTTGAAGTACACCTCGTTCTTCATGAAAGCGTCCACAACAGCGTTGGGGTTCTCGAGCAGGTGGCGGTTGACCGGGCCGGCGGCCTGCTGAGCGGGGGTCAAGTTGACACGACTGCTGATAGGGGCGTCGTGCACAGTCGCTGCCAGCGGGCTGTGCCTCGGCTGCTGAATAGCGCTGGACCCTTTCGTGACCACGGCGTCACGGTCTCCCATGTCCAGCGACGCGGATGGTGTCGCGCTGGCCGGTGAATCTTTTCCAGCGCGCTGTGGCGTCTGCAGGAGAGACGGTGACCCCGACGCCGCTGACTGGGGGCATGCGGCGGGTGCTGGCATCAAAGCCAGTGCCTCTGCAGCAGAAATCTCGCGCGCGTACGACAAAGGCACAAATCCGCGGCGACGCGCGTCCGTGGTCACCTCGACCTTCACCCAGCCATCCTGGACGACGCCCTCCGTAGCGCAAAGTATCTCGCCCTTGAGGACGGACAACTCGACGTCCTCTTCTGCGTGAAAATCGTGAGCCACGACGAAGTACCGCATCCAAAGTACGTACGTATAATGATGGGTGTCTATATGGTGTGTGTGTGTGTTAACTTTGTTGCGTGTATGCAACTGTGCAACGGATCTCCCCGTCTTTGGGGAGCCAGATGGAGGAGAGCAGGGAAAACAAAAACAGTAGTGGATGACAGGGTGAAGGGGGGCCACACATCGGGCACCTGCCCTCTGTCACTGGGGTAATGAAAAGCACATGCCCTACCGTGCACAGTCACAAACAGGAGGAGGAGGAGGGCAAAACTGAAATGTGTACCCCCCCCCCCTTGGGTGGGTCGAGCAGGAGGGGGTGTGCCGGTCAACAAAATAGAGCAAGCGAGAGGCTCGTCCCCTCACCTTGTTTTGTGCGTGCGTACCTCAAGATAGATAAGGATAGGGACGGGGACGGGGAGGTAGGCGGGGGTAAGCCGCGGTACTTCTAGAAGTAAAAACTTGTGAGAACATGCAAGCGGCTACAAAGACACTAGCATATGTGGGCCGCATTAGTGAGTGTCACCCACAAAATACTTCACAGACGCAACGGTGCGACTCGGACGCTTTTTTTTTGACATGCGCGTCTCTTCGGCACGACGCGAAGCAGGAAAACGGGGCAAAGGGGGGGGGGGGCAAAGTGACTTGGTGAGTTGATGTCATGTTCATCGAGAATTGCCACAACAGCGATGGCAAACGCAGTGCGGCGGCGCAGGGGCGAGGCTTGGGGGAGGGGAGGGAGGGAGGGGGAGGGGGGTAGTAGCACACGCGAAGAGCAAGTTACAAGGGGGTGAAACGAGTCAGCAATACAATACACAGCAATACTATCAAGCATTTGTGGTCAATAGAGGAGGAAAAAAAGGGCGGGGGAACCGAGAGGGCGCATTTCCTCTCATAATGACCGAACATTTTTCCATGAGACAACACACGAACAAACCGAGAAGAAAAAAAACAAACACACAGCAGTGGTGTGGGTCCAGAACCGATAGCAGCGAATCCGGGGTAAGAGGAGTAGGAGGAGGGGGGGACCAGAAAACCTGGTGATGGTCGTGAGTGGGAGCAGAGAGGTGTGGAGTGAAGGAGCTCACAGAGGCACACAGATAAAGGATCAGAGACGACTGTAAGCGCAATTATATACTTTTTTCGCTAGTGACAGTCGTTCGCTAGCGGCTCCTGGGCGAGCGTGAATGCAGAAAGCGAGAAGAAAAAAGATGACCAGCCCCCCCCCAAAAAAAACATATAAAAAGGGGGTGGGGTGGGGGGTATAAGGGGAGGGAAGGGGGAAAGAGAAGAGCAGACGCACTTGCCACTGCATCCGAGAAAATTCAAAAAAAAAAAAGAGCGCGCCACCAGCGCTCGATACATGAAAGAGAGAGGGGATGGGCCACAGACAGACAGACACAGCAATATGTGTGTGTGTGTATGTGTGTGTGTGTGTGTGTTCAGTGTTTAAAAAGAAAACAATATTGACAAGCGTAAGTAACGGCGCGACGACAAAAAAAAAAGATATAGTAGTGATCGCAGTAGACCTTAACATCAAACCATCGTGGCAGTGAGGGCAGAGCCAGTGGACGCTGGATCCGGGAACCTCTTCGGAGAAAAAAAAGTATTCTAGTCCAGACCGCCGTATTTACATATCTGTGTCGCAAAGAGCGTAAGAGACGAGTTGCGAGTGTCGGGGTGGGTTAAAAAAAAAGTGAAAAAAAGCCCAGAAAAGTGAGAGCGACGGGAGCATACTTTTACCGTTCCTTTTTTATCTCTTCAGCTGTGTATCCCCTCGTTTTTGATGAGGAAAAGGGGATCCGGCACACTAATGGTACGACTTTTCTGAGCGAAGCCAAGGATTCTTCTCAAATGCCAGCCTGCGCCCCCCCCCCTCCTGCAGCCACCGTGTGTGCCAGTCAGAGGTAAGGCAAATGCACGGTGTTACGCGCCTCCTTTTTTTCACAGATTCATACGCGTGCGCTGATGTACATCTCGCACAGTCATCCCTGCGTTGGACCGGTGTTTGGGAAATTGAGCCTGACGATAAAGAAGATCAAGGCAGTTGAGGGTGGAGGAGATGACAGGGTCTACCAAGTCCCACAGGGTTACTTCGTCGGGGGCTCCTTTGGTGGCCTGATCCCCCCGCATCAACGACGGCAACGGCGAAGACAATGACAACGGGGCGCTGTGGGATTCTGACGGCGCCTCGGTTGTCAAGAATTGTGCCTGCCGAACACTCTCACCCTCATTCACTGCGCATCTGCGTCCCTGGCTAAAGAATGCACGCAACTGGCGATCTGCTTTATTCTCCGCCACGCTATGGGCAACGCCAGGAGCTAGCGACGGCAACGACGTAAGCGGCAATGGCTTCAGTGGAGGCGGCGCATCTGTTTTATCCACCGTTACTCCCTCCGGGTGTTTAAGGGAAGGCAGAAGCGGTAGTTGAGTGCGTCTCACCTGAAGACACCTGTACTGCTTCATGGCGTTGTCCAGCATGGCGCGATAAGCACGGTTTCGACTTGTGAAGGTCTCAATGTCCTCCAGGACGGATTTACCGACTGTGAAGGGCAATTCGCAGAAAAGAAGAGTGGGTGAGTTCACTGCCGCCTTCGCGATCACGCGACCCCCTTTTTCAGTGAATGAAGTGCCGAGCAGCCGCACCGTCTCAACTTCTGTTTCAATGAGAATGCGGGCCACCATCTCTGCACTCGAGTCTGTCAGCCCCAAGTTGCGGCTCAAGTCTAGCGAGGTCAGTCTTGCCATCGTGGCAATGGCCGGACCAAAGTAAAAGCGAAAGTATTTGTCGGAGAGGCCGCAGCACTGCACTTCGAGGGTGGTCAGGTAAGAATGGTCCCGGATGAGGGCGCAAAGCTCCGCTATGGTCTCGCCCTCAAGGGGGTTATCCGAGACATACAAATGAATGTACTGATTATTGTGGAGGAGAAAGTTTCTCAGGGACCGTAAAACGGTGGTGGTGAGACCACCACGCTGATCGCGTAGGTTAACGCACCGACGGTGCCGGTCCAGCACCTGCCGCGATAGACTCATGCGAGGCCAACGCGGCCTGAATGAAGACCAAAAACAAAACGAGCGACTGTTGAGCGGAGAGAATCAAAACGACGCGGTGTGCACGAGTGTCGACACCGCGTGGGTATGGAAAAGAGCACAATATGGAAGAAGGGAGAGATGTGCGCCACGTTTTGGGGGAGTTTAGCACCAGTGGGGCACGGTACAGACCCACACAGAGAAAGGGAAAGCAGTAGAAGTGGGCGAAGAGGGTCGTGACATCGGTGGCGGTAGTGGTGGTGGGGGAGAGAGGGGGAGAGGGGGAGAGGGGGGGGGTTGAAAAAGAAAAAAACGGAGGTGTCAGAGAAAAAACGCCGTTCAGAAAAGCTACAAAGCTGTGCATCTGTTGGCAATCATACGTCAAACATGACTCGAGAAGCCCTCCCATCCCCCCCCACCTCCCCCCCCCACACACATTCACACATTCACACTTACACTCTCACTCACGTTCGTCTAGCCACACTGAATAACTCCCCGTGTGAACCACAAAAAGGGCCATGTGAACGCAGGACCTCGAGGAACATCTCCTACCGGCCCCAGAAGACGACGAAGCGAGAAGTAGAGCACCGAACACGGCACAAACTGAGAGTGACAAGCAGCGGGTGCGTCCGCAGAGAGTGACGGACAGACGGCTGGCTGTTGTTGATTGTTTGCTTATCTGCAACTCACCAAAGCGACCAAGAACACGAATGGCTCTTTTGGGGGCGTGTGTCTCTGTGTGGGTGAATGTGCCAGATAACAGTGGCACACAGCGGCATACGAACCCCCCACAAGCAGAGAGAAAGAGAGAGAAGAGAGGTAGTTACTCAAATATCAAATTGAGTGTTTGGGGCGCTATCCCAGCCGTCAGCATGGCAGATCGATCTCACTGCTGAATATACACAGTAGATACCACCTACTGATGTTGCGCCTTCGACATCTTAGGTCAATTCTAGTCGTCAGCGAAGATACACATTGCTGGGAAAAGACACACGCGCGCGACATCACCTTTTTCTAGTGCATCACGCCCAGTGGACGAAAAGAAGAAGCAAACCAGTACATGAAGAATAGAGGAGACCATTTGAATCACCTGGACACCCCCACTCTTGAAATCCGTTTTTTTTTGTTTGCTTTCTCATCTGAGTTATGCGTCAGCCGACGTACATAACCATCAAAAGAAAAAAGGTGGGATACAGCATAGGTCATTGGGGGAGACTAAGACAGGAGAACGCAAGCACCACAACCGCGCAAGATATATCGGTCACGAGCGACATGCCCAAACCAGAACGCACACCGTCATGCGCCGCCGGAAAGGAGCCAATAATCGCACGCTAGTCGTCGTCGTCATCTTTGAGTTCAGTGGAGAGGACTAGCTCGGAAAATGTGTCGAACGTGCCGGTACCTTCGCCATTCTCGTCGCCGCCGCTGTTATGAAGCCCGAGGGGGGTCGAAAACTGACTTGGCAAAATCGATGCCTTGTGCGGAGACGTTCGGCGCCCACTGCCTACGGTGCCAGTGCCAGAAGGACTAACACGGAGACGGCTGTTGTGCAGAGGTTTGTGTGGCTGATGAAAGAGCGCTGCCTCGTGCTCCGAGTATTGCCCACTGATTTTGCGGCGCAGCGCCGGTGCCAGCACAGCAGAGGTGGGAGGCTGCGAGGGAGAGTGCGGGACGTAAAAACCCTTGCCATTGCTGATGTCTCCTTCCCTTTCGCCTTCGGGGGCGCCAGCACCGTTCTCCTCCTGCCACTTCTCAGCTTCTTTCATCCCTAGGGTGTCCTCCCGTATCAGGCCCACGGCGCCGCTCGCGTCATCACGCGATGGGCGCCCCCTCACCCCACGTGTGCTACTAGCCGCCGTCGACGCCCCCGCATGAGCAGCATTGCTATCACTTCTGCCGCAACACGCCACCTCAGGGGAGACAGCAAAGAAATTCCACAAGCTCTCCGCCTGCATTGATGTAATCATCTGCGCATCCACGAACTGCAAGAGATGATTGAATTGGATGGGTACCGGATCGCTTTCGCCGTAGTCCGGGAGCCCTAGCGTTACTTGGCGTGTCGTGAGCGATGCCAACTTTAACGATTCTTCGCCTGAGGTACCGGTACTCGTGAAGGTTTGAACGGCTTGAATGCTTGGTGAGTAGGTCGCCTCGCTACACGTCGTCTCCTCCCCCTCCGACCTAGCGGCTGCCTCGAGGCCGGCCTGAACCGGCTCGCGCGACTTGAGTTTCCCCGGCTGCACCAGCCGCGGTAGCGAAGGAAACGGCGATAGCATCCCGCAGTAGGAAGCGGCGTCCTCGGGGGCAGTGATCGGGCGGAAGTTCTCACGGGTGAAGATGTGCGCCTTGGCGAAGTCCCTCTTCTCTACTTGGTGAGGGCGACTGCCACCAACGTGGCCGTTGGTCTCAACAGCACCGCCGGAACGACCAGTAGCACCCACACCACCCCCTGCTCCGGCGCCGGCACCCCCCCGCTTCGGCGGATGCGGTGGCGGATCTGGCGCCGTCTCGGCACGCCGTGGGGTACTGCCCATCGCACCACGCGCTTCGTGCTTAAGCCCGCCCTTGCCCCCCCTCTTTGTGCGTGTCTTCCGGAGTTCTTCTTTGAGCTGCTTGACCTGCTGCACCCAGGCTTTCTCTCGCTCTGCCTGCTTGCGCGCCTGCTCCGCCGCTGCGACATCAAGCGGAGGTGACGGCAGCGGCGGTGTGGGCTGTGCAGGTCGTTCAGAGGGGGTGTTGCAGGTCCGCCAACGAGATGATGGTTGCGCCGAGCCGCTAGGCGTGTGGCTGCTGAATGCCCCTGGTGTGGGGCCAAGAACGCTGTACTCGCGAGTAGGCGCCGCCACATCTAGCACAGCAGACATCTCAATCACGTCGGGGTCGTTGCGAGCATTGAGCGGGGGAAGGATGACGCCAGCCAGCCGGGCGGATGGACGGGGTGACGCATTTCGGCCACCTAGAACCCTCTCTTTTGGGGTGACACCACCACCGCTGCCTAACACCCGAGACACACCTTTGCCGCCACCGCCAGGAGACCGAATACGGCGATCGCCACCAACACCAGTCCAGTAGGGACTTTTCGTGTGGTCATTCATAGGCGAGGTGGGAGTCCTCCTGGTTGCTGCCACTGGACTGCCTGTCACGATGCCACTTAGTGGACCCAAGGGCGACTGCAGCCCACGTGACTCTGAAGTCGGGCCGCCAGAAGGGGGCCGCGAAGGGGTCGTGACGCGGCTTAGCAGCGGCTTGCCCACAGCAGCGGTGCTATTCACCTGCCCTAGCTTGTAGATGAGCTCTACTGGTAACGACTGCGTATCGTAGCTGGCATTGCCCTTGCTCCTGTTCTGCCCACTGGCGTCGGTAACGCCGCCACGCTCCCGTGACGCGCCACGGCTGGGCCGACGGCCGTCGCTGACGCGAGGGTCAGGCGCAAAGATTTTTTTGCCGGCTGCCTCCCCCCTTCCCATGGTGAAGTTCGCAGGCAGTGAATTCGTTTGGTACTCGCCGCCGTTTGAGGCGGCGTTTGACTTGGCCCCGTGGCTTTTCCACTGAGCTGTGCCGCGGTCCGTCTCGTGCAATGCCAGCTGCCGCCGTACTCGGGATGAAGTTCTGCCGGCGTCCCCACTGGTAGTCACAGGCGCAGCAGCGCCTTCGCGTTCAAGGCGCTCTGCAGGTGGCGGTAGTGTGGTCTGAAGGTCACGTGCAGAAGAGCTCTCCACTTCATGAGTCCTCTGGGCTTCCTCGAAAGCAAACGTGTATTGGGTGGATTTGATCGCACCAGAGACAACAGTGGAACCTGGCGTCAAGAATGAAGAGCCGACTATGGAGGTGGTGACCTCCGGGGATGCGGAGAACATTTTGCTCTCGACATTGGTCGAAGTAGACAGCAGTGGAACGTTCACCTTGTATTTAGACCCCTTGCCCCGCTTGCCTTTAGAACGGAGAGACTCCACCCTCCGTCGCTCGACCTCCCGAGCTTGCCGATCAAGCGTCTCCTTGAGGGCCTTCCGGTTCGCCTTCTCCAGGGCTTCCTTGATTTGGTCCCCTGTCACCACTGCAGGGCGTGAGTAGAGGTAGGGGTCTCCATCCATTACGCACGCCCTTTTGCTACCCCCTCGCGTGTGTGGTGTGTGTGTGTGTGTGTGTGTGCTTTGCTATGGAGTGCCTATGTGTGGTGCGGTGCGTGTCTGGGTGTCTGGGAAGGGGGGAGGAGGGAGGGGGGAGTAAAAACACCGAGAAAAGCGAAAAGTATTTGGTACCGGCTGGTCCCTCCCTCCCCCCTCCTTAAACTCGCCCCCCGCTATATATATATATATATATATTGAGTGATATATATATATATATCTCCGTTCGACTAAAACACAGAGACCAAAGCCAAGGAGAACAACGACGAATGACGCAAAAACACAACAACAACAAAGAAAAAGATGTATGGTGAAAAAAAAGAGCAGCAATGATACAAACTGTGGACGCCGAGCTCTGAAGCAGCTGAGTTGACTCGGAAGGGGTACACAGGACGTGCAAGAAAGAAAGGGAAGAATGGCGATGAAAAAGGGCACACACACGCACACACACACCTAAAGACACGCACCCATGCGGAAAAGGAGAGAAGGGGAATGGAAAGAGCAGCAGAGGCAGCGCCAACAAGGGGACGGGAAAATGGAGAAGAAACGAAGGGCTCAAGGTGGATTCAAAAGAAAAAAAAACAAGATACAAAGCACTAAAAGTGAGAGTAAATTTTAAAAAGCGAAAGCCTCTCGCTGGTTCGACGAGAGTGAGAAAAAAAAATAGAGCTGGAGTGGGGCGACGGTACCGATGTTTATGATCGCGGGGAGAAACAGATTCGCGTAACGAAGAGATCCGAGAGGGCAAAAAAAGAGGGGAAAGAGTACGGACATGAATTCTTGAAACTTCAGATGACCACAAAAATGTGGCGTTGAGATGAGGCAAAGAAAAACACGAAAAAGGGGGTGCACACGAAAACACACACACACACACACACACAGAGAAAGAGAGAGAGTCACTAATCGAAAATGCAGTCGAAATGGGGAAGGCGGGTGAGGCCAAAGTGTACGACGTGCTCTTCACCCGCGTCAGCAACTCAAGAAGACGGCAATGAAAAAAAAAAAGAGAAATGCGAGCGAAAGAAAGGCGGGGGAAAAAAACTACACACACACACACATGCAAACAACACGCAGACGGGGAACACACGAGAGAAGCGGGAAAGGTGAGGAGAAGCTCTCCTGCTAGAAATCGGGTATAAACTGAGTAAGAAGAAATGGGGATAGGTGCACGCCTGCGAATTTATTTTTGCGTTGCTGCCTTTCAGTTCTATCGAAGAGTGCTTCACTGGCGCGCGCGTCTGTGAACAGGTGAGTGGATGGGTCACGTTGCTCAGATACCTTCTTGTCGCGCGTCGTCGCACGTGCGCCGCGTGCCCCGTCGAATAAGGTGTACGAGAGAGGAGAAGAGTACAAGAGACGTCGCAGACCACGCTCAAGGCGCAACGGAAGGAAAGAGGTGCGCACGGGTGTTCTCTATAGTCTAAGCAGGGAAGAGACTGTGTATAACTACCCTTCGATGGTGATTCATCGCACCATGCGATGAATCAGTAGTGTGAGAAAAAGAGAGAGACGGAGGGGGCGAGAGGAGGGGCGAGGGGAGGGAGAGGGGGGGGGGCGGAAATATAAAGGTGGCACGGCAATGGGGAATGACACTTCCATAACAAATAAGTGATGCGAACCAGTCGGCGGGGGGACCATGCGCTTACGCCTTCGGTTTATGGCAGAGGGGAAAGCGCGATGTAGGCTGCGTCATTCACTGGATCCGTTATTAGTGGAGGCCAAAAGAAAACAAAAAAACCTCAAGATAGATCTTCTCATGCTTGGGTGCACCGCCCTCCCTTGCACTATTTCTCCGTCATACGGAAGACAGCACGCTTCATGCGGTGCATATGTGGAAGCGAGAAGAAGCAGGAGGGGGGCACACGGTGTGCCGTGCCTCGAGCACCGTACAGCCACTTGGGCTTGTATTGCCGGATGATGCAGAGTGATTATCTTGTCAGCACCCACCAGTTGAAGAAGTCAATATATGTACAGAGCGAAAAAAAAAAGAAAGGAGAAACACAATACACCACACACAAATAGTTGTGGAGAGTGTGAACGCACGCAGATATGACTCACTGTTGAGAGTAGAGTAGGGGGGGGAGTGGAAGGGCAAGCCATGGACGCGGCTCAATAATGAATTACTGGGTTCAGAATCAAACGACCGGGTTGACCACTTCACCACAGACTCCCCCCCCCTTGGGTCGCATCTCATATCAAACGCCCGCCCCCACCCCCCCCCCGCCCCCTCTTGCTCTCATGACTTGAGCCACTGACTCATCAAAGAGTTATAGGCCTGATCCCGCTTAACAAAGTTTGTAAGGAAAATCGAGTCATTCAGGTGCGTCTGTACCTCAATCGCGTTCTCAAATATTTTCGCGGATTTGGATTTGACGATATCCTTAATCTCGTCGTACTCTACAGAAAAGTTGGACGCCGAGACAGCGCTCTGAAAGCACAGCCAGTGCGGAGTGATGAACAAGTACCCCTGCCTTGGCATGGACCGCTCGACCCAGGCGCAGTTAAAAAAATCCACGAGTGCTTCACTGCCCAAGTTGGGGAACCCTTTGCGGAAGACACCCTCCATGTTATTACGCACCGCCTCGGTGACGCCGGTGACATCGAGCAGGGCGCTGCCAACTGCGCGACCAACCGTGAGGGGCATCTTTAGCACTTCGTAGCCACCCTGCATGGCTCCGCGCGCGACACCGCCAAGTGATATACCTGCATCATTAGCAGGCTGAGCAAGATGGGCGAGCTGGACAGGGGGTTGGAACGACGTCATCGCGTTCATCTCCTCATTGGAGAGGAGCGAAATCTTCGCGTCCACCGCGCTCTGCACGTTGTGCTTCATGTGCAGCACTGCCGCCTTTACCTCCGACTCGGGCACCTCGACAAATCCGGCCTGCGCAAATCCGCTGCGCGAGAAGCTCAAGATGGCTGCCTGCTTCTGGCTTGGTACCACCGCAGTCCGAGCCTCTGAGGACACCAAACATGTCACTCGCGCATAACCAGGAGCGTCGTCCACGAGCGTCACCATATGCAGCACCTCATCCCGATCAGCGCCCACGTTCAGTGAATCCTGGATAATGGCAGTCGGGCCGATTCGCGGTGGTTGCTTAACGAGCGCATACATTGTGTACAAACGGCGCTCGTTGTCCTCGCTGCTGCCGATGCCCCAAGCACATGCCGGCAGGCTGGAAAGGTCTGCCGCGTCCTCAACGACTACCTCCCCCGCCAGGGACACGAATGGGTCCACCTCAACACAATCGGCCTCCAGCACGTCGCACAGGAAATCGGCTTGCATATCACCGCGTCCCCGAATATAGTTGCAGTAAACAAAATACGCCAAGCTTCCTGGGCGGACGAGACGGATGTAATACGTGGAAAGGGGCTCATCGTGAGTGAAGCTAGCCATGCTACCGAATACTTTGGGGCGAGAGGTCATGACAGTCGCACCAAGCGCTGCTTCCAGGGTGGAGGTGAGCAGCAAATAGGGTGGTTCAGACCGTGCTAAGGCGCTCACCTCACCCGGCGTCAGCTCTGCCGATGCGTCGACGATGGAGGGCACCAAGAGTGAATTCTTCTTCTGGGCTCTCTGTGGTGCAGCTGTCCGCACACCCGACTCTGCTGCCTCCTCCAAAGCAGTCGCTGTGTGCCCTCCACTGGGGCAACTGGTCTGACTGCTCTGCGATGCATCAAGGGGATCCTGTGGCCGCTTCGCGGGCCACGTCGCCGCAACCGGCGTGGACTTCTCTACTTCGATATCAGCGGTGGTCTTCTTCATTCCTCTTTTTTTTTGAGACCGTAGTGCCAGACGATGCCTTGTTATCCGAGTCGTACTGATGCGGCAGCCCTTTGCCTTCAACATCCATTTCGACGGGACCGTGCCTCTTCCGTCGCCCAGCATTCGAAGTCGACGCATCCACTGTTGTTGACACGTCAGGATCCACATCCGCTTCCGGCGGCGCGCCTGCCCGAGAAGCCGAGGCGGTTGGCGTGGGTGCCGCGCACGCCGCGCTGAAGAGAGGCGACATTTTGAAAAGTGTTGACTTCCCACAGCCGAAGCTCTGGCGGCCCTGGTCCCAAGATATGCTCATCTCCTTGTAGAAGGCGCCCATCTGCGTAACGAAGGCGCTGAAAAAATTTAGCAGCAGTGCCGGCGCCGCTTCCGGGCTGTCGGCCAGAACAGGCAACGTGGCCTCCCCCATGTTAACCAGGTCGCTCAGACAAGAGTCCAGACTCGTGAAAGACTTCATCGTAGAGCTGCTCAGTTGACTTGTAGCGTAGAGCAGGTCTCTCGTGGGGCCGCTGTCCCCTCCCATGCAGTCCCGTAGACCATGGAACATGAGGGCAAGATCATCGCCAATGCCGCGGGTGTGCGCGGATATACTTTGCACCCGTTGCACGAAGCCCTTTTGAATCTCAGCTGGGAGGCAACTGTTGGCGTTCATTTCTTCCCCCCCCCCCAAAAAAAAACCGTTTCTTCGGTGGAAACCCAAAAACAACAACCCCCCAACAAAAAAAAAAGGTGAGAAAGAGGGAAGATGAGAGGAAAAAGTAGTCGTATCCTCCGCTGATTCGACCTCTGCTTTGCTTGTTCAAGTGAGCAGGAGATGAAACACGAAAAAAAAAATGTACCGGAGGCGGGGGAATTCGGTGGGTGAATCGATTTACTGCCACCCCAACCCCAACCCATTGTTCTCCCTTTCTTTCCACCTCATCCCTTGGGCACAAATGCAGAAAGAAATAACATAGAGCATAAGGCAAGCAGATCCGTCACCGAGTTCTCCACAGCGCAGACCAACACCTAGAGAAAGGAGACGATCACCTGTATCGAGCGTGGTCGTATATGTGCACAAACACGTCAGATTAACGGATAGATTATAGCGACGCTAATCGATGAAATCATGTTTGTTCGTTTTTCTGTGAGGGAGCGTAGAATAAGAGGCAATGTATACAGGGGGGGGCGTACTCTGAAGTGCAGCCGTGTTTAAACCCCACGGCGCTTGATTCTTCACCACTAGACTCCCTCTCTCGGCCCCACACACAAAATCCTTCCGTTGCACTTGATTGTTGTCCCCTGTCCTAAGCCCAGCTCGGGGTTCTAGCACCTCTCAAATGAGTAACCGCCTTAGTAATGAGATAAAAGGGAGGGAAATCAAGCAACAGAAGACAGCCCGGGAGGTCAGAATGAAGCACGAGGAGTCGAGAGTGCCCCAGCGTCCGGGGTGGCCGAGGGGAGGATCGTGCCAACGGTTGTATACACAGTAAAAACGACGATGCAGAAGATGAAGCAGTCACGAATGCGAGAGACACACACAGTGCGCAAGAGGAAAATCAACTAACCACGCGCAGTGTGGCAGAAACGTGAAGAGGCGACGCAGGAGGCAGACGTTGACGCACACAGAGGGAAGTGAAGAGGACGCGCTAGAGTATTCGCCCCCACGGAGAAATCCACATGAGTCAATGAAGCAGGCTGACGCACATGACTCGCCGCATGCTAATGCGAAACGTGTGTGCCTGGCCAGCATCAGGACAGCGTAGCGGGAGCGAGGAGGGAGGAAATGGGATTGGATGGAATGGGGGAGGAGGAGGGGGGTGGGGGGGTGCTAGGGATAGAAAGATAGCTGAAGTATGTGGTTGAGCCTGGGGATTGCGAATCATGCATCGATAGCCATGAGGTCGAGTATTACCGTGGCGACCATCCCCCTCAATGAAAGCGATCGGTGATTTGGTTTGATATTCCATTTCATGCAGAGCCACTAGGCGGCGGGTTGGTGAGACATTCATGCGCGTCGAGCTTACTACCTCTCGCGGCTTCCCGGCAGCTTCCCGCTGACACACATCTCTTTCAATAATCCCAAGGATACTCCCCCATACTCTTTTTCTCTTCTGCCTCTCGATAGCTTTGTGTGTGTGTGTGTGTCAGTGAAAATCTGGCAGTGCACAGGTGTGTGTGTGTGTGTGTGTGTGTGTATGAATACCTTTCTCCAAAGTATCCATTCGTTTTTTTTTGCAAATGCTTTTCCCTCCGCACTCTACGCCAGGCTGCATGAGGCACATATCCCGTGGTGCGAAAATGCAGTGGATGCGTGTTGGAAAAAAAATAGGGACTGAGTCAACTAGGAAGAGTCCTCTCCCAACCCCTCCTCAGCCCCCCCGGCTCCTGACAGACAAGACCTCCCCGCGCCTCAGTGCGTCTCCCATTATGCAAAAGATAAACTGAGGCCTCCTCCGAAGGTGGCTTCAAGTAAACACCACCCGCTGAACAGTTAGAGCCGGGCGAGACACGAGTGCGTCAAATCAACACATGCCCACAACACAAATGGCACCAAACACCTTCCCTGTCGCGTACCCCACAAGACGTAACGCCATCGAGCCCCCTACACGCTGCGAACGGTAAAAACGAATCACTCTTACTTTGCCGCGTGGCATAAACCGTCAAACCTTTCCGCACCTGTAGCGCCTCGCAGTTGAGTAGCACAACGATCCTCTGGTGTCATCAGGAATGCGGTCGGGACTCAAAAGTCACGCCAGAGTGCCTTCCACCACTGGCACATCAGGGGCCTCTTCTCCAAAATGTCGTTCCACAACGAACAAGTTCACAAGTATAATACACACACACACCAGCCTCCGTGGACCTATCTGTTGAAGCAATACAGCGACCTCATGATCGTCCAGGGCAGACTGTCCTCCCCCTCGCCCTTCTCTCTCTCATCGAACCGGGACATCCGGCTAGTGGGCCCTTCCTCCTGGCTTGGCGTGCTTTCTTTCCTCCAATGCCCGCTGCAGGAGGTGCACCACATGGGCGTCGGGTGCGATGCGCTCTTTCATCCACGCAGGCAGCGCCCAGCGTCCCACACCCTCGAGAGCGAAAGCGGTAGTGTCTGTCCCGCGGCCGGTGGCAGAGGGCGGTGTACGCGCGTGCCGGGCAAGTCTCAGGGAGGTCAGTGGCCAGCGTCGGAGCGACGGCCCTCGGCTACCCTCTCTTTAGGCACCGCCTGTGCGCCGTTCTCCCCACCCCCCACCCCGCCTTCTCCTCCTCCCCCACTTCACCTCTGCCGCACCAGCCCACTGCCCTTCATGTGGTGGTGTGCACACGCTCTCCGCGTTGCACTCCGGCAGGGGCGCGATGGGGCCACGCATACAAGAAGGGGGATAAAGAGAGAAGCGGGTTGAAGGTTCTAGAATGCTAGAGGCGTAGAGTAGGTATCGCACCACCGGCACTACGGGCTGCAGAAGCCCAACGTACAGACCGAAAAAAAAAACGACGTACAATTCACTGGTAACGGGAACAAAAAAAAGATAGGGAAAAATATATATCAGACACCATATACATCTATATAGAGAGAGATATATAAACACAGACAAACCTAAGAAGTGAGAGAAGGGGGGTGAGTAACAATGTGAGCAGGAGTGGGAGTGGGAGTGGGAGGGAGGAGGGGAGGAGGGGAGGAGGAGGGGAAGGGGAAACAAAGATCTCACCGCCTCGCCCTATCCATGCTCCTCTCGTAAATCATCAAAAAGAAGCTATTCATGGAGGCAATTGCAGCGTTTCCCTCCGGCACTAACTCCACACGCCTCAGCAGCGCTGCAGCCGCCGCTCGTACCTCGGCAAAGGGACTTGTCAGCTGCATGCCCACTGCGTTCAGTCCACCAACCGCCAGCACCATCCGTCTGAGAAAGAGCTTCACGTCGTAGGCCGTGTTCAGAAGAGCTAGAAGCGCCTGCAGCGTCCGGTGCACTGGTGTCTCACCACACGCACAGTGACGCAGCGCCACACACTGGAGTAGAAGGGCCGGGTTCTCGCCTGGATGCAAGACATGACTGCGGACGCTGTCCATCATGGACGTCAACGCCATCTCTGCCCGCAGCGCAGCGAGGGAGCGGTGAGCGAAGGTCGGGTAGAGCGCGCTCGGCACCGACACGTTGCTCCCACTCACGTAGCCTACAACGACCACCGTAAAAAGAAAGTCCTCCACCATTAGACGAAGGCGTTGGTTCCGCTCCACGGCACCGATGCGCAGCGCGCGGAGGTGATATATGGTGCCCACAAGCTGCTTGTACAGCTGTTGCCATGGAGGGGGTAAACTGCGCAGCGCCTCGGAGTCGCCGCCGACCCCAACGGCATTTGCCAGACCCGCTGTCGCCGCTGCCCAGTTTCCGCCAACCGATGACGACAAGATCGTCGTCTTGCGCTGCAGTCGCTCCGCTGCTGTGACGACGGACTTTTTGTCAAGGTCGCACAACAGATCCCAGCCCCACGGATTGACGGTCTCGAAAATAGGATTGAGGGTCCCTACGATGTAGCCTGGAACCCCCAGAAAGTAATCAACGCTGCTCACGGAAACGTATGGGAACACCTTTTGTGCCATAAAGTTGCGGTCGAGCAGGTTGCCGATAATTCCCAGCGAGATGGCCGCCTCGCACACGTCGGCCGCCTCACCTTTGCGAGAGAGAATCAGGATCTTCTTCTCGGTGAGGATGCCAAGCAGCAGCTGCAGGGACGACGGGCCGAGGGTTGTGATGAGGCCCTCGAGGCTATACCGTGTGAACACGATGTCGTTAGACTCTGGCGAGAGTGGGATTTTGGCGTGGATCGTTTTGCCGAATGGGGCGTAACTGTAATGGACGTACGCCTGGTGTCCACTGTCTATGGTGCAGTGCTTGCGGATCTCCGCCGTGAGCTGGTCCACCTTGGACCGCCCCGCCGCTACCACCACTGCTGCATTGTTCACCGAGTCGTAGCAGCGCTTCAGGATGCGCTGCTGCTCCCGCAACGCGCTCTCGTCGGTACCGTTAACGCTACAGCAAAGCTCAGCGGCAGCTACGAGGACAGGAAAGAACGGCTCAAGCCACACCAGCGACTGCCCGAGGATCGCGACGCTCTTGGTAACGCCGCCCCGGCGGGCAGTGCTGTCGCGCTTTGAGACAACAGCGCACAAACCAAACAGCACTGGACCGACTGCCTCAGTCGGAGCGCCCTGGTGGCTCTTTTGTGTCGTCACAGAAGCGTAGTCGCCAGCGGATGAGGGATCAACGTGATACTCCTCCACAGCCTTGTCGGTTGCGCTGACGCCGGCGTCGCTGTCCATTGAATCGGCCCGTGGCAACATCAAGTGACCAGAAGGCTCCCAAGAGTTCGTCACTTGCCGTGTGTCAGCGTCCCTTCCCCCATGGGCCGAGTGCGGCTCTGGGGATACAGGGCTAACTCTGGAGCCTGGGGTGACAGGGCAGTGGTCATAAATGTCGTGTGGATGTCCGCAATGATGGGCCTTTGCAGTGAAGCTACTGGACGTGCTGCTTTCCGGTCGAGCTTCCCGTGATGCAGAATCTGAACTGCCCAATGAACCACTCCTCCTCAGCGGCGTGGGGATAGACGGGATAGCTCCCGCAGTAGGGGTGCCGCCGCTGTTATCGACTTGTGAGGGAACGGAGGCGGCGCTGGCGACGGCAGCAGCAGCCGTCTGTTCGCGTTGTACAAGCGTCATCAAGGTCTTCAGAAAGTTCTCGAAGTGCGACTCTTTCATGAGGTACCCCTCCTCCTGGCGCGCCGCCACAGCAGCTGTGTAGTGCATAACAACAAACACGTAATCCCCGTCATGGTTGCCCCCGACGCCGGCGCCAGTGGTAGCGCTGGCAGCTACCGCTTCAGAACCACTGGCGAGGCTACCACCGCGCCCACCCATGCTGCTCATCACTGCAGCACCGGGATCCATTATGCTCGAGTCCACACCAGCCGCAATAGATGCTGAGTCGCTCGTGGCCAGCGTCGCCTCGTTCCTCTGCATTGCCTCCAGCTGCTTTGAGAATCGCACGACTTCGGTTGGTATGCTTGGCAGAGACGATATGTTTTCTGCCTCGACAGCGGACGGACCCTCGATCTCTGCGCCCTTGTACCGCAGCGACACTTCCCCTGTAGTGACGTTGATGATGAGTATTTCAGGCACGTACAGTGCGGTGTCTTCGCCGGGGCGGCGCTCCCAGAGAAACTGCATGTCGCCGCGGTCGGCTGTCACCGAAACACGTGTAAAGCGATAGACCGGAAAGCGCGTGTACGAGGGAATCTGCGGTCGATTTACAACGAAAACCGTGCGGGTCAAATTGACCTTCTCCGCCCCGTCCGGAAGCATTACGTTGGCGAAGTACTCGGTGTGTCCTGCAATCCCAGATGGCGCACGGAGCTCGACGGAGGAAGAGGGCGAAGACATCGAAGGAGATGCTGGGGGGCGGGGATAGCAAGCGCGCAGGCAGGCACCCGTATCGATATCGAACTCCGCCACGATCAGGCTTGTCGCCAAAGGGGTGGCCGACACGGCCGCAGTGTCCGACCTCTTCCGCATAGCGAATGGAGCGCGCTAGGCCAATGAGTTGGGGCGACACGAGGCCGACTGGGTAAGCGCAGATGCAACAGAGAGGGGAGTACACAATGTAAGCGCCTCGCTTTCAGCAACATGAGCTGCTAATTCCCATTTGGCAGTTTGATTAGGTGCGATCTCGTGCGAATATTTCACACACACGAAAAAAAAAAACGTATCAAAACATCGAGAGAGAAAAAAAAAAGAGCAGAGTAGCGATGACGGCTGATATGCAGAAAGTCTAAACGTGAAGTGTTTGACATATATGCATCGATACGCACATGCAGGAGCCGCTGGCAGTGTCGAGAAAACATACACATCGTGTTTGGTCGAGTAGAGCCACGAAAAAAAGGTGTGAGGGGAGTATGAGAAGCTCAGTGTACCACAGAAGACCTGCCGCGCTTTTCGCTCCCCCTCCCCCCACCAAAAACAGGCCTCTGAGTGCATATTTTCAGTACGAGCAGCGAGGTCAAAACACGCAGCACATCACTTGCCACAGACTCCCCCAGCCCTCCCCACCCCTCCTCCAACAGTGAAGCCCTTTTGGCACACCTCCGACAGAGACTGGCAAAATAACGTTTGGGGGGCCAGGAGATTCCGTGTGTTCAGTGCATTGTGCCAAGGATTGGAGCCCCAGATAAACTCTGCTCCACGGATGTTCCTTTTTCCCTCCCTTTTTTCTGTTGTTTACGTTGCGGACGCGCTTCCTAAACGAAACCGCTTTGGAAAAAAAACAACAACAACGACCTCCACGAGGTGGCCCAAAACTGTAAGATACGAAGTGACACAAGGGAAATGGAAAAAAAAACTGATGGCCATCACACCTGAGGTAGGAGGGGGGCAACTCGTCCATATCTGAGTCAGTCGAGACTCTCAGTGTATAAAATCAACACGGGTGTGCGTTCCTGGCACCATCCCTTAATTAACTTACGTCCGACACAGCACAAGATGTAAACGTGATCATCGAGAGGAAACCATAGCAACAAAGCACTGTTGACCAAATATATATATATATATATATATGTGGTGGAAAATACAGTGAAAGAACAAAGATCGTGCCCACACACAGTGGAGAGACGCCCCAATACATGCATACTCGCAAGTGTACGTATAGAGAGAGGAAGATGGAGAAGGGGGGGGCTACACACACCATTAGGCGGCAGGCGCAAGACGCGAGAGCTCTCCTCCGTGCTAGCGTGTACTTGTGCAAACTACAAGGACAGAGAAGGAAGATGAGAACGCGTGAAAGTAAACAGACGGCCCGGACGCGAGCAAACAAAAATGCCACAGAAACAGGAGTAGCAAAGGCACTCGTGAAGCGGGTGGGTGGGGATCCAGCAGGAGTCCGACGTCAAGGAACACCACCAACCTAAGAAATTCACCCTCGCAAAGGTCCTGGGAAGCTCGTCCCCTGCAGTCACGTTGCTCCCCCCGTCTCTAAGCACTGCTGTTTGGGTTCGTGAACATCAAGTTTTGAAACTTCATCATGAGGTTCATGACATCCGGGTCGCCAAGGTACTTCTGGAAGGCACCATAGCCGTTGGCTTGCACATCCGCCATGATGCCAGCCAGCTTCGGGTTCTTTCGCACCTCCTCCTCCTGCAATTGCTCGATAGCGGCACGGTTAACCTTGCCAAAGGGCGTCACGACGTTCCCGTCCTCGTCCATGTTGCGCATGCCCATGTCGGCACCAAGGCGGTTAAGCTCCGTCGGGTCCATGCCGCCCTGGCTGAACTTCCCCGCCATGTTGGCGACGAGGTTGCTAAACTCGGGATTCTGCATCATACGCTGCGCCGTCTCCATAAACTGTGGGTTGTTCATCATGTTCGCGAACTGGCTCATGTCTGGCATGCCACCCATTCCCGGGAAACCGCCCATGCCGCCACCGGTGGCGAGGCCAGTAAGCTTTACCTTCTCCTCAGCTCGTTTGAGGTCATCTTTGTAGGTGCTGTTGTCCGGGTCGAGCTCGCACGCCTTGGTGAAGGCGTCCACAGCACGGCTATAGTTCTCCTGGTAAAAGAGCGCCGTTCCCAAGCGAGAGTACGACTTGGAGTACTCGGGGTTGATGATGATGGCGCGCTCACAGTCAATGATGGCGTTGTTATAGTCCTTCAGGTGCGTATGGGCCGCGGCGCGGTTTGCGAAAAAGACGGCGTTCTCCGACTCCAGCTCAATCGCCTTGGTGTAGTACGCGATCGCCTCCTTGTACTTAGCCTGGCTCATCAACTCGTTGCCCTTATTCTTAATCTGCTCCGCCGTGAGGCCCTCATATGGATTGTTGCGCTGGTTGAATTTCTCGCGCGCCTTTTCCAGGCGCTGCGCGTACTCGTCAGAGCCCGCATCGACACCCTTGAAGTAGCCTTTTTTCTCTAGCAACTCCACAAAGGATGTAAACTTTTCGTCCTGCTCGACGCCACTGCAGCGCTCGTGCTCGCGCAGCGCCGTTTTGAAAGCCTCCAGTACGTCCACCTTTGTATCGTACAGCCCACCGCTGCCAGCTGGGTCGACACCGAACTCCTCACCAAGCATCTGTGCCACCGCCTCGGCGCGCTCGGGATTCTCGACCTGTGACCGGCGCATCATCCGGATGAATGAGAAGATGAGCTTCTTGTGGTCATCCGTAATGGGCTGATCTCTCTCCTCCATTGTGAAGTACGAGAAAAAAAATGAGGGTTAGAGAAGTCGGGGGGATGAGGCAAATAAAAGAAGAGAAGGGTGATATGTGTGACGTAGTAGCGAGTAATGTGGCGCCCCAATGGTGAAAAAAAGAAATGAGTTAAGCACGTATGTACGCAGCCTTTCCACTAGTATGCTTTGAGTGCGTGTTCGGATCCGTACGCAAGACCATCGGGGATTGAAGTCGCGGCGTTAGCGTTGTTATATAAGTGCGTGCACGTTTGGGAGGACAGGGAGAAGAGTGGGGAGGGGTGGGGGGACAATGGTGAAAGGAAGTAGGGAGAAAAAGTCATAGGCTGTCAAGAAGAATGTTGCAGGCAACTGGAAATGCTCTAAACATGCAAAGGGTTATCAGCAGTACCATAAGTGCTTCACCGCACGCGAATGCAGCCCCTGTTTCAGGAAGTGCAGCAGTGCCTAGGCATCTCGGGCTCTCCTGACCGTGGTACCCACACAACCACCCCACCGCACCCCAATGGTTTCATCAGAACGTCCCTATCGGGCAGCAATGTGGAGGGCCCATTTTGCCAGCCCCAGTGTCGACTTCAGTGCCATTATACCTGAGTGGGTGGGTGGGTGGGCAGCCCCCTTTTTTTTTCTTGGGTCACAGAGGCTCACCTCGGAGATCCACGGGCAGTAGTGAAGAAGTGGTGTGAAGGAAATATATATATATATATCAAAAGCGTTAGTCACGCAAAGAGCCGAACCCAATAAATGTGTACGCGTGCATGTCTGCAACAGCAAAAAAAAAACTGACAACGGCTCAGGTACACGTGAAAACCCAACAGCACGCACACATCTCAAAGAAAAGGAGATGGCCCACACACATACTGCAGGGCTACTCGTAAGAATGCAATGTGGGAGATCAACTCACTCACCTGCCAGACTAGTGGAGGCTAAAGACTTGCGTTGTTCCATGATCCGCTTGGCCATAAGTCGCTTGAACTCCTCAGCGTTCATGCCGTACTTGGCCAACACCGCGTCGAGCTCCACCTCGCTGGTGGCCTTTATGAGCTCAGCCTGTGCCACCTCAGCGAGCGTCTTCGCCTGCTGATCTAGTACGAAGTTCTTTTGTATCTCTTTCTGGCGGACCAGCAGGTGACGACGGATGCGCTCGCCGTAGGTGGAACGCAGCTCTGGGCCGGATCGACTCAAGATGAAGTTGTCAAACCCACCGTCTCTCTCAATCTGGAACATGGCGGCCTCCACCATAGGCACCTGGACCCAATGGTCAAGCGTGTCGCTATAGTGAATGCCAGTCTTGACAAATGGATACTTGAGTTGGCGATACACATGCTGAACCTGGCGCGAGGTGCGCACCCGCTCCCGTACCCGCTCGTTCATCCAAATAACGTCCATCTCCTGCGGCGCCTTGGGCAAAAACGAGCGCGGCGAAACGTCGCTCATGCGGTAAAGGGCATGGCGATTGACTCGGTTGCACCATGCCGCCCATGGGGGAAGCCCCATGGAGATGTAGCGGTTGATGAGACCCCGCGGCGCTCCATGCGGTGCTCGTGACGTCTCCGGGTTGAGCGCAAAGGTGGAGAAGCGCAAATGTGACGACTGGCGAAACATCTTGATATGTGCTCCAGTTTTGTGAAATGAAGCAACCTACGCCCCTCTTGTGTGATGGGCTTGAATCGCAGTCGCGGTGGAGGGTGATACGAGGCACGCGTGCACAGACGACGTGCCTCGTTTTTTTCTGTAAATCTCGTGGAGAGGGAGCGCGGGAGGGAAGAGGAAGAGGAGATGAAGAGCACGAACAAGAAAAAAAAAAGAAAGCAGGCAAATGCAAACGCCTTACCGAATGCAGCTCTCACAGAGGAGAGGAAGTGAAGCCGCGGAGAGACCCAATTACGACTCCACACGTCGGCACGCGCGGACGCCCGAGTCCAGAAAGGGGCTGCAATGGAAGAAAACAAAAAGAGGGAAGTGGGGATGATAAAAGAAAGCGCAGCACCGCCAAACGAGACGCAGAGCAAGCGAAGTGAGCTGCAAGTACAGTTGAGCGCGAAAGAATACGCTGGACGCTGCTAAAGGAGGATTTGGTGAGAGAATCGCCAGGAGCTTGAGAAGCGGATGTGATTCAGTGGTTTTTTTGTTTACACCGCGGCGTGCGCTGATCGGGCATCGGTCATGCCCTCGGGCGAACACCCTTGTCATTCTTTCATCAAATCATTTTTTGCTTTTTTTTCCTCCATCAGACACGATTCCTCAATCTGGTGGCGTGCCGCTGAAGCAGACCGCGTGCTGCAGTACACTTCTCTGGTTTTCTGGTCCGTCATTATGAGGTAAAAGTTAAGACAGAGACTCCAAGATTCACGCGATGACTGGCGCCCTGCTGTGCGCGCAACAAGAATTAACACTAGAAGAGGCATCATCTCAGGAAAAAGACATGCGCCTTCGTTGACAAACGCACTGTGACACCCCTTGTTAGCCCCTCGCACGCCGCGAAAACTCACACACAGACGCAAACATCTTGACCGCGAAGTGAGAAGAAGGGGTAAGGGAGGGGGGGAAGGGGGGCAGTCAACAGAGAAAAGGAGAAGGGGGGATGGTGAAGGGAAACAACAGACAAAAAGAAACCGAAGGGAGATAATACGTGGAGCCCCACACCCCTCTCCCCGCACCGCTCGCACGGTGAAGAGTTGCCATTACTTCTTCATCTTGGCAATCGCCTCCTTTTCTGCTTTCTGCTGTTCACGAAGCTTCTGCTTGAAGGCTGCATCGTTCTCGTCCATATCACCGCGGTCCTTCTTGGGCTGCTTCAGCGGCTTCTGCTTACCGCCTTGGCGAGACGACATGATTTCTTGGGGAGAAAGAAAAAAGGGTGGAAGAGAAAAGGGGCAGAGATGTGCGGTGCGGATGAATAGTAGTGAGGGGAGGAGGGAGGGGGGGAGGTGCACTGAGTTTAGCAACTTTGAGATGAGTCTGGAACGTGTGGATGAATATCGGAAGGAGAGAGAAGTGCAAGTTCGAAATTTAAAAAAAAAAAGGAGATGAGAAAACGAAAGGAGACGGGGAGCACAGGAAATATGACTGCCGAGCTCGTCATACACCTCACCACACACTGCAGCGGAGCACAAATAAGATGCACAGCACCACATTCACAGGGGCAGGGAAAAGTAAAAGAAAACGGCACCCCTCTCCCTCTCCTTTTCCTTCACCCTTGTTAGAAGAAGCTTTGATACAAAGTGGCTTAGCGAACCTCTTTACAAAGTCATACAGTCGCACGGACTCGCGCGCTTGCGCACACTTGTGAGAGCAGGTGGTTCTTATCCTTTCCCGTCCGCATTCGCCAGCGAGAGGGGTGTGCTGACGCAGCAGTGACGGAGTCAGTTAAAATTGAGTCTAATTTGGGGGGGGGGCTCTCTCTTTTTTTGTCCTTTTCAACGCTTCAAGCAGGGGATTTCACACCGGAGCATAAATCAATCAAACCACACACACACACACACACACACACGGAGGTGCTCAATGTATAGCCTCTCGTGACGCCCACATCCCCAGAAGCTGATATTCTCTTACTCGTATTGTTGCGGAAAGGGGTGCTGGCTCATCTAGGCACACAGAGAAACAAAGGCACGGAGACGTGCAGACCCCTCGAAGATGCCCACGCAATCGTTGAAACAATAACCTCGATGCCCAGCCAATACAAGCGAAACGCACATCGCAGAATGCTACGGACACACACACACACCTACACACCTACACACATGCACGCACCACTATCGCCCAACTCTCTCCACGAAACAAAAAACATCCAAGCCAACTTAAAAGATCCCAATGTGAACAGGAGTAAAATGAAAAGCGGAAAACAGCCGAGCGTCTCTCGCTAGGCCTGACCACACCGGAGGAAGTAGTGCTCCACCAAGCCCCAGTTGCACGTCTTGAAGAAATTCTGAACAAAGCGCTCAATCTCATCTCCTTCAACCTCCTCCGCCGCCAGTGGATAGTCGTAGCAGTACGCAGACTCGTGTGTGTTCAGCGCTAGAAGTGGAATCAAGTCGCTGCCGATAGGGCAAGTTCCATGGTCGAACGTGAGAACGTCAAACGCCTTACCAGTCCAGACGAGATACACCCATCCACCAGCGGCCTGTTGGGAAAGTGCGGCGACCGTGAAAAGTCGTTGCACCTCCTGCACAGCGTCTACAGTACCGTTTCGACTATACTGCAGCTGGAGCTCTTCCTTGAGCCGTGCCGGGACAGCCGTGCCCCACGGACGCAACGAGCGATACCAAAAACAGTAGTTGAAGTGTTCCGACGCGGCGGTGTGGATGACGGCGCGCGATGCATCGAATGAGGAGTTGCGGATGACCACGTTCAGGTTGTGCCCCTCAAGGTCAGACCCCATGGTGTGTGCATTCAGCTGTTCCACCGCTGCCTTGTGAAATACATGATACTGAACATCAAACTGTTTTCTCGTCATGAGCGGCGCGACTCCCTGGCCAACATCGTAGTCAATACGGGGGAGATAAAAAAAACCCTTTGCATCCCTCTCCGCATCTGCCGTCGCCGCCGCCATCTCTGTCATGCGAAAAGCGCGCGTGACACCATATGGCGTGGCGACGGCGGGGTTCACATGAATCGATGCCCCTTTCGGCACGTACTCGCAAAAGCGTCGCAACAGAGAGACGCGCATGGGTGCCACCCAAACGAAAAAAAGGGGGAGGGGGACTAAAGTATCGATGAAAGTAGTGAGTTAGTTATATATATATATGTATATATATTATATATATATATATATATAGGATCAGCGGGAGAAACAACCAAGATGGGGAGCAAGCAAGAAGAGCAACGGTCAATAACGCGTAGGACAGCGCATAAATGCGTGTTGACGAGAGTTCAGACGCACGCGCAGTGTGTGAAACAGGCCAAACGAGTGGTGTACATCAGCATCAGCATAGAATGAAGAGAGGTCGTTCACCTAACGCGGAGTGATGACAACTCCCCGCAGACTTACTCTTAGCGTTCCTATGTGAAGCGATTGTAGGATGAAAAGAAAGAAGCCTATATGCGCAAGGCATCGGAGCAACACGAGCGCGCCCATACGTACGTTGCCTTCTCATCTCACACCTCTTGCATGCAGTCGCTCCCTTAGAACGTATCTCTTCGTTTTTTTTCCACAATCTCAACAGCATGAGAGAAGAGCAGTGCCCTACTGCTGGTCATCGAGGAGAGAGTGTGTGTGAAGAGCGAGAGCTGAGGTCAGTGGTGTTACTGCCTTTCGCTTTTTTCTGCTCTTCTAGACCGGCACCTCCTTGCCCCGTCACCACCACCATCCATCGCTCTCTCCCAATGTAGGCTCAACGAGCCGTTTGAAATGCGCAACTGTATAAACAGTGGGGATAAAGCGGAAAGAAAAAAAAGAGAGGCAAACATTAAAAAACGGAACAACAAATAAGACGTGACTGGCTAATGACACATCGCTAGCTCAGAAAGGAAGCAGAAATATAGGTCTAGTAGTCAAGAGAATCACCAGCCAAGACAGACATAGGAGGGGTAGGGGGAGGAGGGTAGGGGGTAGGGGGTATCGACAGTAAAACCCGTCTTCGCTCACTGCCCCCCCCACACACACACCGGCATCTCACGATAGTTGGCGCCGCTGGTGTTTTCCCTCTTACTTTCCGGCTCCACAGACCCTCTTTTTCTTCTCGCTTTCGGGCAGGAGAGAAAGTGCTGATTCGCAATTCGTCTGCAAGAGGGGAGACAAACGAGAGCAGTGGAGTAGACACGGGAGGGGGGGGGGGGGGGGCAGTAGCATTAGTGGCGAGATGTGTAAACAACCCATGACCCCACATCTGTATTTGTTGGGGGTGTCGACTGCCCCATCGCACACTCAGAGGGCCCCCTCCAAGGCAGAGAGTATTGAGTCCAGGGAGCAGGTACAGCGAGCTGGTGAACTGCTACTATCACTAGTGCAGTCAAAGTGATCCCCGTGACAAGAGGTGGAAAAACGGAGATGCCCAGCAGCCCCCCCCCCTCTTGCACCACAATGGAGACCGCTTCATTCTGCCCCACCCCCACGGATATCAAAAGGCCTGGCGACGCCGGAAGTACGTGGGGATACGCAGACTGCGAAGACGCATCTCCCACAAAAGCACCAGTGGGTCGAGCAGTCCGTGAACGACGCCGTTCCAAAATGTGCGCAGCAGAACTGGCATAAGAGCCAGCCGGCTGCGGCGCGTATTCAGGTACGTGTCGTGGAATGGCGCGTGACTTAACCGGTACCGCTGCGGCTGTGATGGGGTGATGGTACAAGCAACGTGCACCAAACGTGCAGCGACCAGTCTGCACAAATCACCTACAGACCTTCGCTGCTTTGCAACGGTGCACTTATCGATCCTGCTCCGCCGGGGTCGGCGTCGGTACACACCTGGTGGGCGCGGGATAGGCGCCGCCCTCTTCTCAACTGGAGACATCGGCGAAAGGCTCTTGGAGCGGTCTTCGAATCGCCAATGTTGGACAGCGGTCAGGTCACCGCTCTCTGATTCGTTCGACACTTCACTGGGAAAGCGAAGCGATGGGAAGTCGGGGTTGAACTGGACCGAGAACCGCTCATCGTCGGTGAACACGTCCAGCCCCCTCATCGCCTCTATCACCTCGGGCGCTATCGATACTGTGGTGCTGCACGGCTGATGAGACGAAATGCGAGGGGTGACACAGGAGTCAGAGCGCCCTCTGTCATGGCTTCCCCAGCTGGTCATTGTGGAGCATAGCGATAGCTGCCCTGATCCCACACCCGCCTCCGCTGCTATGCACCCCCATCCGTGGATGTAGAGCCCAGCGACAGGGACCGGTAGGAGCGCCCCTGGACCGAGGTGAGGCTCACCGAACCAATGCCCTTTATCGAGACTGGTCCCTCCCTCGCCTCTTGATGCACTGCGCACGGGAGTCCCACGATGGTAACTCCAGAGAAGCTCCGCCACGCGTCGGCAGTGCCCTTGGTACGCATCAGCTCCTCCAGAGCCGAGTACAGCAAGGCGTTGGATATGGCAGCCGCCCCACGCGCAGTTGTGCTACTCAGCGCAGTCTCTGCGTTGTGAGAAAAGAGACAGCGGTAAAGGAGTTGGGCAGCCTCATACCATGAAAAGGGGGCCAGGGTGTGGGGCACGCGCCGTCCACGTACTTTGAAAAGACATCCCAGAGCTCACGGGAAAAATTCGTTGGGCTCCATGACGCCTTCATCACCGTTTTCCTGCCCATCCTGCCGCGACGGTACATCCCCCCTTGAGCCCATTGAGAGAATGGAGAGAGGGATGGAAAGAAGGACAGAAGCACAAATGACGTGAGCAAAGATGTGAGCTTGTTTGCTTGGGTGTGCACGCACATGAAATCTGAAGGAAGGAGAACAGACGCGTATGCCTTGTTGTACATTCTTGTGCATTGCGAAAAGAATGAGAAGAAAAATGCTTCACGAAGTCGCAAAAAAAAAACGCCTCATGGGCAACAAAAAACTGTTTGCCCTCCACCTCCCGTCACCCTCTTCTCTCTCTCTCACATCTGCAACCGCGCCAATGAGGATGTGTGGCTGGGGGTCTCACACCGCTTAGAGGGAGGTGAAAATGCGTCCGCAGAGAACCGATTCGAATGCGAAGACCAAAGCAGAGAATTCAACAGAGGGAAGAGAGGTGGAGAAGGGGGGGGAAGTAGGGAGAGAGGGGAGGGGGGGGGGGGCGCAGGTAGCAGAAAAAGAGGTCTTTGTGATTGAAAATTGGGGAAATTCAGATGAAAGCGCACGTAATCGACCCCATCTAGCGGGTGAGTGGGCGTACACACCGTTTGGTCCAAGTGGAGGAGGGCGAAGGCCGGTGAAGCACACGAAAGAGATAAACAAATATATATATATATATATATGTATATATGTCGACATACACGCTCGTGGCGGCATCTCGTGGACAGGTGACCACACACGCACATACACTGCACAAAAGAATGTATGTCGGTGTCCTCGTTTTTTTCTCTTCAAGGTGTGGTGAAAGAATGCAATGGTTTTCTCTCTTGCTGGATTTCTGCGCGCTGTTTCTTGTTTTTTGGGGGGGAGGAGAGGGGGGGTGTAAAGAAATCAAGTCATTGCGCGCATCTTCTTTCCAGGAAGCGTGTGCTCGTCACGACAAGCCAGAAAAACAAGAGCCCACGCCTCTGACGAGATGATTTGTTTTTGTTTCTTGTACTCGCCGTCGGGCCAGCGGTACGGAAAAAAAAACACCAAACGAAGACCATGCTCTAGCTTTGCTGTGGCTGTGGTCAGTGCTCACGCCTCCAGGAGCTGAGAAGAGGTATACCCGCCGCGGCACGTCACGTACATGTATAAAACAAACAAATAGTAGTAGCCGGGAATGCAAAGCAGCAAAGCACCCACAACCACCCCTACACCGCGCGCCTTCTCTTCGCAATACTGTGCGGTACAGCCGATGCCGACCACCATTAGCATAGTGCCTACACCCGACATGAAAAAGCCGTAAAGGAACTGCCTCCATGCGACCCAGTAAAGATGCTCAACACGCAGGCGTGCCTTGGTCGGATTCGCCGCGCAGAGCCACTCGAAAACGGTGCGGTTGGGGTAGTCCTTCGAGTTGCCGTCGATGGTACGGTAGAACGCATCCTCTTCCTCCTCTGACTCCAGGCTGCGCTTGCATCGGGCTTTGCTGGCACGACGCAGCCGCTCGCGGAACGCGCTGAGCGTGCGCGGTAGATGCTCATTGCTGCACTCGCCTTCGGTGGCCATCGCCTGCCACTCCTCGCTAAACCACAGACGTTTGTGGTTCACGAATACCGAAGGAGCTGGGTGCACGCTGCCGCTAATGTATGGTGACGGAAAAAAGCAGCAGGGGGGAAGAAGATCGACTTCGGTCTTCGCAACGTCACGCGCTTCAACAACGGGGCCTCCAGAAAACAAGAGCAGAAGAGACGAGATGTGCAGGGAGCGCACCTCAACGCTGCGGGAGGTAGATGACAAAAAAAAAAGCTGAACTTGCGGGGTTATGCCGGGGTGTCCACCGGTTGAGTCTTGCTGCAACGCAGGTGTACTTTGCAGCTTCGTGCTCGATTCAGAAAGGGGAGATGACGTCAAGAAGAAAAAAGGGTCAGCACAGTCATCATGACGAGAGTGGATTCACAACGCCAGCAGAATCACCCTCTGAGGGAGCGGTGCGCTACGCCGACGGCGAGGTATGTAGACCGTCTTTTTTTCAACCTACCACCGGCTTCGCTGATCAGCGCCTCCACCTGTCGAGTTGAGGAGTAAAGTCAGGAAAGAACATCACATTGGCGCCCCACACCCTCCTCCCCCCCCCCTCTTGTCGGAATGTCGCCTGCGCAGGCTTTCGCTACTCTACACTGTTTCCTTGCTTTTCGCTGTTCCTCGTTCGTATTTTTGAAATGGTTTTCTTTTCGGGGGGGAGACGAGGAGGAGGAGGGGGAGGGGGAGGGGGAGGGGGAGGGGGGGGTCTCCCTGTCTTGCCGATATCGCCATCGACGGCTCGCCAGATGAGCGAAGGCAGTGTGGGGAAAACGAAGAGGCTTTCACGGTAGGGACACACAAGAAAAGGTGGGGCAAACACTAAATCATTAGCAACGCTACGCAGAGGGCAATGCAGAAAAGTGCGGGAAAGGGACTTGACCAGAGCAGGTCTGCAGTGCCGAGACCACGGCCACCTCATCCATGCCATGAAGATCAGCACCCGATAACCTCCTTTCTGGTCGACTGGGCACCAAGAAACAGAAGAGGGAGGCCAATCGGAATTGAAGCAAACGGTTGGCAACATCTCACCACCACCACCACCACCCACCCACCCACCCACCCCGAGCAAAGTGCTTTCGAGCACTGCGATTGAGCCTTCTCTGATGCTCTCCAGACCACACGCACACAAGCGAATGCACGCCGCCGCCCTTTTCACACTCCAACAGCAGCGACTAGAACAGCTGAGGAAAGTCACGCCGCAACGCGTCCATTATGTCGTCAGTCGACGAGCGAGGGTCCTTTGCACGGCCTGCCGCGCGCACCATCGTCTTCGCAAAGCGCAGATCCTTTGCCGACGACAAACACGCCGACACCGCCGCCACCATTTCCGGCTGTGATGTGCGATAGCCTTGGAACATGGTGGGGTAATTCTTTGTAATAAATTGGTCGAACGTGAGAGTCGGATTCGTGCGTGCCGCGTTCTCGAACTCGGTCTTGATTCGATTCTGCTCACTCCGAGGATACAAAGCACGCAGCAAGAGAAAATAGGCAGCTGAACCGATTGGCAGCTCCCACCACGGCAGGCCTTGCATTGTGTAGAAGGTCGAGTTTGAGTTAGCCAGCGGTACCATTAGCATGAGCAACAGAAGAGCCGTGAGGTAAAACATTAAATTGAACATTTTTCGGGCCATGTCAGGAGTTACAGGCAGCTGACCTGCAGAGGGTGCACCACCCCCGCTGCCCATGCCCCATCCAGGACCCAACCCAAAGCCGCCACCCATGTTTCCCGCACCCGCACTGGAACCGCCTTGCTGAGGTGGCAGACCCTGCTGTATTTTCTGCGCAAACTGCTCGCGCAGGTGGCGCTCCCGCTCTAGCTCCTCCCTATCCTCCTCTGCGGCCGAACGTTGTTGGGTGCTGTTGCTGCTAGTGCCGTTGTTAAAAGCCACGCAAGTGGTGTGGAATGACCGTTTTACCACCGCACACACCGAGCCGCTACACACAAGTGCGCATGACGACGGAAACGCTCGCAATGCAGACAAGGGGTGCCTGCTACGCATGATGCTGACGCTAAAATGACCAGTGGATTCACAAAAAGAAAGGTGATTCACACGCACCCCGCGGTAACAACAACAACAGAGAAAAAAAATAGAACGCAGAAAGTGTGGAAAAGGTAAAAAGGGCAATGAGACAGCTGGCACCCGAAGAGGAGTCGGGGCGATCCTGTACGTGATTGGGTACGCTTGCCGATATGACCTGTGAATAAATGCGATACTGTGTGTGTGTGTACGTGCGTGCAAGCGGCGTTCGATGCAGGGCCGCGATTTGAAACTGCCCAGCTCTAGAGATACACGTCGCGGTGGGAGAAGGGGGAAGAACGATTAGCGAGGCTTGTTTGATCATTGATCCACGTGCAAGAATGTGGTGCACAGCATCAGGGCGGCAGACAGCAGGCGCAGAACTCAAAACACGAGCAAATCCAAAAAGGGGGAGTGGAAAAAGATGAAAGTGCATGTATGAACCTGCACAGCCGTCGACATGCGTCTCCGCATCGGGAAAGAGGAAAACAAACGGATGTAACCTACTAAACGTGGTCCCATAAAAATGCAGCGAGGCAACAGAAACACCATATTGGGGGAAGAGAAAAGCCCTGCCCCCCCCCTCCCCAAATATCTGCGCTAGAGTCTGCGTGCGCTATACCCACCCGGATCTCTTCAAAACTGCTCTGCTTCGCTGTGTGTAACTGGGTACCTTAGTGGGTGTGTAGCACGTGTTTCTTGCTACCCCACTCGAATTCGAATGCATGTGGACCCAGCAGCACCCCCCTTTTTTTTTTACTCGACCCACGCAAATGCGAATGGACATGTCCTATAATTTTTTTCCTTCTTCCTTCCTTCTCTCTTGTAAGATGTGTAAAGAACGTTACCTCCGCCACGTCATCGCACACACGACGCATCCCTCCTCCCCTGCACTCCCCCACAGGGAGGAAGAGAGAAGAGGGCCAAAGAAGCATGACCTCTTGAAGCAAGCACGCCACCATCGAACATAGGGAGGGGGAGAGAAACAGGGGCGTGGCCAACGTGCCCTTCAGTACAGCGCTCCATAGCTGCTCATCTTACGAATGTGCATACGAACCTTGACCCGTTTGTTATCGTACACCTCACGGTCAATCGCCAGCTCTTCGGCGCCGGGCAGGTATAGCCAGCACCAGTTGTGGCCTAAGTCTTGAATGCCTGTTCGCCGATCCTTCTCCCTGAATTCGATGAGTCGTGGATCGATACGCACCTTGTACTGCTCCCACAATTTCTGTGCGACATCCTTCTTGCGCAGCGGGCAGTTGAGCAGCCACCCTTGGCCCCAGCTTTGGCGACCAAAGAGAAGGTAGCCTGTATTCACACGCCAGTAAACGTCAAGCCACTGCCGCTTGCGTGCCGCAAAGTCCAGGAACTCGGCGTTTCTCTCAACGAAGCGATCATACTGCTCCGAGTCCGGGTTGTAGCACCACACACCTTGACGGAACTCCGCGTTCGGCGCCACCGCGTTCCCCTCCGACATGTACTTCTGTGCCATCTCCCGTTTGATTAGACGCTCCTCACCGGCAAAGCCTCCTTGTGGACCGAGAATCGTGCGGGTGAAGATGACCGGAATGTACTCCAGCTGCAGCTCCGGGGCCATCTCCCGGAGCAGACGCGACCACCGCAGCATCGCCGTGAGATCCGCGGATTCGCCCTCTTGAACGCACTTGTCTCGCCGCCTTTCTATAGGCGTCCGTAGAACGTCGCCCAGTGACAACGGCTGCCGCGTTGTTTTGTGGTTCCCTTCTTTTTTGATTGAAAGCCCAAAAGGCAAATGATGTAACACACGTACAAAAGGAAGGAAGGTACGCAGACGAAGAGTGGGAAAAGCAGCGAAGCGGAAATTTTTTGTTGTTGTTTTTAGAGGAGTTATATGTCATAGATGCAGGGAGTAGGGGAGGAGGAGGAAGGGAGGTTGCTGCATGAGATGTGTGCGTGCAGGCCTCGCGCGTGCACCGGTTCCTTTCGCCTGCCTTCGACCGCCGCCACAGAGCAGGCGAAGCTCCGTCGCAATCACGTCTTCGACAGAAACGACAGTTGAGAGAAGAGAATCAAGAGGCGTGGGTATGTGGCTGATTTCATAGTGGCGTTCAAGGGCCTGAATAGAACAAGAAGAAAAGACTGAAGTATCATGTGAAGACAAGTCTACCTCCTTCGTGTACTCCCTGCACAATCCGTCACCAGCATACCGCCCCCCCCTCTTCTCGCCAGAACAGTATGGCACTCATCGGAAAGCTGAATATGAGCCTCGAAAACAGACAGGCGGGGGAAAAGGGGAAAGGGGAAAGGAGGAGGAGAGGGGGGGGGGAGAAGCCCGCCCCCCGACGCCGCTCTCAGCGTTTCACAGAACGTGGAAAGTGTTCTTGAACTATTTGCTCAACCGTCAGCCAATGAAAAAAAGGAGGGGAGGGGAAGAAAAAAAAAACAGAATAGCTTTGCTTCAGTGACAAAAGCAGGAGCGAGGGACAAGAAGTCCAGCGCACCCCTTTCCCCCTTCTCGGACACAACGGAGCCACACACTCCACACCTCATTCGCGCGTCATGACGCAACACCGACGAGGCGCCTTGCGCATACAGACCGCAGATATCCAAGACCAAACCTATGCTATAGCGGACGAACCGACTCGACAACACGGCATCTGACTGCGCACAGGATTGTGTGAATCACTTTCGACGCTTGTCGGGTGTCGGGCGGTAATCACACACGCTCGCCTCCGTCGTAATCATTAGTCCAGCCACGGAGGCGGCATCAACTACGCAGGACCGCACCACGCGGAGCGGGTCCACAATGCCGGCTTCAAACATGTCCACATACGCGCTGTTCTGCGCATCGTATCCCATAGAAGTCTCTTGATACTCAAGGACATTCTCAACCGTCACGGCGCCTTCTTCGCCAGCGTTTTCGCTGATCTTTTTCAGCGGAAGACGAACAGCATTGCGCACAATCTGAATGCCAGTGCGGCGGTCCTGCTCCATCTCCTCATCGCTAAGCAACACCTCATCAAGCTTCTTCGAGGCGTGTAAAAGAGCCGCTCCGCCGCCAGCCACAATGCCCTCGCCGAGCGCGTTGCGGGCCGCGTTGAGCGCGTCAACCACGCGATCCTTCGATTCGCACAATTCAATTGCAGAGCGACCACCTACACGAATGACGGCGTAGGTATTATTAAGTTTCGATATGCGCTCCCTCATAGCCTCTCGGCTCTCCTCCGTCATGAGACGCCCCAGTCGACTCTGCAGAAGTCGGACACGCGCTGACGTGTCACCGGCGCCGCAGAGGACAGTGTAGTCCATGGTCTGCTCCATGTGCTTTGCAGACCCCAGCAGGCACTCCACTTGATCCACATAGCCGACGGAGCTGACCTTCTCCACTTTGCATTGGCAAGAGCAGGCAACATCATGCAGTTCTTCCTCTTTCAGCTCTGGCACGCACACCACGCCGCACTTGACGATGCCACGCCCGTGGTTTTGAATGACTGTCTGAAGCACCGGTTCAGAAAAAGAGGGACCGACCACGACCAACGGTCGCTGCTTCGCCCGTGCCACTTCCAGGAGCCGCACCACATCCCGCACCGCCTCCAGCGGCTGTGCAGTGACGAAAACCAGCGGGTTGTCTAACCTACTGCGCAGCTGGGTGCTATCCGTCATGAGGGCACTGGAAACAAATCCGTGCTCGGTGCTCCAGCCATCGTGCCTCGACCACTCTGTTGTGGCTGTGTTGCCGTCTAGGACAGAAATAAAACCGTTGACGCCGACTGCCTGCACCGCCTGCGCAATCAGGGTGCCAAGGAATCGCTCACCGTTCGCGCTGATGGTGGCTACATTCTCAAGCATCGCGAGGTCCTTGACGGGGCGGGTCTGCTCAGCCAAGTCATCGAGGATAATTGTGACGGCCGTGTCGATGCCGCGCTTGAGGTCCATCGGGTTGGCGCCGGTTGCGACACTCTTGTAGCCCTCGGCGAAGATACTCCAGGCAAGGATGGTCGCCGTCGTCGTGCCATCTCCTGCCACATCATTAGTTTTGCCAGCCACCTGTCGAATTAACTTCGCTCCAATGTCTTCAAACTGGTCGTGGAACTCGATCGAACGGGCCACCGTAACGCCATCCTTGGTGATCTTCGGCTCTCCGTTTGGTTGCCGGATGATCACATTCCGGCCCTTGGGGCCCAGTGTCACTCCCACGGCAGTGGCGATACGCTCGATGCCGGATAGCATCAGCTGCCGTGCCTCTCCACCGAACTCGATGGACTTGCCCCTCGCCCAGCGGCGCGATAAAAAAAACATCTGTCGCGTCGAGGCGTTTAGGCACGTGCAATCTGTACCTCGACCAGGATACGCAGAGAGACGGTATGGGGTACAGCAGCACACTGTGAAGAAGCGAGCAATCCGACAAAGTGAGTACGCCTGCGCTACACATCTTGGGTCTCCCATGCACGTGTGGCGCATGCATAAAAAAAAAAGAGAAGTGATGAAATGCCCAAATAAAAACGCAAGACAGTCGAACGTATCAGGAACCATGGTAATGTCGCTGGGGGGCGCCGAGACAGCGCTTTGCGGAAGATGCGGAGGAGAGAGAGAACGCGCGCGCAGGAGCCCCCCCCCCCTTGATGCCCTCGTTTCTTACCAATCCCCATCATCGATGGCAGAAGGGAATCGAGACGCTCCTCAAACGCACATCGATGGACAGCCGCGGTGTCACGCACAATGAGCAAAATAAACAATGCTGTCTTTCCTCACCGCTGCGCATCTCTCGAAAAGTACGCAGCGATCTACTGGGAGTCAAATGACCAACTCTCACATTTTCCCCCTCCCTCGGTGGTGCCCGCAGCACCGCAGACTCGTGAGCGAGTGTGCACACAACGTCACGCATGTGTGTGTGTGTGTGTGTGTGTGTACACGGATGCCTTTCGCGTGCGCTTCTATACAAAGAGGGGCCATCTAGAGAAAGACCCAGCACGAGCAGATGAATGCGGGGGGGGGGGGGGGTGCCAACCGCTCGGACTGCTCTCTGCCCCCCCCCCCTGACCTTTTCCCCCCTCCCCTCTCCATAACCTCACCTTTCCACGACGAACCCGCATTCTTCATTGAGGGCCACAGATGAAATGGTGAAGAAATACGAAGGAGGAGAAAAATATTTGACAAAAGCCGAATTTTTTGGGCTTCTGTGTAAACCGATGAGAACGCCGTTGGTGGAAGCAAGGAGATAACGGTGTCTCCAAAGGGTTCTATATACTCTCAGCAGTTCATCTCGGGGTCATTACATTCTACATCAGCAACACTCCCCACCCCCAAAAAAAAAACGCGCGACTATCTGCAGGAAAGACCTGGGAAACAAAAGGAGAATCAGCGAAGTGGAGTGTGAGGGGCAGCACACCGTACACCTTAATGGGCCGAAGGGAGTGGGGAGAGGGAATATGCTTCTATGTTCCGAATGGGAGAAAGCAGACCAAGGCAGAAGGATTCTCAGCCTATGCTCTGTAGAACTGCACGCTGTCGTGCCAAATCCATTTGAAGGCGAGACGCCGCATTGCACACTAGCGGCTCCCCGCGATGCACCCCCACACCCTCTCCACTTCCGTCGAAAACGTGGTTTCGATCCCCCATAAAATGAATCATCAGGCGCTCCTGCGAGCTGGCCGCCTCCTCGGCCTGACGGCGAATTGTTTCGAAGCGGTTTAGCAGGTCTTTCTTCTCGAGTTCAAACCTCTCACGCTCTTGCCGGAGTGCTTGAAGCTCCGCTGCAGCGGTGTCGCACAGACGCTTGTGCTCATCTTTCAGGTGGCATGCCGTGGACCGGTCCGATTCAATGGACTCCAGCTTCATCTTGTACTCCTCCTCACGGGAGCGCAGAGCCTTGAGGAGGTCGGTCTCGTCACGATTCTGTCGCTCCCGAATCATGGACGCCTCCGCGCGCTCTCGTGCAATGGCCACGCGCTCGCTCTGCAACTCTGCCATCGCCTCCATCTTTTTCGCTAGGAACTCCTCAAACTGCTGCTCTAACATCTTGCGCTCTTGTGCCACCTCACCGAGCATGAGCCGACGCTCCTTTTCTGCTTGCTGGCGGAGGGTGTCGTAGTGGGCGTGGGCCTCGCGAAATGTGCGACGGTCCTCCTCGCTGCTCTTGCTGAAAGAAGATAAAGCGAGCTCAAACTTGGCGTACAGACCAGCCACACGGACTCGCTCGGCCGCCACTGTCTCCTGACTCGCCTTCATCTCTTCCACCATCGCGTCCAGCACAGCCTGCCGCTCGTCCAGCTGATGCTCTTTTTGCTGCAGCACTAATGAGCGCTCCGTAAAGAGCCTCTCGTTCATAGCTTTCGTAGCCTCCATCGTCTCCTGCATGGTTGCCACCAACGCCTCGATACGACGGGTGTTGCTGACATGTCCTTCCATTGCTGCGAGCTGCTGTGCATGCTGCTGTTGCAGCTGCTCCAGTGAAGCCTCATAACGCTTCGCCATCATGTTGAGCTCTGCCTTCTGCAGCTCGTCCTTGCGCACACCGTCGGCCTCCATCTGCCGTCTCACCTCCTCCAGCTGAGCACGGTACCGAGCACTCACCTCCTCTATCTGCGCCGTGAGCACGAGGCCGTCGTGGTGACGTGATTCCTCCTCAGCCTTGGCGCGCCGCTCCTTGTCTATCTTGTCCATCTCCTCGCGCAGATCCTTTTCATTACGCAGCCGCGTCGCGCGATCCTCGAGGTCGCGTTTCAGCCGCGCCTCCCTCTCCTCCTCATCCCTGTTCAAGCGCTCCTCCAGGAAAGTGCGGAACTTCTCGTCCCGCTGCTCGGCCATAGCCCAAAACTTGGCCTCCCGCTCCTCGCGCTCTTTCAGCTCTTTTTGTAGCTTCTCCGCACGTGCCATGTCCTCGCGCCGGTCACGCAGCTCTCGTTCACGGCGGTAGCGCTCGTCCTTGATGAGCCGCTCCTTCTCAGCTGCAACAACGGAGAGGTTAAGCTCGTGGAACACCTCACGTACATCTTGCGCGAGACGCTGAAAAAGCGCGTGCGCCGCCTCCTCCTCCTCCGCGCGGCGCAAGCCGACGGCACGCTCGTGTTCGCGGCGACGGCGGCGCTGTAGCTCCGCTTTAGAGATACCAACCTCTGCCTCATCCACATCCTCGGCTGCGTCACTCACACGCGTCTTCGCAGCTGCACCGGTAGATGACGCGGCGGTCTTACTTGCGGCGCTTGCAACCGCCACTTGTTGAGAAACCTGTTGCCCTACAAGATCGCTGAGACGCTGCGCTACCTCTTGCTCCCGCTGCTGTTGCGCGGCCAATTGCCGCTTGAGCTCCTCTTCGCGCTGACGCATTTCATCGGCCTTTTTTGCTTGATCAACCTCCCACTTGGCAATGCGCTGCATCACCTCTTCCTTCTCCAGGCGAAGCTGCTCCTGCACAGTAGCATAAAGCCGTGCCTCCTCTGCCTCTACGTCGGCCATGAGTGTCTTTGACTTGCTGGCAGGGGTCATCGCTGCCGCGGGTGGCGGTGTACCGACAGTAGGAATGTAATCGTCACTGTCCACTGGCTCCTCAAAGTCGTCGGCGTAGTCGTCGCCATAGTTGTCCGACGTGGTTACGGTTTTGCTGCTGGAGATCTTCCTGCTAGAAGAAGAAACGGGTCCGTCGCCTTCAGAATCAGGTGTCCTCTCTTTTCCCTCCTTTGACTTTTTGGAGTCGCGAGCACTTTTCTTTTTCGAGCGACTGGTGGACCTGGGTGGGTCGCGCACTTCTTGCATCGTTTCTGATGGACCGATGTAGTCGTCGTCGTCATCTACGGCGGCGAATGAAAAGCCCTTTCGTGACGTGAGAGTGAGACTTGGAGCATTTTTTAATGACGACATGCTGACCTCAGTGAATGGGAAAAAGAGCTTTTTTTATACGTGTGTGTGTGTGTGTGTGTGCTGCTGTTGTCGTCGTCACTACTGTTGTGGCGGTGTATAATCCGGCTTCGGTGAACCAAAAAAAAAGCACGCAGAAAATGTTGAAGTTGAGTGCTAGGAGCTGCGGTGATGGCGGTACACACAACTTCAAGTGATGAGTACACACACGTCACGAAAAGGCTACCATCAACCTATGGCAGAGAAAAAAAAAGAGTCAAGAGATCGATGGGAAAGTGGCCAATACACGTGTTTTCTGGAGCAAGTGTCAAAATACTTTACCTGAACACCAGAGGCTTCGCCTGGGCGCACAAGAAAAAAAAAGTCAAACGCCTGCGTTTTTATCGTTTTTGTTGTTGCGTCCTTTCATTTTTAACACGTTCTCGAGCGATTAGTTCTTCCACCTCCCTCTTGTTTCTCAGCAGCCACATGCACAATGCAGCCTCGGCTCTGTACCCCTACCAGCTTGCAACGAAAATGGCGGGTGGAATGAGATGAGCTCCAAGCCAAGTGCCATCTGTGAGATGCATCCCTCTCAGAGAGAGTGAGAGTCCAACACGAATGACACTGAACACGGGGTAGTGACTTCACATTGAAGGCTAAGAGCAGTCGAATATAAACATGTAGAACAAGCGGTGACGCAGAAAGGAGGGGAGGGGACAAAGAGAAACCCCACACAGGGGCACGCAGTTTTGTGGCATGGAACGGCCTAAAACATGGACGGCACCCAGCTTTGCATTTTCTGAGCAAAAGGCATCCCCTGCTCCAACCCATGACTCCGGCGAAGCGCCTGCACACCCTCAGGAGACAGTAATTTTAGCTGTTGTAACAGATCGAAATCGAACTTTACTATCCACTTCAACGCTGTATGGAGAAAGAGGTTCACATCCCCCGGCGGATACGCCTGAAGCAGCGGAACGACGTCACACATCGCCTCCCCCAACAAAATGGTGCTACGCAAGTGGTGACACATTGCCGCCGCAACGAAGAGGGCCGCGTTTCGAACTTCGTCACCAAATGACAAAAGAAAGTCCCACACACGCAAGCTGTCTGCTATGTTAAACTCATGCATGAATAATAGCATGATCCACCGCAGCGCATAGTGCTCTGCACGAATTCCCAGATGCTCAAGGTGCTGAAACAGCGGGGGATCAAAAAATCTCAAGACATTGTCAAACAGTCTCATAGTACTGGTGAGCCCACACGCTGTATCAAAGTCGAATGAGCGGTAGAAGTCATCGCCAAGATGTGCAAGAAGTGTTTGGAAACAAAAAAAGACATCCGCTTCGACAGATAGCGTGACATTCGATGGTTTGCCTTTGGCAAAGGCGTAAAGGAGGTGGGCAACGTACTCGTTCATTCCTTGTACATATCCGAGTGCTTTGTTTGTCATTGCCGTGCTGATTAGTATTCTGCGCAACGCATTCTGTGATGGGGTGAAGTGTGCGACCTCGTCCGCCGTGTCATCTTGGTCAACCACTGGCCGGTTCGCACCTGCAAGGAAAAAGTTCAAAGACGGCATGGTGCGCGGCACGTCAATGTCGATGAGGTGTGAGACTTCGCTTGGTTCAAGCTTTGACAACTCAGGGTTAAAGCCACAAGCTTCTAAAACCCCATTGTAATCCTGAAGTCGCTCCGCCTCGATCACGCCCCAAAGCCTTGTAGATGTCGGATAAAACCCTATGATAACTTTCCAAGAAACAGGGCGTGCATTTTCGTGCAAACCGCGACGGCAGCTCCTCAGCAATGCTTGAAAATCGATCGTCTCTGCATTCAGAATATGATCGATGTTTAGGCTCATGCTGACAGTGGTGATTCTCCTGTGCTTTGGCGACAGCGCCAATAGAAAAAAAAAAAGCCGAGTCACGAGGGAGAGGGGGGGGGGCGGGGGAGGGATTGTACTTCCCCTTTTTTTGAAGTGTACTAGCAGAGATTCCACACCCGCCAATGGACTGCTTCGCTACCGTCGCCCAAACCTCGCTACGATTACGCTAATTGTTGATGTGTTTTCTGGAGGTTGAGAAGCAGCCATGTAAGGCAGCTAAGCGGCACTCGTTCTCAGCCTTAAGTTCCCACGAACATGACACAGAGCATGCGACACCACTTCCGCCATGTGAGGTGAGCCACAATAAGTTGGTCGGTGGTGAATGAAGAGAACCAAGCACTGGAGGAGAGGGAGGAGGAGGAAGACAAGGTAAAAAAAGAGTACAGCACGTTCATCACGAACAGCACTACCAGAAAGTATTCATTCGGAATTGAGATATGTGCAGTATGCAAGGTAACCACTCTCGAAAAAAAAACCACTCGCAGATGGAACGATCCATGCCTACGTATTACCTTCGGAGTCGGAAAAGAAGACGTCGCTATTTCACTTCCTCGATCTGAGAAATTCAACTGATAAACAGGGAGTAGAAATTTCTGGGGGGAGAGAAGTTCAGAGACAAGGGGCCCACACGTTACTTTCCTGCCTCCTACCGCTGTAGAAGTGAAGGTTACATGGCGAAAACAAATAGTTGTGGTCGCTGAAAGCGCACTGAATATGGTATTCTCGTCTCCAACCTTCAGATTGTCGAAGAAGACTACTAATTGGTTATTCTAGAGAGAACTAGGGCTTCCTGTTGACCAAGCTCAGGGCGTAGTCTGCTTCTATTTTTTTTTTCTGTGCCCCTTTTGCACGGTATTACGGTAAAGGGTTCACAGCATCGAGGAAGGAAATGACGGTTCGGGTGAAGCTCGTCTGAGTATCGATGACAGGGTATACTAATGCCATGCGACCATCCGGGAGGGCTACGTAAGCACGGCGGTCAATCCTGTCATACGTCGTGGGCTCCTCGTCCGCGAGGTTCGAGCGGTAGTATGAACTCTTAGAGACAATAGCACAGACTGCGATCATGAATGCAATAGTGGGGGCATGAAAGGCCAGGGCATGTAAACGGCTTGTGTAGGTTTGCGGGAGAAAGAGGCTCCACAGAGGGCGCTTAACGGTGGCAGGCATTTTTGAGGAAGAATCGGAACTGCGGGTAGAGCTTTTGTTCTGCAAGTCATAATGCGCACAGCAAACAATTGGGAAACGACGTAGAAAACGAGAATGCAGAGAAAAGACACTTTGTGGAGATATGAGCCAAGAGCAGCGGAGAAACTGCCCCCAAACATGGAGCAAAACAAACACAGCCCAAAGCAGTGACCGTTTTACCCAGGGACGAATCGCTGATTACAGCGCAGGAGCTCCCTACGCTTCGCACGCGTACATGCACAGGAAATACGTCGACTTATAATGTTGCTCCTTCGGTTGCTAATAAACTCTTGCCCGAGACGGCACAATAGTGAGTACTTTCCAGGATTGACTTGCGTTGTGGCAAATACAGGGGTACCAAGTAAATGAAACAAAATAAAGCTTATGACTAGATACAAACGTAGAGGCCCAATCGAAGGTGGAGTACCATTTGAGAAGTTTCTTTTCCTTTGTAGATTTGTATAACACTATTCAAGGCACTTTTTTTTCTTCTTCGTGGGATTTTTCCTTTTTACCTTTACATCGGTGGATAGTTGAATCAAATCAAACAATGGGAAGAGTGCGCGATGTTTGTACATTCAGCTTACGCGCGTGAAAAGAAGAGCTTCGTGACCTCGCCAGTGTGGTTCTCGTTCGGCACGCTGCTCGAAGCACGCAGACGCCAGCCTTCTTCTTCAAGGGCCTGAATAATTACGAAAAACATGGCGGACTTGTGGAGCTCGTCGCAGAAGTGCTGATGCAGTTCCACGCGCCAGTGATCCGGGTTTGAGAGGAAAATAAACTTCGGGGACTCCTTGCCGGGATTCACAGCTGTTGATGTCGCCAGAGGGATTCGCGACTCCAACGCACGAATTGTGTCCTCGCGGATAGTAGAGCCAAGCATCGTGATGACTGGCGGGTTGAAGGCGCAGGAGACGCAGAGGTTCGGCATTGTAAAAAGCGGTGACGGGGGTTGTTGCGAGTAGTTTTCGGCTCAACTTTGAGGCTGACAGTGACAGAGAAGAAAGGCGGGAGGTATGATAAAGATAGTAGAGAAAGAGCGATGACTAAATACAAAGCCAATGATATTTGTTGCCAGGTCTGTGATACCCAGTGCAGAAAAATATGAGGCAGTACGTAAGAGAGTCCTGCTGCGATACCAAGGTTTATACTGAGGCAAAGCTGTAAAGAGGCGCTTCACAGGTTCGCCTCATCAGGCAGCACTCAGATGCTTAAAAATGAGCAGCATGTTTTACCCCTGTTAGACGAGTAAAAGTTCTACAGCCATAGTGCGTATTCTGACGATTTCACAATGTTGCAAGAAGAAAAGACAGTACAGTCACAGTTGCAAGTCTGTTTGATAACGCACAGCGATTGATTCTACACATCAGCGGCAGTGTAGCTTCGGGTTCGGTTTTGTTCAAAGCTCAATAGGAGTAATTCAGACGTCTACAAGGGACCCACAAACCTTAAGGGATAAAGTTTCGTTCGTCTTGCTGTTAAAATCTCCTGATACACAGAAATCTCAAAAGACACTTAGAGCCGTGGGGAAAACGGGATAAAAACTGCTTGGGCTACCCAGAGAGGGGAGGAGAAAAAAAGAGCCAGACCCTGGGGTGACCTAGACGGAGGGAGTATCTCAAGGGTGAAAAGAGAGATTGAAGGAGAGAAACAAGAATGAAAAGGGTGGTCTCCTCAACTTTAGACACTAATTTTCACGCGACGTATTTAATATGGTGGTTCACTGTCGATTCAATACACCCTCTTCACTCTGGCTCAGCACCTTTGAAATTGTTGGTCTAGCTGTGTGGTGAGAGGGGGAGGAGGAGGAGGAGCGAAATTATATGAAAATGTTACAGAGAATAAGGTATGACCTCGCGTGCTGGTACGATAAAGTTGTTTAAATGTGTAAGCTGCTAAATTTACATTAGCTTCATACACGACTGAAGAAGAGCTATACATTCGTTCACACAAAACTTTCCATGACTTTTTTTTCGACATATCTACCTGAAGAGGGGGGAGCTATTGTTCAACAATGCTAGACCGGTGTCGACACTCCTCGCGACCTGTGTGCCATCTGCCGGACTCCCCACCAAAAAAAAAAAGCTCATTCAGTACGCTTCAGCTGAATGGGATGAGGCATGGCAACTCAGGCGAACTGCCCTGACGCCGTGTAGCTCAAGGTCGATGGTGAACGTGAACAAATCACTGACTCACAACGTCTTCTATCGCTTTCAAAGGAAAAACAAATGGGCTTTCGCTGTGCATTCGCAGGGCGAAAATGTCTAATCACAGCGGTTATCTGTGGCAAGCATGTAAATCCACGAACCATCCAGCTATTCCAGGTGAACTGAGATATCGTATGGACCCTTGTGTGCAGAGTAAGAAGCCGCCCATGGCACCAACAAATCGTAATTCACTTTCGGAGTACTGGATAACGGCTCTGTATACTAGCGTTGCTGGTAGGCATGTCTCTTCTCGTCTTCCTCCAGGGCCACGGCAGCTCAGTTACCCCGGGAAGTGTCGAACAAACACATCATTGCATTTATCGTTATTATTCGCAGATTCTGCCGAGTCCACAACCGTATCCTACTCCCTCTTGAAAAGCAGTTCGCAGCTGTAAACAGGACCCTATACCTTCAAGGCGTGCGGAAAGACATACAAGCGTGTTCCTCACCCCTTTTGTGAGCAGTGCAAACATATCATCAACAAAACTACGGTGGCAGGAGAGTGTCTGAAAGAACCCTCATTGTGAGTTATGTATTTGCTCTAGTCCGTGCAGCACCGCGAATGATTTTCCCCGACTCAGTGGCAGCAATGAAATCCACCACCACCACCACCCGGGGGGAGGGAGGGGGGGGGGAAGGGCACTCCCATCCTGTGCGGCAACAGAGTTCAACAGCACACCAGGGAGAGAATCTGGTCTGCACTTGGACTACCCGCTCCCCCCCCCCCCCGGCAAAAAAAAGGGGGGGGCGAACTCAAGCCGCATATGAGAAATGAGTCGTAGAGAAATTACCTCATTTGGTGCGGGTTCGAAGTGGGTGATATACACGTAGCTGTAGTGAGATCTAGCATAAAATGTCAACCTTCTTGATGGTGCTTGACGCTCGCAGGCTGACATACGATGCTGTTGCCATGAAGCTGGGGGAGAAGCGGTGGAAGATGGTGTCGCCATGGTGGATTTTTATTCGTCCCGATTTCCTCCTTACCGCATAACGTTTTCGTCTGGCAAAGCCCAAAACCCACCACGCCCACCCGACATGAGCGTCATTACAAGCGGCTGCTTCCCCCCCCCCCCCCACCTCATCGCGCTAACGCGGCTCGGCAACTCCGCTTTGAAAATAGCAAAGTTTTTTTCGGGCCCTGGAAGACTCAATGCCCGCCCTTTCTCGAGGAGATATCGGCAATGACAAACTATGTGGTTACGCCCCCCCACCTCCCCAGCGCAAAAATTGAGAACCGCGCCAGTGTGCCTCCACAGTGCCGCAGGGTGGATGTGGCCGTTTGTGGGGCGCTGGCCGGCCCGCCCAAACCCCCCCCCGCCGCGGGCCCGGCTGCCCCTACCTACCAGGCGAGCCAGCCCCCCACGCCCCCCCCCGCCGCCGCCGCCGCCCCGGGCGCGCGAAGCCCCACAACACCCCCATAGCACCCTAGCCAAGAAAAAAAATCCCAACCACAACGCCCGCCCAAAACGAGGCGCGACGCGGGACCGTCGCCGTGAGCGTGACCAGTAGCTGCTCGCGTTTGAGCGTTAGGTGGTTTTTCGGTTCTCTCCCCTGCGGCTGGTAGCCGCAGAAAAGCGACGACGCGCAATCACGGACGAGGGCGCCCCACCGCACTGTTGCGTAACCCGTCCAGCACAGCATCTGTATGCCAACTACGATGGCGCATATATTTCCGGCGACCGCGACCGTGACTTTCTTCAGTGCGATACCGCAAAGTGAGCCAGCCACGGTGTTCGCCAGCACCGCGCAGAAGGCCCGTGCGAGACGGACATCGCCCCGGTTGTGGCGGTCCGCGTCGCGCGCGGAAAAGGAGCTCGCCCCAAGTGATCGCCGCGTTTGCGATACCTTGCTGGGTGCCGGAGGGGTGCTGCTGCACGGGGTGTCTATGTCGCTGTGACCGGCACCGGTGAGCCCAGGAGTATCATCGGACGATTGATGCTGGGCAAAGCGATGCATAGTCTCAGCGTGTAGCGCCTTGAGAATGCGCTCCTCCTCTTCCGCCCGATCAGCGAGCCAGGAAGACGGCCGCTGCCGGTTCGGATTGACTTTTGAGGAAGCATCCAAATCATCGAAAAATGTCTGTCGCAGTGTGTCTATGGGGATGACGTCGTGAGTCACCGGACCAATGGGCACCTCCTCCATCACTTCGCGTGTGTTGCGGACAATGCACAGCTCTGCGAGGGGGGGGGGAGGGGAGGGGATACGTGAAACAACAAAGAAAAGCGACACACCATTCGGGGGGAAGTAAAGGTTGGAAAGGCAGGCAGCGCTGGTGCATGGTGTCCTTAAAGGCATGGTGCCACATGGCGCCTTTCTGAGCGGGGGAGGGGGGGAGGGTGCGGACGCCAGAGAGGATAAGACTGAGCGAACGGCTTCGTTTTTACGTTGTGACCGCCGACGCAAATATACACGAGCTCGAAGTCCCAGCCTTGAAGTGGTGCTGCGGAATACAGCATGACGAAAAGTGTGTGTGGTGGAAAGCCTCCCTCGCATGAACATTTTTTTTTCCGTCTCGTTTCTGTTTCGTGGCACTATCACACGTCGGCCGCTGCAACCACTTCGTTGCTTACAGTGTCGCGCACGAGCAGTTCCATCTCTCCGGCCGCCTCGTCGTACCCTACTCCAACCACCTCGTACGGGGTCGTGGCGGCACTAGCAGTTCTTGACCGTGGCCATGGAGTGCCGGGTTGTACCCCGAAGAGTCCCCGTGCGAGCCAGACGGAGTTATCGTAGCGGTCATGACCCGTTATGCTCATGTACCGCCGTGGATCCTCCTTCACTGTCAGTGGGCTACCAGGAATGGGTCCGTTGTAGTCGAGCGCCACGGTCCCCAAGGGCAAAATCAGGCAGCCGTGTAAAATTGGAGCGAGGCAAGCGGCTGGCGCGCCAGATGGATGCCACATTAGCGCCGGCGTCGTCAGGGATGTGAGGCGATCCACGACGCCGACACTAACGGCGACGCCATAGCGACTCAGCACCTTTGCCCCATGTTGCACGTGTGCGCCAAATACGTTGGTGACCTCGGTGGTGATGTCGAGGTACCGCTTCGTGGCCTGCGCCCCACCACACTGATACGGAAAGTCGAGATGCAAGGCGCCAGGGTGCAGCCGAGACCCACACTCCAGCAGGCGACTCATGCCCGCCAAGGAGAAGTGCCGACGGCGGGCGATTCGGTAGAAGGCGTCCAGAACACCACGCGGCGACACGGTGTGTGTGGGGGATTGGTTAGGCTCAGTGAGCAGTTCTTTAGTGACGGCCTCCATCAGGCAAATGGAGCCAAGGGATGACGGTGTGTCACCGGCTGCGCATTGAGGTGGTGGACGCAGACGAGCGCGGCCACGCAGGAGTTCCAACTCCGACACGACAAACCCTCCGGGCAAGCCCGTGGTGTGGACGACAAGCTTCTCCTTTATGTCCGCTTCGGTATCGCCGTCTTCGCAGTGACCAATGATGGTCAGTGGTACTGTCAAGTCCGTGCCCACCTGCAACGCACAGAGGAGCCCCTCCTCCGTAATGGGAAGGGGTTGACGAAGGATGTCCTGCAGCTGTGACCGCAGCGGCGACAACAGGGTCCGTGAGACAGCACCCATGCGGGTAGTTAGGGCTTTGGGACTCGCGCTGTTACTGCCATCTTGTGCGCCGCGCGTGAGGAGCGGGAATGCCGTGTGGACTGCCCTCATCTTTCCTGTGGAGTGCTGGGGGGGGGGAGTAAGGGAGGTGCAGGGGTCAGGAATGGGAACTGCGCGGTGTATCCCCCACCTTTGTCACCCACCGGATGGCTCAGCGTGCGCTGTGTCTTTCTCGCATGAAGTGGCAGGCAGTATTAAGGGCCGCGATGTCCACAACAGCAAAACAAAAATACAGGGTGAGGCACCAAGGTGACGCTGGGTCGTCTAAGGAGGAGGGATATACATATCGCGGACCAGATAGAGAACCAAGCGCCCCAATACGGTTAGGCTTATTGGCGCGCTATGCTGCTGCTACATACATGCTCCCTATCGCGTGCACGTGGGGAGGGCAACCGCGGAGCCTTTGGGGCTGAACGGTTTGCCATTGTCATCGCCAAGGCTTTGCATCACCTTGCACCCCTATTGTGTGACATAGGGCATCAGCAGTTGCTCTTGTGCGGTGGTGAAGAAAGATGCCGTCGAGGTCTTTGCGGAGCAACAAAGAACAAAGGGAATGAAGCGCCCCCACGGCCATAACGGCTTCGCTACATACAATGGTATGCAAAGCGGGGAGAGGAGGAGGAGGGGGGGCAAGAAAACTGCAATACGCCTTAGCATTGGCTAACCAGTAGGGCAACGTTGCGGGATGAAGAAACCCGGATACGATATAGTGAAGCCCCGGCCAGCATGCGTTGGCGTAGGAGTGGAGCAGAGACAGCAGCAGACACAGACCTGGGAACGCACACACACACGTGACCGCACTACTACTCTTCGAGGTGAATAAAAACCACCTTTACGTTTTGTTTAACCACAGAGCAGGTTCACAAGTATAATACACACACACACACCAGCCTCCGTGGACCTATCTGTTGAAGCAATACGGCGACCTCATGATCGTCCAGGGCAGACTGTCGTCCCCCTCCCCCCTCTCTCTCTCATCGAACCAGGTCATCCGGCTAGTGGACCCGTGCTCCTGGCTTGCCTTGCTTTCTTTCCTCCAATGCCCGCTGCAGGAGGTGCACCACATGGGCGTCGGGTGCGATGCGCGCCTTCATCCACGCAGGCAGCGCCCAGCGTCCCACACGCTCGAGAGCGGAAGCGGTGGTGTCTGTCCCGCGGCCGGTAGCAGAGGGCGGTGTACGCGCGTGCCGGGCAAGCCTCAAGGAGGTCAGTGGCCAGCGTCGGAGCGACGGCCCTCGGCTACCCTCTCTTTAGGCACCGCCTGTGCGCCGTTCTCCCCTCCCCCTCCCCCGCCTTCTCCTCCTCCCCACTTCACCTCTGCTGCACCAGCCCACTGCCCTTCATGTGGTGGTGTGCACACGCTTTCTGCGTTGCACTCCGGCAGGGGCGCGATGGGACGTGCTCACCTCTCACGTTTCCGGCATCGGCGTCTCATTGGACACCCGGCGGGATGCGGGGGATGCCGCATATTCTGCTCACTGCGCTGACAGCCACGCACCGTGGTGCGTGTTGCAGGACGGCGTTGCTGTCTTGGGTGGGAGAGGGTTGAGGGGGCGTGCTGTCCCCATTCTCACATCTCGTCGATGACACAGTGGAGGGAAGGTGCCTGGTTGGCTTGCCGGCGTGCGCCACAACGAGGGGGAGGGGGGTGGGCCCTCGCTATAGGGGGTTCCTGACAGCGAGGGTAACACCCACCCTCTCCCGTAGCCGTTGCCGCACCCCATTGACCGGAACGGGTGTCTGCGCTTGTGTGAAGCGGCGCGGGCTCGTGTGTGCGCCCACATGTGGCTGTGCGCGAAGAGCTGTTTTGCTTCCACCGCGTCGCCTCTGCTGTTAATGCGGGGGGGGGCGGGGCGGAAGCCCAGGGAGATGAAATGCACTACAGATCGGTGCGGTGCCATACGAACTCCCCGTCCCCTCCCTTCCCCTTGTGGAGCACAAACTTGTGTGGCGAAGTCGAACTGCCGCACCAACCGAGACCTCATTTGGTGTTGCGCATCCTACTGCGATTCTGCAGAGCAAAGCGCACTCTGGGTGCGGGGCCACACTCGACACCACCGCTGACGTGGCGAAAAATGAAAACAAAAGAGCCGCCTGATGCGCACAGTTGCGGAGCGGTCGCCATGATGCGCAGGGGGCTGACGCATTCGTCGTCATGAAGACGTCTTCTGCACAGGGCCAGGGCAGGCGGCCAGCTTTAGGTTCTCTCCACGGGGCAGTTGACAGAGCCGTGGTCAACACAGTAGGCGATGACCGCGATCCTCAGAAGAGCAACTTTAAAAGTTCATCACGAGCAAACGCATACATTCGTTTAGTGGAATGCAGGAGAGGAGGCGGGCCTGGGGAGTAAAAGAGAAACAGCGGCTTTGGCCCCCCCCCCCCTCCCCTCCCCTCCCCCTCCCCACACACACCTCATTTGCCTCCCTTCTAGCTCTCAGAGTCGCTCATCGACCACGGAAGTTTTGCTTCGAAGGAGCTTTCGCCACTGTCATCAGCGATGCTGTCAGGGCGCAGAGAGCCCTCACGTGCTGAGGCGCTCAGCTTGACGGGGCTGCTCTCACGGGCATACCCTACTTTTTGGGTGGCTGACGTGGTGGTGTCCGCTATGGTCGTCTTCCTGGATGGCACCTCATCTGTCACAGGCAAGCTCGGCTCCGCAGACTGTGTCGGTAGCGAGGGGGATGAGACTACACCATCAGTGTTTTCAAAATCACCAGGTGGTCGGTTAACGAAGGCTTCGAGAACTGCCCGGACATCGTCGTTACACTGGGCCAGTGCTTGGAAGAGTGCGCCAGTTTTCGAATCCAGCGAGGTCCCTTCAGTGTGCTCGGTGGGGGCAGCGCAGACGTCCGCAATAAGCCGCGACAGCCTTACCTTGTGATATTGGCAGCTGTCGAACACCGAGGCGCCAAGGGTCGTCGACGCCTCTTGTCGCTGCAGCAAATTGCCTAGCAGCTTCACGTTGCTGCTCGCCAGCTGGATCTCTTTTTTGACCAACTTCTCCGTTTCTCGAATCCACGCGAACTTTTCCTGGATGGCTTCATGTTCCCTACGCATATCGCGCCAGTAATTCGTATTGTCCCGGAGAATTACCCTCTGTCCGTCTTCCCTATTGTCCTCGTCGTCGCCGTCATTGCCCCCCTCGTGCTGCACATTCCCATATTCATTCTTCTCGGCCTTTGTTTTTCGATTCGCTGGCGCTGCCATGTCACGCAACGGCTTCGGCAGGCGGGACAGAACTTGCATTAACGTCAAGAGCTGTTCCGCGTTGATGCACTGCTGGTATAAGTCAGTGCGCCATTTCATGTTCAACCAGTAGTCTTCGTCAGAGGTGAAGCGCGGCACAACGTCGGAGCGCACCCGGTAGACCTTATAATTCTCTTGAACGTACTTCACCAGATCCGCGGTCGGTGTGAGTTTACTACCGGCTCTTTCAAGCAGTTCAGAGGCCACATTCGCTGACGCTTCAGAGCCGATTTCCGTTTCTGTGGGCACCGGTGACTCCATTTTTCCTGGCTGCGGCGGAGCTGCGAAAAGTTGTGCGACGGTTGTCTTTATCTCCTCCCACAGCGAGGCATCAGAGCGCAAGATAGTGGGAGTAAGAGCGCAAGTATTTGGGTCGCACAGAGCTGCCTTCACGCACCACACCCACTCTTCCTGACTGCCTGCCCACGCCGTCGGTGGCGTCATGATGTCTGTCAGGCTCAATGTTTGTTCGTTCGATAGGGCAGCTGCGGCGGTCGAGTTTGGGTTGTCCGACACGCTCTCCAGAGCGTCCAGTATGCCTGCTTTGTGGAACATTTCAATGCCCTGGTCGGAAATGTCGTTGACAACGACCGCCGCCGATGTCAGCAAGTCGTTAAAAAGGGAGAACATGCGCACGTGGAATACAGTTTGGTGGGCTTATGTGCACCTGAGACCCGTGAGGGCGAATGAGAGGAGCGGACCAGTCAAACACGCACGTCCGATAAGCGCAAAAAGCATAAAACAAAACAGCGAAGATAGCAGGATGGGCTGAGGAAGGAACTGATAAGGGGGGAGGGGGCGTGCAATGCTGCTTCCAGAGCCAGGACTACCCCCTCAACACCAGCGACTCGGCACGCCACTGGCACCGGTGAGACTACACTTGTTAGTGTGGTGGTCCGGGTGTGGGACACTCCCAGGTGCTAATGCAGCGCGTAGGCCGTGCGTCGAGGCACTTGCGTGAAGAGTTGTACACAGAGGTGCTTCCACTCTTTAAGCACTTTCATTCTTCCGAGAGACGCGACCGTCAACATTGCATTCCACGTGGGTGCTGCCTCCAGCACTCACGGACTCTGTCTCAGAGGTCACCTCACTTCAGATGCACCCATTATGCTCGCTGCCATCTGGGGCAACCCTCGGTGTGTTGCGCTTAACACACCTCAAGAATTTGCGTGTCACGTAAGTAGTACAGCCATTTTCGGTGGCATTCGTACAGAAAAAACATCCCGTCGGTTCCACGCCTTGTGGGTGCCTGAGGCTTTTGCACCTTATAGTGGCGGCTCCTCACGAGCAAGCTGGGGGAGACTGTGTGGTCTCGCCAAACAGTGGGAACTGGGGATTTTTTTGTGTGTGTATACGGCGCATAAATCCTCCCCTCTCATCAAAAAAGAATCGTATAAATTGCGAAAGCACAAAACAACATTTCAATCCATTGATGTCTTTATAGCGGAACAACGAATATGGCAGGCGACAAACTGCAGAAAAAAAACACTATTGGATCGAGGAGATCAACAGAATCCGCATGCCATGCTGAGTTGACGAACGTGTGTGCGTAGGTTCTTGCCAGACTTACATCTGTGTTCATTAGCATTTGTGTGTGCGTGTGGGGAGGGGGGGGGGGGATGAAAGTATGCCCCCCCCCTCCAAAGAGAACACTGTGCATCAACTCTCCTTAAAATGAGGGCCTGTGATGACCGTCAATCTCACAGTGCTTCTGCACCACAACTGGTGCGGGGGAAGGGGGAAGGGGGGGGGGTAGAATGCACGCACCCGGCGACGGGTGTGGTCTCGGTCCTTCGGCTGTGAGCAACAGTATATTGCGGCTTATAGTAGTGCGCACTGTAGCTGGTCACGTGCGCCTCTCAACGGTTGTGCTGGTCCCCAGTCCGCGTGCATAAAGGACCGGGCCCACCCTCCCACCCCAACCCCACGCCCGCGCCGCTTCACACAAGCGCAGACACCCGTTCCGGTCAATGGGGTGCGGCAACGGCTACGGGAGAGGGTGGGTGTTACCCTCGCTGTCAGGAACCCCCTATAGCGAGGGCCCACCCCCTCCCCCTCGTTGTGGCGCACGCCGGCAAGCCAACCAGGCACCTTCCCTCCACCGTGTCATCGACGAGATGTGAGAGTGGGGACAGCACGCCCCCCTCAACCCTCTCCCACCCAAGACAGCAACGCCGTCCTGCAACCCGCACCACGGTGCGAGGCTGTCAGCGCAGTGTGCAGACACACACACACAGTCGAGTACGGTTTGTGCGGTAGGCCACGAGAAGGGCGCGAGAATATTAATGGGGATCGAAAGGGGAAGACGGGCGAGGCACAAGGGTGATCGCAGCGAGATGCTGGGGGAGGGGCCCCAGCAGATGTGCACTACATTCGCACCGTGCTCTGCCATGTGGCTAACCTAGTTCACACCAGAAAATCCATAGATTTTGTGCGTTGAGGTCCCCGGCATTGTTCAAAGACGCCACCATCGCGATTACTGCAGCGATGACGGTTCAGCGCAGTGTGGAGCCGAGGTGGAGGTAAAGGGGGGTTGGGGTGGGGTGGGGGGAGAGGGAAGGGAGCACTACAAGCCCGCAAGAGACGGCTCCGAGCCGTAGAGCGCAGCCGATGAGAATTGGCGCGCGGCAACGTCGACGGATGTCCTCATGATTTTCACCCACGCACAGAACTCCCCCGAGAAGCGATTCACTTCGACATTAATCGAATACGGCATCGTTGGGGGGGGGGGGGGGCGGCGGCTCAGGCGCCTTACTACTTGGTGGCTGGCATATCTCACCGGAGGGGCCCTCCGGTGCGGCTGAAGACATGAATAGTGGCGAGGCGCGGGGAAAGTAGAGACGGGGGGAGGAGGAGAGACGATGGCAGACATTACATCGTAGGTGAAGAGAAGTCAAGATGGGGGGGCACAAGGCTCGGTGGAGGCACGTACTCCACTCGTGTGCGCTGGCCTGAGTGTGTTGTGGTGCATATTGCAGCGCACACTGTCTTTTTGAAGCGTAGTTGGCTAGGCTTTGAGAGTGACGCTGTCTCGACGTGTGCGTGTGTGTTTGTGTGTTCTGGTGCCGAAAGTCTCTCCCTCTGGAGCCTTTTTGAATTTTAGTTCCCGCGCCATTGACTTCTGCAGTGGTGTGTGTGTGTGTGTGTGATTAGCGGTGCTCCGTATTACACGTGAGATCACACAGGGAGCAGAGGAAGGAGATTGGGGAGGGGGGAAGGGTGTCTTGCTGTCGTGCGACGTACTGTGAAGCTCGACATTGGAGAGGGCTTGCGACTGGCGCCGACATGAGACGCTTTCCAGTTGTGTCACCCCAAGCATTCGGCACTGGCCACAGCTAGCGCGACTGGAGGAGGCGTAGAGCAAAGGCGTCCACCGTTGGACTGATTGTTCGCGTCACCTTGCGCACCATCATGCGATCATGGGGTGTGCGAGAGCGCCGTGGAATGCCTTGCAAAAACGCGAGCGATAGCTCCCACTGGCCTTGAAGTGATGCGGCCCAGAGTCCCAGGCGTTGGCTGTAGTTATCCAGCGGCAACCCATCCTGGCGCATGGCGTCGAGAACCTCAATTACCTGACTCCACTTGCCAGCCGAGACGCATGCTTTGACGGCGATGCGGTGGGCAAGAGGTGGAACCACCGTGCGCGGCTGTGAAAGCTTCGCCGTGTCATAGATACGCAATGCTGCTTCCCATTGCCGCGCTGCCACGCAGGCTTGTATAACAGCGCACAGGGAGAGCGGGTGCGGGTTAGCGCGGATATCGCGGAGCTGGTAGTCGAAGAGGCGCGTCGCGAACTCCCACTGCGCACCTTTGACACATGCGAAGAGTAGTGCCATAGAAGTTTGCGCTGGGAGCAAATGCGCGCCGTTGTCTATGAGCGCCGCGCCGACCGAGAGCGCCGCCTCCCACTGCCCTGATTGCTCGCAGAGCGTCACCAGCTCCGTCATACCGGCAGTCAGTGAGGCTTCATCCGCTTTGGACATCCACGAAAGTGCCTCCAGTGCCTTTTGCCACTGCTGAATCGCAGTAAAGGAACGCAGCAGCATGTGATAAGTGGAACTAATAGCGAGGCTGTCGATGAATCCCTCTTTGACAGACATGTCGTAGACCGCTGCCGCCTCGCGCCACGCGCCAGCCTGGTCACACTGCGTCAACAATATGGCAATGGTTCGCTCGTTCGGCTTTACATCGGAGGCGCGCGCCATATGCAGCAGCCGCAGCGACGTTTCCCACCCGGGTGATACCTCCATGAGTTGACAGAAGAAGTCCGCATCGGTGGGCAGCAGTTGCACGGTTTCCTGGGTACGGTAGAGGCACTGCAGCATGTGCAGGCACGTCTCCCACTGCCGCAGCGTGGCAGTTTGCATGATAAGCTGCTGCACAAGAACAGGATTTGTGAGTACGCCATGGGCAAGTCCCGACTCAAACAGTCGCCGTGCCTGCTCTGTTGCACCGCTCGCGGCGAGATACGGCACGAGCACGCCGAGAGAATAGACCTCGCCACACGGGAGATGCTGCTCGGCGTCTTGCGCCACCATCAATGCAGCGGACCAACTGCCGTGCTCTTCAGCCAAAACACGAATCGCGTTCGTCACATCAAGCGCCCACCCCCGAGTGGCGCAGTGCTGGAGAACCGAGTTCACGTTGTTTGGCTGCAAAAGGGAGGAGAGAAAAAGCGGTGCTGGTGGCTGTGGCAGATACTCAGAGAAATGCAGTGCCTCCTCCCAATAGCCGGTACGCTCCGCGGTGTGGCAAAGTACGTGCAGCGACGACGTTTTCACAAGCGTCGGGTCGGTCATCAGACTGTTTTTAGCGAGTCTCCAGAGACGTTGAACGATGGGAGCGCTCGTCGACGCGCCAGTGGTGGTGGAAAATTCATGTGACTGTGAGGCCTCTACACTGTTTTGGTGCACCTGCGTTTCTGCTGTTGCCCCAAGCCCAGGCTGGACATCACCTTGCGACACAAAGCTGGTGCGCAACACGGCTTGGGCAGCTGCATTGGCAAAGGAGTGGGCCTGCGCACGCTGGTACCGCGCGTAACGGGCAAAGTTCACGACATCACTGTCACCGCACGACACCGCTAAGGCCGGAGAGGAGGACATAGACGAAGAGATGGTGGTGGAGGGGGACAGCGCTGATGTCGAGTTTGCCGTTGCTGCGGCAAACATGGACGACGTTCCGGCCGAATGGAGACCACTGCGACGCACGCCGTGTCTTGGGTTTGAGGCGATCGCTGTTATTCTGCGGTCCTCCTGCAGCGTTTCACTAAAGACACGCCGCAGCACGCCACAGCAAGCGTTCACATCGCCCGCAACCACCGCCTGAGCCAGAAGCGCCGCCAGACCACCACCTGCTTTCATGGCCACTCAGAAAACTTTACAAGTAGAGGAGGTGGAAGAGGAAAACCATATAAAATCACACCCATCGAGGAGGAGAAAAGGGAAAGGGGGTGCACGGGGAGGGGGGCGTGATAGTTGCAAAAAGACCAGCAGTCCAGGAAGATGGTCGAATCCAGCATGAACCAAGGCAGATGCCGCTCTCGTCTGCTCGCTTGTTTCTGTTTGTGTGTGTGTATGCGTGCGCGCGCGCCACATGCACTTATTTTTTTCTTTTTTTTTGCCACTTCCTGTTTGGTGCTGTGACTTAGATGAATTGGGGTGGTGCAACGACGGCCCCCGCGCGACACGTGCATCTCGGCGCGCAGGTCTGTTTTTGTGTGAAGGTGTAAAAACTGCACTCGGCAAATACCCGTTTCACCTGTGTGCGCGCCGACGCGTGGCAAGGGCCGTACACAACAACAACGACGATCCCTCGATGTACGCACGCTGAACTTCCTTGCATTCTCTCTCCGTAGAGGTGTTCATGAGTGTGATTGTACCCAAATTTTCGCTCAACCCAACGCATCACGACGCCGGTTCCACATTCACTGCCCCCGCAAGAACTCATGGGGATAACTCCCCGCCAGTTTCTTCGGGCGCGCCACGCATGGCTAGCGACTCCTGCTTCGAGAGCGGTGGGCAGAGTGTCTTCGCCCCATCCTCCACGAGCTTCAGCATCGCATCTACGTTGTTCTCATACATTGCGCCCATCTGCTCTACCATATTCTTCAGCTGCCGCAGCACTGTGTCCTGCAACAGGTTGGTGTCTGCCTCAATGCCTAGCTTGGCCCACTCACCCTCGACGACCAGCTGAGCTGCAAGATCCTCGGCGGCCGGAGCACCAAGGAGAGGAAAGAGGCGCAACAGTGGTACAACATGATCCGTGCGCCACTGCTGCCGCGCCATGTCCGGGGAGGTGTACAGGTACTGGCAGCGGTACTTCAAGGCGGGGAACAACGCTTGCTGGACGCACACCGCAGTGGCAAGGTCAGCTGGCATCGTCGAGGTCGTTGGCTGTGGGTCGAGGCCGCTGTGACGTGCCCAGTAGAGAGAGGCACGCTGCAGGTACAGGGGGTGCGACACCACCTTTCGGAAGACATGTCCCCACAGTGCGCGAGTAAAGAACTTGTCTGCTGGCTGCCCGGACACCCGCTCACCGATGAAACGATACAGGGCTGTAACGTCGACAGGGCGGAGCTTCTCAACGGCGCCGACCTTGATGTAATCGGGGGGAATGATGCGTTGCAATAGCTTTTGATCTTTCTTCCCCAGCGTTGCACCTGCGCCCCGCTGGGCAGCGCTGTTGCCGCCAAAGAACATGGCCGCCAGCTCCTTTGCCTTCGCCTCCAGCACTTCCCGCGGCAGAAAAGCGCGGGCTTGCATTTCAGCATCCGGTATTCCAGCGACGTCCTCCTCCACAACACGCATCATGCATAGATAGTCATGTGCCTCGAGTGGGGCGTCAGGGTTTAGTTCACGACGCTGCGGCACCCTGCATGCTTTTTTCGCCTGCTGAAGAAGATGCAGTTCGTATTGCAGGCGAGGTGTAATAGCCACGTTTACCTTTTCGAGGGATGTGAGTAGCGCACCGTCGGCCACTTTGGCCGCTTTCCCAGTCTCAATCAGCGTCAGCTGGCGATCCACCAGCTCGTCGTACAACTGCCTCCTAGCGTAGTAGACATGAGTGTAGCGCAGCAGCAGCTCCGGGTCACACGAAGCGAGGTCGAGCTCGAGAAACTCGCTCGCCTGCTCCTTCACGTGCTTGCGTGATGCGTACCACGGAAATACCGACTGCACCTGACGCAGAAAGCGCTGTTCAACGGAGAGGTTTGGCAAGGTGCCCAAAAAGACGCGGTAGTTCGTCGTCGCGACATCGCCGCACAGACCCGGGAACAGCGACATACGTGATGACAAGGTACGCTTTTCTGTCCGAGTTGAGTGAGGGACAACAGGGCCGGCGAGCACAGTTTTGCTTGGGTAAATTTTTTGTCTCCCAAGATTGATCGCGTTTCCTTTCACGTGTGCTCCCCCCCCCCTTTTCAGCAACTCGGGAAAAAAAAGGGAGGGTAAAACATATACACTCGCGCGCACAAGACAGAGAAGGTGGGGAGGGTGAGAGGGAGAGGGAGAGAGGGAAAACGTGAGGTGTGTGTGTGTGTGTGTGTGTGTTTTGGGGGGGGGGCGACAATAGTGGCCCACGCCGTTTTGAGTCCCACAAACAACAGAAAGGAAAAGCTTTGTCCAATGAGGGTGAATCCGTTTTTTTTTATGGACACATAATTGCAACGTCTGCTGCCTACGGGCAAATGAGAGGGTCCATGCGGCGCTGCCGCTCGGGGGACTCTGGGATGGTTTCTCCTGTTCTTCTTTTGCTTTGTGTACCTATCCTCCCTTCACGTGCCTCGCAGCGCACCAGGTGACACCGATACATGTGTGCCTCGCCCTTCATCATGTTTATAGGGAGAAAAAAAGGAGGGGAATACAGTGATATGCATCGAGAATGAACAAGGAAGATGTGGAGGAGGCCAGTGGTGAGGAGAAACCAATAACCTTCGTACAACGCTAGGTGGAAACGGATAAGCAACTGGGCAACACCGATACATGCCCTAGACGACTTGCCAGTTGATTCTCCACAAAGTTGTCCTTATGCAACCAGTTTCACCCTCAACAATGCCTGTGCCGGTTCCCTTGATCTACCCTGTCATCTTTTGCTTTCCTCTGCCAAACACTGCGCCATCTCTTCCCGCCTGAGTGACAATCACACACATCTTTATGTAGACTACAGAGTGTGCGGCAGGTGCTTGCCTGCCGGCATCACACCCACAATCACGCACACACACACACACACCCACGCTATTATGCATTGACATATCCAATTGGTGGGAAAACATGCGTCTTTCTTCCAAACCGTGCTTTTCTACCACAGAGCAGGTTCACAAGTATAATACAAACACACACACCAGCCTCCGTGGACCTATCTGTTGAAGCAATACAGCGACCTCATGATCGTCCAGGGCAGACTGTCCTCCCCCTCCCCCCTCTCTCTCATCGAACCGGGTCATCCGGCTAGTGGGCCCTTCCTCCTGGCTTGGCGTGCTTTCTTTCCTCCAATGCCCGCTGCAGGAGGTGCACCACATGGGCGTCGGGTGCGATGCGCGCTTTCATCCACGCAGGCAGCGCCCAGCGTCCCACACGTTCGAGAGCGGAAGCGGTAGTGTCTGTCCCGCGGCCGGTGGCAGAGGGCGGTGTACGCGCGTGCCGGGCAAGTCTCAAGGAGGTCAGTGGCCAGCGTCGGAGCGACGGCCCTCGGCTACCCTCTCTTTAAGCACCGCCTGTGCGCCGTTTCCCCCCCTCCCCACTTCACCTCTGCCGCACCAGCCCACTGCCCTTCATGTGGTGGTGTGCACACGCTCTCCGCGTTGCACTCCGGCAGGGGCGTGATGGGACGTGCTCCCCTCTCACGTTTCCGGCATCGGCGTCTCGTTGGCCCGCCCGGCCGGATGCGGGGGATGCCGCATATTCTGCACACTGCGCTGACAGCCACGCACCGTGGTGCGTGTTGCAGGACGGCGTTGTTGTCTTGGGTGGGAGAGGGTTGAGGGGGCGTGCTGTCCCCATTCTCACATCTCGTCGATGACACAGTGGAGGGAAGGTGCCTGGTTGGCTTGCCGGCGTGCGCCACAACGAGGGGGGGAGGGGGTGGGCCCTCGCTATAGGGGGTTCCTGACAGCGAGGGTAACACCCACCCTCTCCCGTAGCCGTTGCCGCACCCCATTGACCGGAACGGGTGTCTGCGCTTGTGTGAAGCGGTGCGGGCGTGGGGTTGGGGTGGGAGGGTGGGCCCGGTCTTTTATGCACGTGGACTGGGGACCAGCACAACCGTTGAGAGGCGCACGTGACCAGCTACAGTGCGCACTACTATAAGCCGCAATATACTGTTGCTCACAGCCGAAGGACCGAGACCACACCCGTCGCCGGGTGCGTGCATTCTACCCCCCCCTTCCCCCGCACCAGTTGTGGAAGAGAGCATCCTTTTTTCGGGATTGCGGAGGAGAACTACGGAGTCGGACAGGAAACAACTGCGAGAGAAAAAAAGCGAACACATCACACAGCAACCTCTATTTCCTAAAATATTTTCCCGCCAGATCCCTTCCTCCCTCCCCCCAAAATTGGATATAAAATATATCCATATACCTTTTTTTTTTGCGGTGGTGGTGGTGGTGCGTATGCGTAGCTTCTTTTAGTGGTGAATGCTGCGGTTGCATCTGTTATCGCCTTCGAAGTGCAACGTGTGCCGTTCAGTTTCTCTGCAACGCTTCATTGGTGCAGTGCCTCCCTGAAAAGTAAAAACACAGTCGACGAAGTAACACACACACACACGAATCGAATGCCGCAAAAATTACGAATTTGGCGAAAGGAGAGCGGGTCCACTTTTCCCTGGGTTACTCCCTCTGACGTTACCCCAGTCTTACGCGCGCATGTAGGACGACCGGAGGTGTGGCTCGTTTACCGATTGCACAGCGCTGGCTGTCTTTTGTGGTGTGTACGCGTTAGTGTTGCTGTTTTCTTTTTGCCGAGCTCCAGGGCGCCGGGGCTTCGTTTCGTTGCCGACATTGCTGGTGCGGTGGGCAGCGCTTCATCAGTCGCTTGCGTTCTCTGGGTGTGCCGCCTATGACGTCTTCTTGTCCGCGTGTTTGGATTGCTGGATAGTGAACAACTTGATGGCTGAGGTCACCATGCACGGCAGACGACCATAGATCACCTGAGAGAGGTTTTCCATGAAGGTAAAGGCGGCAGGGCTGATGGGATACTGCAGAATAGGTGGGATGGTCGTCTTCACGCCGGGGACGCGGTCTGTTGTCGAGGCACGCACGATACAGGTGCCACGCAAACCCTCGCGACCAGCGAAGCGGTCAAAGCCGCTGATCTTCACGCCACCAAACGGCAGCGATTGGCAGAGGTAGTTGATGCCAAAGTCGTTGATGTTCACCATGCCAGTGCGGATGCGATCGGCGATGGCCTGTGCGCGCGGGATATCGGCACTGAAAACGCTGGAGCCCAGACCGTAGGCACAGGCGTTGACCATTTCTACCGCTTCCTTGTCTGTCGTGAACTTCATGACAACCATCACCGGCCCGAAGACCTCCTCCTGAGCAATCGGCATGTCCGGTGTGACGCCGGTCAGGATGGTGGCCGGGTAGAAATTGTCGCTCGTCGTCTTGCCGCCGCAGACGAGAGTGGCGCCCGCCTTCACTGTGTCGTCGATGAGCTGTTGGATTTTGGGGATGGCCATCTTACCCATTGTCATGGCGCCCAGGTCGTGCTGGCCTTTCGAGGCGGGACCCTGGGTGAGGGCGCGTGTCAGGCGAGTAACCTCGAGCACCAGCTTGTCGTGGATTTTCTCGTGGACCAGAATACGCTCGAGGCCGACGCAGTTCTGTCCGCAGTTCTGGAAGTTGCCACGCATCACCACCGGAACCACCTGGTCTAGGTCCGCATCCTCACAAATGATAGCGGGGTCCTTGCCACCGAGCTCGAGCACCACCGGTGTCAAAGTCGCAGCAGCGTTGCGCATAATTATCTTGCCAACCCCGGGAGACCCGATGAAGGTGAGCTTGTCTACCAACGACACGACAGCCTCGCCCGTCTCCGCGAAGCCGGTGAGGAAAGACACGAGGTCTGGCGAGTAGCCCAACTGGCGCAGGCCGTCCTTGACGATAGACTCGTAGTAGGAGGCGTAGTAGGACGAGTACTCTGACACTTTCCCGACAAAAGCGTTACCGGCGAAGAGGGCAGAGATCATGGGACCATAGATGTTGTGGAAGGGGTAGTTCCACGAGACGACGGCGCCGATGACGCCGAAGGGCACGTAGCGCACGCTGGCGCGCTTGTGGATGGTCATGAGACCGACGTCGCGTACTTCCTCCTGGAGCACCTCCTCACCTTGCGTCGCCGTCCAGCGCAGTTTCTCGAACGTGGTCAGCATCTCACCCAGTGCACCATCCATCATCGTCTTGCCGCATTCCACACAGGCCGTCTTGCAGATGAACTCCTGATGGGCGAGGATGTAATCCATGAGGGCAAAAAGTAGTTTGCGCCTGGTGGAGAAGGGAGTGAGGGCCCACACCTGCTGTGCTTTGCGGGCCCGCTCCACCACCTCGCGCACTTCCGCCGGGGTAAAGACCTTCACTGTGCCAATTGGGACATTCGTTCCCTTGTCGTAACACTGAATCTTGCCCTCACCGGCAGAGCGGGGGTTGAGAAGTTCTGCAGCCGGAGCTGCCGTAAAGTTCACCTCCGGCAACGGCACCTGAATCTTTGGTGCGGTGTAGCGGTCAAAGGTCTGTACCATACAGGCCCAGAGCCACTTGAAGATGGCGTAGGCACGCACGACAAGGTCGGCAATGAGCACCCAACACAGAAACATTGTTTTGTGTAAAAGCTTGATTTTGTTGTTGTATGTGTGCGGATGGTGTGGAGGGGGGGGGGGGGGGGGAGAAGGGAAACGAAGAGAAAAGGAAGAGCGGAATCGACAGAGGATCAAAAGTAACAGCAACAACTACTAAGTACAGGATAGGTTGAATGAGGAGGTCGTCTGACGCTCCCCTTCCTCCCCCGCTGCGCGCGCACACAGTAATAGCGTAGAGGCGAACCAGAAGGACGACAGGAATAGACCAACAACACACCCGGAGAAAAAGAAGCGAAGGAGAGGCCTCTGAGGCAAGGGAGTGAAAGGGGAAAAAAAAAGATGCTATGACAGAGTGAATGTATGAAGGAAGAGCTACCTACTGAAAAAAGAAAACATATTTGTGTGGTGCTCGGGGCGAGTAGAGTTGCCATATGTAGACGCATGAAGTAGACGGAGCGCGCGCGTGTGCGGGGCACGTGCGCATGCGCACGTTGAATCGTAAGTGATAGTTGAAAGTATAGACCGATTTGAACGATGAGAAACACAAAGAAAACGGAAGGGCCAAGGAGTTCATATCTCGTCGCGATTGCAGAAACGGACGTGGTGGAATGGACACACACACACACACACAGACACACACATATATTAGCGCTCACGTACGCTTTCGATGGGGTACCAAGCGAGGAATAACACAGCGCACGCCTTTTCTGTTTTTGAAACCGATCAGACTAAGACTGTAATCCGGTTGCTCCCCCCTCCCAAAAAAAAAACTTCTGCCCACCATCTGAGGTCGGGCCTGCAGTGATTATAGACAAGGCACTTGATTCTAGGGGCTCCACCGCACTGCACGACAATTACAGGAGAGGAGGGGGTGGGGGAGGGTGGGTGCAACACGCTCTCGGCTTCTTTACTCGTGTGTCCCTCTCGTTTTATTCTCTTCGGTACTGCTCCTGGAATGAACAGGCGCGTCTGTGAGGCTCACACGCCACGAAGCTCTGTGTAAAGACTTTACAACGACCAAACAAGGAAGCTCACCCGGGTAGGTAGATGTACGTATATATTCCTTTCTGTGGCCGTGTCATGGCATCTTTTGTTTGTTATGGACCACTTCTCCCCACTTTCCCAGTTGTTTTCAAAAAAATTTTTTTGAGACATGCACGGAGCTGAGGGAGGGAAAAGGACGTGCGCTCCATCTCTCCCCAGAAAAGGGATACACACACGCAGGAGGAACCGCCTTTGGTCAACAACAACAGGTGAGCGCAAGCCTTCAGGGTGAGGTAAGTTGCATCTCCGTCCTCTCCATCTCTACTGTGTGTGTGCACGCGCGCTCTTATATCAAAGTCCCGCCACCCTCATTCAACTGTCACCACCGAAAACATTATGCCGCAATCTTTCCTCGTGAATACCGGGCAAGAAACAGGGAGGGGGGGGGGACGGCAGCTGAATGGGCGGGTACCGTGACAGACGGAGGTCACGTGATTCGGAGAGATGCCCGGTTGGGTTTGCGGGCAGGTGAGATTGGCGGCTGCCTTCCCCACCCCACCCCACCCCCCCCCACCCCTCCGCGCACGCACGGGTACCAAAAAGAGAAGAGAGGAGGAGAGGGAGAGCGGGGGGGGGGGGGAGGGGGGGGCGGCGGCATGCCGTGGCGAGTGTCGTCTCCTCCACTTCCATTTTTCCGAGGGATACCTGCAGAAAGAATCAACCTCTTGAGTGACATCGTGGAAACAGCGAGCAAAGGGGAAAAGAGAGATGTCGGAGCATAGCCTCACCATCTCCACCAAAACACACCCACACAGACATACCCATATGCACGCACTGTACATTAGAGACGACCGCAGGTGTGACTCTCTGCCAGGGGTCATGGTGAGCGTATTGTAGGGTTTGTGTGCGTGCGAGTGGGCACACGTGGGAGTCTACAGCGTTTCACCGACGGTACTCTATTTCTTCTCCCTTTTGTAGTGTTCCACCTCGTCCCAGATAGCGCGACGCAGTTGGTACTCGGAAACCTCGGCGTGCATGTCGAAACCGAGGTCTAGATCTGGAGGTGCTGGGTAAGAATCGCAGTCTGGTCCACCAACACTGGCGAAGAAAGGGTGCGCGAGCGCTTCCTGCGCTGTGATGCGCTTGCTTGGCTCGAAGGCCAGCATCTTCGTGACCAAATCCAGTCCATCCTTTGGCAGTTTTGACAACAGTTGCGGAAGAGGCCGGGTGCCCTTATACTTCTTTGCGATCTCGTTCATGTTGGCCAACCCAGCGCTGCTGCTGCTGCGTTCGATGAAGCCGACCCCCGTGATTGGAACACTAGAGAGAACAAACTGAAGCTGGTGAATGTAGTCACGGCCGGCAAACAGCGGCCGTTGCATGGCGTACTCGGCCATGACACAGCCGACTGCCCAAATATCGATTGGATAGCTGTACGAACACATAAGCAGCAGCTCAGGTGGCCGGTACCACCGAGTTACGACGTAGTCGGTCAAGTCGAGCGGCTCAGTCATATTATGGAGGCCAGCACGCGCTAAGCCAAAGTCGCAAACAATCGCCTCTTCTGCATCTTTCTCGTCACGCAACAGTATGTTGCTGGGCTTGATGTCGCGGTGCACCATGCCCATAGAGTGCATGTCAGCGAGACACCGAAGCACCCGCACGCTGATGCGACGCAGCATGTCCATTGACTCGCACTTGTTCTGGCGAATTATTGTGAAGAGGTCGACGTCGTACAGATCCGTCACCATGTACAGGTCTCGAAATTCCATGATGGGGTCCCGCGGTGGCAGCACACAAATCAGTCGAAGAATGTTGCGACACCCACACTCTTTCAGGATGCGCAGGAGGAGTATTTCCCGCCAGATGCGGCGGCCATCGATCAAGTCCTCAAAGACGCGACTCACACGCTTAATTGCCACTTCTTGAAACGTGCGGTCATCTAACGCAGCACACACCACGCCGTATGCACCGTGCCCGATCACGCTTGTCAGAGTGTAGGTGTCATCGATGTCGAAGCTTTGCCCACGCACGCGGTACACTTTTCGTCCTCGCTGTGTTGAGATGAGTTGCACTGCGTTTGAGGAAGAGCTAAAGCTGCCGTTGCCGCCTGGGTTGGTTGTCATCTTGAAAGATTACTGCAGAGCACCGAGACTGGCCTCCGGGACGACGTGAGAGATGCTCAATGCGGAGACACACACACACACACGCAACAAAGAGAAGGAAAAAACGTTCAAGATGCAATAAGGGAAACACACACACACACACAAATAATGATGCGCGCAACACGGTTCGTGCTCGGGCCTGCGGAGGCAAAGCTCGATCGGGTCGGATATAAAAGCGAAAAAAATGTTGTTCGCCAGTGATGGAGGCAGGAGGCAGGTGGGGGGTCAAAAAATGGCGTGCGAGAGACCAGTGCTGAACGATAAGAAGCGGTGAAAGTACCCAAGGGGATGGGTGTATGGAGTGAGCCTCCGAGTTTTCTCGAGAGTCGGTCCAAGGATTTGAGCTCGTGTATTCAGATTACCAGGTGCGGGGCTGTGTAAAGAAAGAGTGAGACCCCTACCGGGAAGAACTCAGAGGTGAGTCGCGCAGCTGTTCCCCAGCGTAGGTGAGAACATGGAAGAGGCCAAAGGAGAGGATGAAGCGGAGGGAAGGGCTCGTCCTCTTATGACGCTTTTGTCGGTATATATGCCTGTCCGCTATGAGTTCTCTCTCTCGTGTTTTTGTGGTTGGTGACTTGTGTGGGAGATTGAGAAGGGAAGAAAGCGGGATTGAGAGAGGGGACACACATCCGCAGGGGGGGGGGGGGGGGGGAGGGGAGGGGGCAAGAGAGAGAGAGTGGGGGTGAAGTGCAACAATCTGCAACAGGGCCACCCAAAGAGGAATACCAACACACACACACACACACACAATGAGTGAAGTGCCGCCTTTACGCGCCCCTTTCTTTCCTTTTTGTTACGCAGTTCACTTTCTCTACCTCGATGTTAACGCGAGGGGAAAAGAGAGTGACGGAAACTCCCCCGTGTACTGTTGTCGGAGATGTGTGCGCAGGTGTGTGTTCTACAGGAGCTCTCCACTGATCAACTTGGATCGCTCCACCACAACGCCGTCTGGTTCAGTTTTTTTTTTTTGTGTGTGTGTGTGTGTGTGCATACGCACACTCGCGCCCCCGACGTTCCGTTTGCGCATGCAGACTGGTTATTATCCACCAAGGCAAAACTCCAATGCATCTATGTGTCGGTGGGGCTCTCGCTTCCCTCCTTTCGGTATTCCCCTGACATTGCACCCCGGGAAAAAGAAAGAGAGGGGGGGGGGCACAGTGACGACACAGGGGCGTAGTAAGCGAGAGAGCAGGTTTACTCACACTGCACATGAGCAGGCGTATTCACTGTGGCTTACATCTGCGCCAAGTTGCAGCACCGGGACACACTGGCATTTACGCCCTCTCCCCTCTCTCATGGAGAGCGAGGGGGTGGTGGTGGTGGTGGGGGGGCGAAGGCGAAGCGGTGACGACGCAGCTTGAGTCTTTAGTCTTCAGACTAGGCTGACCAATAGGGTGTTCTTGCTGCTGCTGCTACTCTCAGTGGTGGCGGCGCGTGGGTTGGCACTCTCTAGTGAGCGAAAGAAAGAAACGGAGGACGATAGGGCCCCTGTTTCAGGGGCGCTCAGGGCCCACTTGAAAGCCGTGCGTTTCGCTACGATGCCGGGAGCGGAGCTCCTGAGAGAGCACCCGCACGTGTTCCAGGGTTTGGCTCATCTCTTGCTCCTGCGATACGCGACTGTTCAGGAGTGCTCGCTGTGCTGCCGCAATCGTCTGTGACTGCAACTGCAGCGTGGCCACCATGGTGAGTCTCTCTTGCTGCAGCTGTGCCACCTCAGCTGAGGCTTGACGTAGTTGCTGCTGCCACTCCTTCTCCTTACGCTGGAACTCTGCAACAAGAGCCGTGTTCTCTTGCTGGAGAAGTTTCTGTTCCCAGGCGGGCGGAGCAGTCGCAGGGGGGCTAGGTGCTGCGACGCTGGTGGCTGTGGCGGGTTGCAGACGCAGAGACGGCCTAGGGGAGGTAACATCCCCGCTAGCGTTCCCCTTCGTGATGGGCGCCACTTGGCTGCTGGACGCTGTCAGAGACTGCCGAAGTTCCAAAAGACGGACTTTCTCTTCGGCAAATCTCTGCGCTTTGAGCGCGTTCCCAAGTGCCTTTTGAAGCTGCGATACCATGGAGCTCGATGTATCATTCCTCGAGAGACTGTTGTGGCTGTGCTCTTGCTGCTGGAAGGATTGCAGCAGGTTCTTCGATACGGCTCGACCGTTCACCGTGGACTTGTTCAGCGACTCCGAAAAGACCGTGTTATCATCGCCGCGTCGCTGCGCACTCTCGAGCTCCGCGCGGAGAGACAGCATCTCATCTCGATGCACGCAAAGCTGATCTGCAAGCACGTCTTCGGTAGCTCGTTGCGCGGCTCGAGCGCCTTCCAGTTCTTTTCGTAGCATCTCCATCTGCACTACAGAACCCGTTTCACCGTCTCCTGTGACGGTGACAGGACCACGTGAGGGAGGGGACGAACGCTGCTCCTGTTGCTCAGTCCACTCCCGCGCCAGGGCCGCCAAAAAGACTTTATATTCCCCGTCCGTATGGGCCAAGGCATCCAGCAAAGCACTCATCTGAAGAGGCGCTGCGCCGCTGTGATCACCAGCGATCATCCGCTGCGCCCGTTCCGCATCCAGCGCAAGTGGGGCTGAGAAAGAGGAGAGAGACTCTCGCACTTGGCGCATCTCAGCTATCGTTTCCAGCATTTCCTCGACCGACATGGTTTCGTCCAGATACAGAAAAACGTGTCGGCGACACGCCAGCAGCAACGCTGCCATGTGTGCCGTCGAAAGGTGAGGGCTCACCAGTACCACACAGGTCTTGTTTCCCGGGCACTTGAAGATGGCGAGTGAGATGATGCGCAGCGTGCGCAGCAATTCGTCAACCGCTTCGGGGGCGTCACTTGCACGGAGCGTCTCACACGCCACGGCACCGTCGTCGAGGGCGAAGAGAAGACACTCTTCGTACTGCAGCGAAGCTGGGCTGGTGCCATTGTGCTTTGGGGCTCGCGTCATCACAGGCCCAAAGGCGACCTGGGGATCATCCAGAGACGAACGACGACGGGCCTGCTCTCGAATGATGGAGTGGATGACGGCGTCACCGAATCGCCCGCGATGCACCTGAGCGCCCAACAATAGATAGACGGAGTAGCAGTAGGCCGGCGCTGCTGCCATGGAGGTCATCATCGCGGTTGCCACCTTGCTGGGTAGGGCGAGCTCCACGATATCGTCGGCTGCCACGAGTCTCCCGTTCAAAGCTAGGGTCTGCGCATTGACAACGTCCAGCGGCAGATGGTCTGACGTCCGAACGCCGTTCAAGCACAGCGAGGTGAGGAAGCGGCTCATCATATGCGCATTGCCGAATGCTGCTTTCCCCCCTTCCCCCTTCACTGTTTGATGATACGCTATTCGCGCGTGCGTGTATGTGGGTGCTCTGTGAGGCACACACGTGGGAGGGGACAAAGGTAGTTACGAGGAAGGCCCATAGCAGACCTCTTAATCCGCAGTTACGGCATGGGGGAAAAAAAAAGAAACGATGGGAGGCAAAGGTAGGTGAGGCGCAGGCGCAGTTAACAGTACGAGAGACCCCGCGGACAGTTAGGCGACATACGCACGCGTGGGATGAAGCAGACGAAGGGAGGGCGGCAGCCGAGTTGCGTCTCGCACAAGAACGCCGTTCAGAGCACTGTGCGACGTCCCACTCTGCCTTTTTCTTTCTTCTCCGGAAGCGAGTGTTCCTTTTACGGGCGATCCTGCGGCAATGGCACCGTTGACGTGCTCGCCTTTGTTTTCTTTGCGGTGGCTCTGTTTTCCGTCGAGGCGGCGCGCATGGATGTGCAGACACTGTACACCGAAGGGGGCGCGGGTGACTGTGACAAGGTACGCGTGGGCGGCAGGGAGCATTACATTTTTGAAGCCAAGAACAGACGAGATAAGGGCAACTCGGGTGGGTGCAGGGAAATCTCTCTTTGTGTGTGTGTGTGCGTCTTGGGAGGGGGGGGGGGAGGGGCGAAGATGCTACGCACAGACTCGAGACGAGAACAGAAAGTAGGTGGTCGAGTAGCAGACAATGCAACTCACAGTCACCGGGGATGCAGTAACTTGCTATTCATGATGAATCAGTTAGAACGGCGCCTCGAAGACCACGTCGAAGGGCGGTGGGCCGATGAAGGCGATCCAGCAAGCCGCCTTGCTGATCTGACGCACGGCCCACCAAAACTCGTCCGTCTGAATTCCCTCCAGCGCGCTTGCGCCGATCCGCGCCAGAATGCGGTTCGGAAACAAGTCAGGGTTGTCCTTGACCGAGTCTACGAGATTTTCAGCGACGCCGATGAGCTCCTCTTTCACCCATGCATCTTGAATGACGTCGCGCACAATGAAGGTACGCAGCGCTGCGCGCGTGGGGGTGTCATCTGTCAATTCGTGCTTGAAGAACTCCTTCAAGTGGTCCACCGCAACGGGGTGAGTGAGGATCTGCAATCCAAACCTGCGCAGCTGGGATAGCACTTCCGAATCGTGGAGAGACTTATCGACGACTTCTCCTGAAAGAGCGATGGCGGCCAACTGCACGAGCTTCTCATTTCGGGCTGGATGTTGACGGAGGTACGTCTTGTGGACATAGTTGCCGCCCAGTCCAGCTCCACAAATGCCGACTGCTGCAAGACTCCAGCGGACAAGCGAGTTAGCAGAGATTGGCATACCCAATCAATTTCTGCTGGGCAACGCTTGGCTTTCCCCACCTCTATGAACGCGTGTGAGCCTCTGAAAGCGAAGGGAATTGCTGCCTATCATCCACGAGAAGCGAGCAGGAGTGCGCGGAGCTCGCACACTTGCTGTGAGCGCCCAGGTGGTGCGGCTGTAAAAAGCAGGTAATGAGACGAATTAAGCGCGAGGATGCTGTCGCTGGGGCGGTGAATTCTGACGCATGCACGCATTTTTCACAGCAGATATGCCGACCGAAAGGGATCACGTGATAAGTTCAAGTACGTACAACAACAACAAAAAAAACACTACCATTGCAGGGGTATCGATTGGGGGGGGGGGGGATGAGGTGTAGGAGTGTCATCGGAAGAGTTCCCATTAAAGGGGAGTAGACAGAGCATACTGGGAGGCGCCAACCGTGCCAGCGGCTTCATTGACGCGTATGGCCACACAGGTAGACACATACACGGTCATTAGAGAAAATCAAGAGGATGCAGCAGGATTGTTGCCGATCCGTTCCAATGAAGCGTTTTTTTTTTCATTGGTCGTGTTAAAAATTCCTCCTGCACACTGAGTTCAATACAGAGATAGACATATGCATGTAAACACGGGAGGGGAGGGGAATGGGGGGAAGCAGAGAGGCACCACCATTGAAAGCAGAGGGAATGGGGCGCCAGATGCAAAATTAGAGTGGCGGTGACGATTCCCTTTATTACAACCCCATCTGGGGCGACGACGGTAGTTTTTCTCTGCAGTACCTTGTGCGTCCTTGTAGGATCTGTTGGGGGGGGGGGGCTCTGCGGAAGGTAGGAAAGAAGCACCGTCCCTCCCCCCCCCCTCCACACGCACACACAAACACCTAGCCGAAACAGTCAAAAAGACATGGTACCCGACACAAGGAAAGGGTGCGCGGGGGGGGGGGGCGCCGCTGGATAGCAAAAATCAAAAATGCAGCAATAAAATACAGCTGAGACGCAACCAAGAGAGTGAGAGAGAGAGCGAGGAAAAACATACGCGACGCAATACAACCAAACACAAGGGAGGCACAGAACAACACACTGTTGTGTAGGGAAAGGGAATGTACGGGGCAGTGTCATGTCCCCAATCCCCCCTCCCCATTTTCCCCCGCCCGTGCCTTTCCTAAGCTTCTGCTGCTTTTCGTGCTGTCCACAAGCTCATGGCACATGAGGCGCTCAGGACTGGCATCAGTGCCTGACACGCAGAGGGGGGGGGGGCATACACACTCACAAGGGCAAAAAAGGGAGTTTGCCGTCGAAAAGGCTGCTGATTTTGTCACCAATGTACCGCAGCGCATTAGAGCCGGTAAATGTGATGTAGCTCAGTGGATTTTTTCCACCGCTTATCAGCACATGTTTCCTCGCGTCGGTGCCGTAGTACGAGACCAACACTGTCAACTGTAGGTCACGGATTTCCCGTGGGTTACTCAGATAAACGCCGCAGTTCTTTTTCCCTGGGACGTCGCCAATACAGTGGAACACTTTAGAATCTCCCGCCACGCACCTATCTTGGGCGTCGCATGTCGGCACGAAACCCACCTTAGCTGGCTGCACCGCCGTTTCCGCCACCTTCACATTGATCTCTTTATCACAGTAGTTGATGCTCTCGAGTGGTGCGGTGGTGGTCGTCTGCATGGACAAGGACGGATCTGTCACACAGAGGGAGGGATTGTAGTTGGGGTTCGGGATAGTAGACTCAGACGGAGCGGTGGCCCCGATGTAGTTGAAGCGGCCGTTGTGGAGACCTATCTCCAATGACAGCATCGTCACAACGCCCACAGAGTTACGGATCCCCGTTTCTTTAAAGCCGTCCATGGCGACCAACACAGCGCCAGGAGAAAGGCCTACCTGGGGATAAGCAGTGCTGTTCGAGAGGCCAAAGCCGTAGACGGAGAGGTAGCGAGGCTCAAGATTCTTCGAGAGGTGATAATCGGTTGTGTCGTTCCCTTCGCCAGTAGTCTGAAATGAGGTGGCGAGAAAGGGCGCCTCCGCCAATGTGAAGGAAGAGAACTCATCAACAGTTGGGCAGAAGCTGTAGGTGGAAATGTAGTGCTTTTTGCCATCTACAATGAAGTTGTTTTCCCTGCACGTTTGCAGAATGAAACGGAGATTGATGGGGCCCTTGCGCACGCACGCAGGACCGGTTTTATCATATGGTCTGCAAACCGATGATGACATACACTTCCCTGTCGCTTGGGTTGCTTCGCAGAACTGCAGGAGGGTGGCGACCATCACGCAGAGGACGGCGAGCAGCCGTAGCGCGCGAGGCCGTGGCATCGGTGAACAACACGAGCAGGGTCCTCAGATGTGCGTGAGTGTATCAGTGAGCGAAATGTGAAAGGAGGAGAGGGACCCTCAAAGCCGCAGCAGTTGCACAGGACGGCGATGATGCTATCTAGACTAGGGAAGATATAGTGCGCTGAAGTGAGAGACGGAAAGGGAAAATGTGCGAGGAAGGAAGGAGGGAATGGTGGAGGGGGAGGGGGGGGGCGGCAGACAAGGCGTAGCGGGTTTTCAAGTAGTTGGCGCCGCGAAGCGGCGCGGTGAATGCGTGCGTGAACACGTCGGCAGGGATTACGAGATGCGGAAAAGGGTGTGTTGAGGAGAAAGCGATTGCAGGGCTGTGTGAGGGGTGATAATGTACAGAAACGTGCGGCGAAAAAAAAAAGCGAGACTGGGTCTCATCGCGTCGGGAGAGTTAAGGGCAGTTACACTAGGGAAGAGTTGCAGTTGAGGTGAAGAAGAAAGCAAGGTGAGGGGCATTTATTAGGGTGGGTGAGAAAAGTAAAAAAAAAACTGCTTAACATCCCCCCCTCCATGCCCCACCCACTCTTTTCTGCAGCAGTGCAGAGGGGTGGGGGAAGATGGGAAAGAGAATGGGTGCCGATAGACAAGAGGAGCTGAGAAGAGAGCCAGGGAAATTTGCTTAACCCTTGCGTGGATGACCTCCACGTCCTTTTTCCCTCGCAAGTCGGTAGCAGAGAGAGAGAGACGGGGTTCGACGGTGCCGCTACGCTGTGACCTCCTCTTACTCTTTGCTGCCCCTCACGACTTTCTTTCTTGGGTGGAAGGGTAGGTGGCGCAGTGCTCTCATGCCTCCCTCTTTTTTCTCGTGCACATTTGCGGACCTTTGATGTTGTGCTGTTACTTCGACAGCTGCGGTCGACTCCATGGATCCATGCAGTGGAAGACGTGCATGAGCATGCGTGTGTGTGTGGGGGGGGGGGAGGGAGTCACGCACATGCACGTCAAGGCGTCATTGTCGTGTTGAGGAAGGCTAAGTGGTGATGGGGTGGCGGCAGCAGCAGCATGGGTACATCAATCACAAAACGGAAGTGGATAGGTAAAAAGATGCGTTCGGCATGTTGGAGAGAGTCGATGAGGTGTCACAGAGGCGGCATAGCTGCAACGCGGGAATGGCTAGTAAACTCGGCGCACACACACGCAGCTGCGACGGAGAGGTGGAGGAAGCAGTGAAAAGAAGACAGAAGCGCATCTGTTTCACTGAAACCCCAACCACGCGTCGTTCTGGCGTTCAACACTCCTTCACGTGTGTGTATTCACGCTCTAGCAACGACCATGCCACCTCAGCGTTAAGGGAGATCGAAGCCTGACGATCAGCTCTGATTGATATCGCATATGCACACGTCTTGGATTGGAACCCAAGATTCAAAAAAAAAAGAACTCACGTTCACACATGAGCGTATATAGGTAGAGAACTCTACCAGCGTGGTGAGGGCAGAAGTGAAAGCACCGTTCCTACACAGCAGAGAGGAGGCGCGGCGGCGGCGGCGGCGGGGGGGGGGGGGGGGGGGAGGGGGGTAGGAGGACCAGGCGTTCCGCATGGCATAGGTTTGCACAAAACATCGGAAGTGAACAAAGGATTACCACGGAAAACAGTCACGTGCTCCCTCTCCACGGTCCCACCATATATGCGAGGCTTTGTGCTGATGTTGCCTCACTCGTGGGAGGGGGAGGGGGGCGTGCGTCTTCGCTAATGGTGCCCGCCGTCTTCACAGTCGCTTTTCTTGGTGTACGCCGGATGCACCTCGTAGTCCTCCGTGCGCGGGTGCTTCCAGCGGTACCGCTCCGGGTCAAAGACAGCGCGGTACACATTTGGGTCCGGCTCTTTGCCGTCCTGGAATGGGCTGCTGCGTAGCACACCGCCCATGTCGCGGATCGGCTGCCGCAGGTCTTCCTCGGACTCTGGCGTCGTCGCGATCTTCTGTTCCTCCTCGAACCAGTCGTCGTCATTATCCGTGTCGGTTGACATGTTAATGAACTTGAGGCGGCACCACTTGCAGCAGACCACTTTATTGCGTGGGCACTTGATGAAGATGCGTGGGTGCTGGAGGATGAAGTGGCCGTGGCCCATACACCAAATGTGCACCCGATACACCGGTACCGGAGGAATTTCACAGATGATGCCACCGCGGCTCGTGTAGTTCAGCTGCGGGGTTTTGCGCCCGGGTCCGAGGATACCGGGATGGAGACTAGACAATTCGTTGATGCCGGTGTTCCACGTGTATTTGGGGTCCTTAGGGTGCGTGAAGACGAGCTGCTTCTGGTTAGTAACACGGCTGGCGTACTCCAGCGGCATGTACACCGGGGGCCCGTAATAGCCTCGGTTGTCGGAGAAGGTCCACAGTAGCGGGAACGTTCTCTTCATTGTGAAATCTTCGCTATTGTTCAGTGCTACTTGTTGAGGCTACAGATGAAAAAAAGACTGTCCGACAAGCGGCGTCGCACTCCGCTCTGGTGCGAATGAGGGAGGGGGGGTGCAAACAAGGAAAAGGGGATACGCTAAGCTAGTCACGACTACTACACCTAGAGGACGGGAGGGGGGAGGAGAGTTTTACCGTCGCCACCTTCGTTCTTTAGCAGGACACACACACAGACGTATATATATATATATGTATACCTACAGGGTCAGCGGAGAAAAACGTGAAAGGCAGCGGGAGCAGGATGAGGGGAGGGCTGTCAGCGATAGGTGCGTGGCCTCAAAGCCGCGTCTCTGTGTACCCCTTTGTCTACTCGGGTTTCTTTTTTTGATTACTTTCGTCTTTTGGGGTGGGGTGGGGTGGGGGGGGGGGGGGCGTTTGTGTTGGGTGCGCGTTCCCTGTTTCCATGTAAAGATACACGGGCGAGTGTTAAAAAGAGAAAAGCGTGTGGGTGTGTGCGTAGAACAACGGGGAATTCGTCGAGAACAGGTGGGGGGAAGGGGATGGGAGGGAGGGAGGGAGGGAGGGAGGGCGTAGGCAAAGGACCAGAGAGGGATCAAGAAAGGTAGGGCATCTGCGTGTTACACGTTTGCGCAACCTCTACGCCTGCCTGGTGTCTAAGGGCGTGCGCAAAGCTTGCAATTGGACACACGATGGCGTGTGACAAGGGCACATCAGCCAATAAATGTGCACGTGTAGACATTGGATAGAAAGGGTGTGGGGCATCTGCTTCAGAGGAAGGTGAGAAAGAGCAGTGGGCGCAGGGTCCTCGGCAGCAACTGCCAAAAAGTATTTACGCTTAGGCCGGCTCTACGCACCCCACTTTTTTCCACCCTCTGCCACACCACTCTCAACCGTGAGTGTCCACTAACGATACTGAGGTTAATATCGAAGGTCACTCACTTCTTCCGTGGGGGAGAGAGGCGTCTATGCCGCCCCCACTGGGGCAGGGGAAGGGAGATGTTGATTCAACAATTGCGCACCTGCACCTGGGCGAGGTCTCATTAGAGTGCGCCTTTCTTCCCCTTTCTTTACATTGTCTGTTGCGATTCCAAGCATTGTCACGGGTATGTAGAGGGGGGGGGGGGGGGGGAAGGGCGGGAGGAAACATCTGTTGACCAACGAGATACACCCACTCACACAGCTGGTACCGATATGGAAAGCAAAGTCACCCTCACCAATAAAGAACGAGACGAAAGAGGGGAATGGGGGGGGGGGGGGCGGGGTGAGAGGATGCAGCGGCCGTGATCGAGTCAAGGGTCAAGGGCAAAGATAGCTGCACACGCGTGTTACTTTTTCGTTTGAGGCTGCTTGCCGCTGCCGCTGCCACTGCACCTCCCCTCACACACACACACACACAAACACAAACACACAATGGCAGACAGACAAGCCGCAGAAGAAACAGGAATATCCGCGAAGCAAACGTTACTGGGGAAAGACAACGCGTTAATGTCTGAGAAAGGTGTCAAGCGGTAATAGTGGAGGGGAGACGGGGGCGAGCCAAAGGACACGCAAAAGAGGAGAGAGGTCGGCATGCACGCACATAAGCACACACACACACACACACACGAAGAGGCCGACCTACACACAAGACTGACCTACAAAAAATTACAACATCCTTGAGGGGGTGGAGCTGGATAGTGGAACGAGAGGTTCGTTTCAAAATGACAGACACATCAAAGCAGGCATCAGGAAAAAAAGGGGCGAGGCGGTATCTGACCGTTCTTGTGCGTCAGCCCCACCCCGTATGGAGTCCGGTGGCTTCCCTCTGACAGCAGACAGGAGATTCACATGAGTCAAGGACCTGCAAATCTCTCTGAAAGTGCGGGGGAAAAATCATAAAGATCAGACGCTAGTCGAACACGCGCCAGCGACAGCGATAGCTATTCAGGAAAATCAGAAGTACATCGTCCGAGAGATCAAGACTTGTAACTGGGGATTGCTTTGAAAAAAAAAGAAGCAAAAGAAGCTCCCCGTCTTTATTCCCCCCTCCTCAGTTTAACGTCCTCAAGGAACATATATATATATATATGTAATGCCATTCGGGCAGCCCACAGCAACGTAACACTGGAGACGGCTGGTATCAAGGAGATGTAGAGACTGGTGCCTACCTCAGCACACCCAACGGAGGCTCCTGAGTGACGCATTCACCTCCCTTGAAAGCGCTTCCCTACATCTTGGCGCCCGCGGCGTCCTGCGCGGCCATGTAGCGCAGCAGGTCCACCACTCGGTGCGAGTAGCCCCACTCGTTGTCGTACCAGGACACGATCTTGAAGAAGCGCTTCTCACCGGGCAGGTTGTTCTGCAGCGTCGCCTTGGAGTCGTAGATGGAGCTTCGATTGTCGTTGATGAAGTCGGCGCTCACGAGCTCGTCCTCCGTGAAGCCGAGGATGCCCTTCATGTACGTTTTCGACGCCTTCTTTATGGCCGCGTCGATCTCTTTGATCGACGTGTCGCGCGTCGCACGGAACGTCAGGTCCACAACGGACACGTCTGGCGTTGGCACGCGGAAGGACATGCCGGTCAGCTTGCCTTTAGTTGAGGGGATAACCATCCCAACAGCCTTGGCGGCGCCGGTCGTGCTTGGGATGATGTTCATGGCCGCAGCGCGGCCACCGCGCCAGTCCTTTAGCGACACGCCATCAACCGTCTTCTGGGTCGCCGTGTAGGAGTGGATGGTGGTCATCAGACCGGTCTCGATACCGAAGTTCTCCTTTGTCAGCACGTGCACGATGGGGGCCAGGCAGTTGGTCGTGCACGACGCGTTAGACACCACGTGGTGTACCGCCGGCGAATATTCGTGCTGGTTCACACCCATCACGATCGTCTTGACACCGCCAGACGCCGGCGCACTGATCACGACCTTCTTCGCGCCACCTTTGATGTGGCCCTCGGCACGCAGCTTGTCCGTGAATAGGCCGGTCGACTCGATCACGTAGTCCACGCCCAGCTTGCCCCACGGCAGATCAGCAGGGTTGCGCTCTGCCTTCACGCACTTGATGCGGTGGCCGTTGACCACAAGCACGTCCGCCGTCTGCACAGACGGGCTGCTCTTGACAGCCTCCACTGTGTACTTCGGGCGGCCATGCACTGTGTCGTACTTCATCTGGTAGGCGAAGTAGTCTGCATTTGTGCTCATGTCCACCACGGCAACGACTTCGATCTCGTTACCAATGAGGTTTTCGTCGCAAATGGCCTGGAATACCATGCGACCAATGCGGCCGAAGCCGTTGATACCGACTTTGATGGGAGCCATTGCGTGGAAGTTTTTTTATATTCTGCGTGTGTATTGCTTTTTTTTTCGTTTTGGTCTTCTTTGCGAGATGGCGGTGGTGTATGTACGTATGGATGTATATAGAGAGGTGCTGGTGCAGTTGAATTGAGGGGGACAGCTGGCCAGAAATACTGACGCAATATGGTACAGTGATAGCAGGGTGGAGAGGGAGTGGTTGCGGGACCGCGGGGGCCGGCGAGCAGGCATACATGTTGCAACGACGCGGAAAGAGTACGAGAGAGAGAGAGACCACGGGGGGAGGGGGTGGGGGGGTGGGCAGCAGTGCACGCTCTTCGACGACCCACCCGCTCAAAGCCCACCTTTTTTTTTGTCGGCCATGTGCATTAGCGCGGGCTCGTGTGGGTGGGTGTGCTTGATGGGATGTTTCATGAACTGTTTCTCCGAGATGCAGCGCGCGCTCTCCTCCATCCAGCAGCGCGGGTCTCTGCTGTGCAACTCGCCGCAATGCTTCCACAACGGTGTGTGCGTGTAGCATGCCATGACGGAGCGCTGTTAGGGATATGCGATTCAAAAATAAAAAGAGAGACGACTGTTTCGAGGCATCCACAAGCAGAAGCATCACCACGAGCCACGCAACCGTCGCAGCGGGCTGTGGGATAATCTGATTGGCAAAAAAAAATGAAAGGGAAGGATGAAGTAGAGAAGACAAAATAGCTAAACATTTTGTGTATTTTTTCACTATTTACCAAGGCAACGGTATGGTTGCCCGCTGGTCACGCGTCAGGGGGTCGGGGCTCGCGTTACGCCCGCTTTTGATGGGAATGAAGTTCGGCAGCTCCGCAAGTTGGCAACAGAAGATATAAAGGGAGGCCGTAAATGCGCGCTCGTCTTACATCTTGGCGCCCGCGGCGTCCTGCGCGGCCATGTAGCGCAGCAGGTCCACCACTCGGTGCGAGTAGCCCCACTCGTTGTCGTACCAGGACACGATCTTGAAGAAGCGCTTCTCACCGGGCAGGTTGTTCTGCAGCGTCGCCTTGGAGTCGTAGATGGAGCTTCGATTGTCGTTGATGAAGTCGGCGCTCACGAGCTCGTCCTCCGTGAAGCCGAGGATGCCCTTCATGTACGTTTTCGACGCCTTCTTTATGGCCGCGTCGATCTCTTTGATCGACGTGTCGCGCGTCGCACGGAACGTCAGGTCCACAACGGACACGTCTGGCGTTGGCACGCGGAAGGACATGCCGGTCAGCTTGCCTTTAGTTGAGGGGATAACCATCCCAACAGCCTTCGCGGCGCCGGTCGTGCTTGGGATGATGTTCATGGCCGCAGCGCGGCCACCGCGCCAGTCCTTTAGCGACACGCCATCAACCGTCTTCTGGGTCGCCGTGTAGGAGTGGATGGTGGTCATCAGACCGGTCTCGATACCGAAGTTCTCCTTTGTCAGCACGTGCACGATGGGGGCCAGGCAGTTGGTCGTGCACGACGCGTTCGACACCACGTGATGCACCGCCGGCGAATATTCGTGCTGGTTCACACCCATCACGATCGTCTTGACACCGCCAGACGCCGGCGCACTGATCACGACCTTCTTCGCGCCACCTTTGATGTGGCCCTCGGCACGCAGCTTGTCCGTGAATAGGCCGGTCGACTCGATCACGTAGTCCACGCCCAGCTTGCCCCACGGCAGATCAGCAGGGTTGCGCTCTGCCTTCACGCACTTGATGCGGTGGCCGTTGACCACAAGCACGTCCGCCGTCTGCACAGACGGGCTGCTCTTGACAGCCTCCACTGTGTACTTCGGGCGGCCATGCACTGTGTCGTACTTCATCTGGTAGGCGAAGTAGTCTGCATTTGTGCTCATGTCCACCACGGCAACGACTTCGATCTCGTTACCAATGAGGTTTTCGTCGCAAATGGCCTGGAATACCATGCGACCAATGCGGCCGAAGCCGTTGATACCGACTTTGATGGGAGCCATTGCGTGGAAGTTTTTTTATATTCTGCGTGTGTATTGCTTTTTTTTCGTTTTGGTCTTCTTTGCGAGATGGCGGTGGTGTATGTACGTATGGATGTATATAGAGAGGTGCTGGTGCAGTTGAGTTGAGGGGGACAGCTGGCCAGAAATACTGACGCAATATGGTACAGTGATAGCAGGGTGGAGAGGGAGTGGTTGCGGGACCGCGGGGGCCGGCGAGCAGGCATACATGTTGCAACGACGCGGAAAGAGTACGAGAGAGAGAGAGACCACGGGGGGAGGGGGTGGGGGGGTGGGCAGCAGTGCACGCTCTTCGACGACCCACCCGCTCAAAGCCCACCTTTTTTTTTCTCGGCCATGTGCATTAGCGCGGGCTCGTGTGGGTGGGTGTGCCGTCAAGGCACACTGCCCTCGTCATGTTTGCGTCTGGAATGGTTCTGTCAGGTGTGTTAACACTTGAAATCGTAGGGGATCTCCTTGAAAAACAATAATGAAAAACATAAAAGAGGAGGGAACGTAGACAAGTCTTTTTTTTTTGATCAATAGAGACACGCAATACGTGGCGGACGGTGCCTCAATGCGCTAGCGCTGTCATGCTTGCGAATAGAGTGAAATGCTTCTGCAAATCCCTTGACCAGATGTATCGACCCATGCACTCAGTCCAATCTACTGGGTATCCCAATCCTTGCGGGGGTACATGTGCAAAGAAAGAGAGGGAGGAAGAGGGGAAGAGCACGAAAGTGTGTCTTTGTGAAAATAAGATGCACCTGCGGTGGAGAGGAGTGAGACTGTGCCGTCAAGTATATCATCTATGCGGGGGAAGAGTAAGTAAGAGGAGGGACAGGGAGTATCGGCCAACCCGCAGAGGCTCGGGGCGGCGCATGAGGAGGGGTGGTGGTGGTCAAGGCACCTCTTTATTTTTTGCTTTCGGAGAGGTAGGTCCAGGCACTCCAAAACGCTGTAGTACCGCGCTTCAATGTCTCTTGTTTGTAGCTGATGGTTTGCGGGTAAAAGGCGTCGCGCATCCATGATTGCATCACTTCATGGACGTAGCTCCCGCGGCACAAGTGATATGCGGCGTTTTCAAGGATGACGGCGCGTGCCACAAAGAGCGGATTGACTGTTCCAAACTCCTCCGTGACAGAAAGAGTGTTGGGTCCCAACTCCTCGGCGGGACGGAGAGAGCCAAGGGCGATATCGTAGCCGCTGCTGGGGCCGCTTGTAGTGGACCGATTTCCTTGCATACGTACTCCGGGGAACACCTCGCTGCATTTTTTACTTTTTCCGGCCTCTCTCACGAGCATTGTATCCACCCCGGTGGGACCGAGACCTGTATGTACGTCAATGAAAACTGCCTCGTTCGCGCCGATGGCGGCTGCCTGCCGCTTGAGTACCTCACGCAACACCGAAATGCTTTTCTGCTCTTTATCGCCACCATAGAAGATACCGACAGGGTCGTGGTATTGGCCAGTAACAAAGGCGCGCTTCAGTTTGACGAAGCTGTGGCGCACCAGTACCTTGGCGGCAGTGTAAAAGAATGCGTAGCGATCAATGAAGCGTGGCGGCACAGTAGGCGAGAAAAGCTCTCTGAAGTCTTCATAGCCAGCGATGTTGATGTCCCGTGCCTTCACTGCAGCCCACTCCTCAGCAGAAAGGTAGTTGCGGTTGAGATCGACGTTCTCCTCGTTGAAGCGGCGGAAGTACCTCATACCATACGGATTTACCGCATGGACGAAGAGAACAGATGGTCCAGTGAGAGCGGTGTCATTCCACTCCTGCAAAAGCTTCACTTGAATGGCGCTGCCCGTGTATCCCTCAATGCCGTGAGTGCCGCTGGTATGCACCAGGAACTTTTCTTTGTTCTTTCCTGGAAAGAAAGCGGTGTCCATGTAGTATTCCTCGTTGCCCCTCTTGGTGATGAGGTGATGCTCGATCTGCGCGTGGGCAGCTTCAGCAGCAGCGAGGAAACGCTCTCGTGCCTGCTGGTAGGAGGAGGAGTAAAAAACTTCTGGGCAGTCTGTTTTATTCGCGTAGTCACCTGGGCATCGCATCGTTTCCTGCAGGGGAACCAGGTCGATAAACAACAGTCCCGTGATGATCACGAGAAGCGCGAAGAGAACGGACTCATACGACAGGGCCATTATTACAGCGCGCGCGCGTTGCACGTTGGGTGTAGGGAATGTAGAGAGGGACGGGGTGATTGGGGGGAGGGGGAGGAGGGACGCTCCCGCGGGATGAATGCTAGGGATCTAGTTATCTTTTTAGAGGGTGTGCGCCAGCGTGGTGGTGGTGGTGGTGGAGGGGAGGGAGGAAGGGAGGGGGGAGTGCAGAGAGAAGGGGGTGGAAAAGAGCACGTGGCACACCAATGGAGTGCGCAAACGCGAGGGCTACACACGAACAGGAGGCACCCGACCAAAGATAAGCAGCCACGCACGTAAGGGGAGGGAGGGAGGAGAGAATGTTAGAGTGAGAACACAGGAGCTTGAGAGTTTCACGTGCGATTGGGGTTGCAGTTGATGCATCGCCGACGTAATCAGAGGTATAGGTCACGTGGTGAACGCGAGAAAACGATGGAAACGGGGGAGAAAAGAGGGGGTCCACTTTTGATCGATCAAGTACAAGCAACAAAGGAGGTGGAACACGCGCAAAGCCTTCCATTCTTTCTCGTGCCCCCCACGTCCTGCCCCTCCCCCCTCTTAGCACCATTACCCTCCCCCCCCCAACAACAACAACGACCGCCTTTTGGCAAAGCTACTGTTCATTGCTGTGACTCTGGCTGTGCCCATCACGGAGAAACTGTATCGCCCATCTGCGCACACGCGCATAAAGCCACGAAGCAGTCTATCGGATGTTTTCGTTTTCTCTACTTCTCCGGCGCCTCCCCCCCCCCCTCTATACCCACTGCGTTCTGGTCCGACTAGCCCGCTAATCACCCCTGGTAGACTCCTCTAGCTTCCATTCGTGATACTGGAGTATCTTTGCCGGACGAGGCCTAATTAGGTCTGGGGGGGGGGGTCCCCTCGCTCACAGGTAAGGAATATCGTGGTGAAAGCGGAGGGTCACAACTCCAGCTCGCGTACTCAGCTGCTTGGTTGCGCGCAGCAGCTCCTTCTGTGTTGCCTCCACAACGTGGATCAGCTGCACCTCCAACACGTGACAGCGGTCCTTAGCGAGGGCCTCGTCGGTGTTCGCTGCCAGAAGCTGCTGAAGCACCAAGGCTATGGCCGAAAAGAGTGGATCCGGTAGCACTTGCGCCAAGGCAGTGAGGTGCTCGTGAATGATGGAGAAAAAAGTTCGACGTGCGTGTGGGGGACACTCTTGTAAATCACGCAGTGCACAACGCAGGTAGTGCAGATGACGCAACACGCAGACCTCGGGGTAGCGGTCACTTATGCGGTCTGCACTATCCTCGCCGCCAGCCGACGAGGCCACAGAAGCCGATGACAACGATGGCGGCGTCAGAGGCATCAGCATGGCATCTAGGAGAACTTCGGCGGAGCGGGCCACAGCGCACTGTGCCGCAATCATGCCAATGAAAGACAGCAAGGGGCGATCGCTTGGTCTGAAATCCTGGACGGTGTTGCTAGGGGGCGAGTCCAACGTCGTCACACCGGCGTCCGGGGGTGGGGGTGAATCAGTCATCCGAGGCACAGGGACCTTAAGCTGAAGAGGAAAAAAGGAGGAGGTCAAGTCGGGGGAGTGCGGAGAACAGAGAAAGAGAGAGCAAAAGTGGGGGGAGAAAGGGGGAGCTCGCATTCCCACGACTCCCTGATTGCACCTGATTGGTGTGTGTGTGTGTGTGGCATTGGTGTATTCATATTGCCCGAGTCTTTCCTCCTTCGTGACCCCCGACCTAACCGCTAGCATACATCACGACGTACCATGTGATTTGCATACACTCTACCCCCTGTGCTCATGGGGGGAGGGGGGGGGCAGTTCGGGCGTCATCTTTACCTGCGGTACGCTCACTGGAAAGGGGTACTCTCAGGAGTTGCGCATGTGAGGTTGCGAAGGAGCGAGCAAGACGACGGTGGCGCACAACGGTGAAAATACGCGGACTCCCTTTTCACCTCTGCGGCTGCTTAGCGTCCACACCAGCGCCCCCCTCATGTCCTCTCTTCCGTTGTTTTCAACTCCCCCGCCCTCCCTCACCAATGCACGCTATAGTGCCACCGATCTTCTCCAGGAGGTGCCAAGTTGGGTGCTCCGTCTGGAATTTTTGGAGGGCTTCTCCCGCCCAGCCCGCACATCACCATGTCCACACGGAGAGCACTTTCAAGATCCTCTGTGGCTAGCGGCACCTGATGCAGCTGCAGTCGCGATGTGTCGCGGCTGAAGTAGGCATTCGCTGTAGACGGCATCTCGGGAGCCAGCCCGATGACCCGTGTTAAGTCGTCGACAGCGGCGCTGTACCTGCCACACTTCTCAAAACTGATACCTCGGTTAAAGAGCGCATGGACGTCAACTGGGCCAGTGACAAGGACATCCGTGTAGTCTCTGATAGCATCCTCGACGAGACTCAAGCGCGCAAAGCAGTAGGCGCGGCTCTATTGAGCACCTTCGTCGTCGATTCTCGCTGTTCCCGCAACACCCTCCTGTAGTCCTCGATCGCTGCCTCGTACCAACCCAGTTTGTGAAGGACGAAGGCGTGGTTGTTGTATGCTGTGTGGCTATGCGGGGCAAGCCTGATGGAGGCGCTGTAGTCGGCAACCGTCGGCTCTAGCTCGCCCATGTCGCGATAAGTGTAGCTACGACTGTGCAGCCAAGTAGGGGTTGTGCTGGTCCAGCCGAATCGCCTCGGTAAAATTCGCCAAGGCCTTGTCGAACTGATGCAGTTGATCGTACACGAGGCCGCGGGCATTGAGTGCGAGGGTCAGCTTGGGATCGTGCTTCGGAGCACGACCGAAGTCCTTGACGGCCGCCCCCCCCCCAAGCCTCCCCAGCTTCTCCTGCGAGACACCACGGTTGTGGTACGCGCTTGCATTACCGCTGTTGATTTGCAGCGCAGCGGTGTTGTCCGTCACCGCCTCGTTGTAGCGGTCAAGCTTACTGAAGCAGTATGCTCTGTTGTAGTACGACTTGAGGTGGTTCAGGTCCAGTGAAACGGCTGTAGTGTAGTCCGCGATGGCGGACGTGTAGGCACCCTGCTTTCGTTGCGTAAACCCGCGGTTATGGAAGAAGTCAGGCTGGCTTTTGTCGGGTGCGCTGACGTGGGTGAAGGCCTCCACTGCCCGGGTATAGCAACCCTTATGGTCGTGGCTGATGCCCAGGTTGTAGTACGTGAATGGGCTGCGTGGGTCGAGCTGCAAGGCCGTGGTGTAATCGGATACGGCGCGCGTGTAGCTCTTCAGTTGATCTTCGCCAAAGGTCCGGTTAAATAACGCCTTGAAATGCGTCGGCTCAAGCTCTAGCGCCTTTGTGTACATGTCGATGGCGGTCTCCAACTCACAGCGACGGTGCTGCAATCCGCGCTGGTAGAAGTAGTGTGCGTGAAGGGACGGCGGTGTGGCAGTTGAGGTGCGGGTGGTCGAACAGCTGCTTGCACTGGGTTTCGGCTGCCTCGTTGTCATCGCCTCCACTTCTTCCCCCGGAGGCTGCTCCTCCGCTTTCGTCGGGATTGGAGCTCCAGGTGCGCATCGGGTCCATTGCGGTAAGCATGTCTGGCTTGTTCTCGGGGTTCTCCAGGCGCGAGCTGTAGGTTGCAGCGGTGGTCTCGCACGCCCCGACCGCGTTCAACGCCTTGGTACCCCTCATCGAGGTTCTTGGCGCTATTACTCGGTGACGATCTGGTGGTGGAAGAGACGGGGGTGAAGTTCCCATAGTCGTGGCATGGACCGCTCCGCGAGGTGTGGCAGCCCGAAGCTGCTCGGGGGGACATCACATCGGCATCCCCCAGGAGTATCTTGAGTTCAGGCCGACACTCGGTCGCCAGGACGCCCTCGGAGGCTGAGTTCACCGACGTACGTTGACCATTCCTCGCCACGGATCCACTTGTGGACGGCAGATAGCGCGGGGTTGTCTGCTCCGCCGTGAGGGACTTGCCGATGAACTCCGCGCTGCCTGATGCCGGTATGGACTCGTGGTGCAGCAGCGTGGAGAGGGACCGGGCGGCTACACGGTCAAACGGTAGAGGAGCCTCACCCGCTTGGAACGACGCCGGTCGCGTCCGTCGTGGCTTTTACTGCGCATAATAACAGCGACGCTCTCGGTCCACGCGAAGGTTATCTTTTTTTTTCGTCCGAGCTCATCCAGCTTCAGCGCCGCGTCGTAATCAGCAATGGCGCTGATAAAATCGTTAAGCCGCGCGTGATACGCGGCTCGCTCGTACTGGGGCCTGCTTATGCCCCGGCTCACGCTGCAAAAAACTCCGTAAAATCTGCAACCGCGTCTTTTACCTCTGACAGTCGAGGGTGGCAGACACCGCGGACTGTGACCTGTATCCATGCTTCCAGGTGCATGCACGCAGCCGCGTAGTCATGAAGACGAATGTAAGCCTTGGCTCGCAGTAGCCGAGTGAGGCGTTTTTCGTCCCCCGCCGGAGCTGATCCGTGTGACGGGCGACCACGTCTTCTGGCGGCGCACACGGGTTGTAGTGTGGGGGGCGGTGATGCGGGAAGAGGACGTGGTAGAAGTGGCGGTGACGCTAAAGGACTACGTGCTCTCGTGCATCCCGATCACGAGTGGGTCAACATGAAGAGATGTTGATTTAAAAAAACAAGAAAAAAGAGAGACCAAGAATAGGCAGCGCAAGTGAAGGTGAGCGAACACCCACACCCACACCCACCCACATCCAAGGCCTTCTCTAGCAGAACATAACAACACAAACGAAGAAACAAAAGAAAAACACACGAGAGCCAAAGTAGATTGGAAGAAGACACACAAAAAAAAGAGATGACACTTTGCGTGAGCAAGGAGGAGCGCCGTCGGGGGGAATGGCGCCCGATGGAGCGACGTGTTTCTTGGTGATCGCGTATGAGCTGTGCACAGGGATCAAAAAGGAGACAGGAAAGGTGGGAGAAGAATGCCCGCACCCCACTCGACCGGGATTCAAGGCAGCTGATAAAGCACAGTGAGAAACCAAAAAGAGGTGGGAGAGAAAAGCCGTCGTCGGTGGTAGTGATCACACGCGGCACGAGATGACAGCGATTTGGGTGGACAAGAAAGACCGTGCATTACACGCACAAGCCAAGATGTACTCAGAGAGGTGGACTGCACTAAGTTTCTGGAGGCGATATACCTTTGTTTCCCCTTCTGTCGGTTTTATTGGCGCGACCCGTGTACGCAGGAGGGGCAGAAAATGGGTGGAGGAATGGGGGAGAGTTGACTCTGATGGTGGTGGTCTGAGAATCAAAAGGTGCACCCGTTTTTTTTTGTGTGTTTGGTGCACTCAATAAACCGTCGGGGAGGGGGGGGGGAGAAGTGGGAAGTGGGAAGAAGTGGAGTAGAGTGCGGTTGTGCCACGCAGCGCATGAGCGTGGCGTTCTCGTCTTTTTTTTTCAGTGGTCTACGAGTTGTGCGGCACGCCGTATACGCACATTATCATGGAGAGAGGGGAGGGGGTCGCATGTGTGCCCAAGCAGGCACGAATGCACCGTAAGCCAGGAGAATGTGGAATGGCTGTACCAACAACAACAGAAAGAAATAGCACATGCGAAGTAGAACACCCAAAGGAGGATACCGGTGCACCAAGGGCATCAGCACGAATGCAATGGATCCTTGCAGTCCGATCCAGTCAGCTGTCCACGTCGCCGCTCAGTGGCGTGCAGAAAGCAGAAAACCTAAAGGTGGCGTCTCCACAGTACTTGTGTGATGACACGAAACAAAAAAAAAAGAGCGGGAGGCCATTTTTTTTTAGTGCGGGCCTCTGCTATGCTGCTCTTTATGAAAACGGGGCCCGGGCACAAGACTCACAGTTGTGCGCTGGTGTCCCATCAGAGTCGCCGTCCCATACAGACACAGAGCTTTCATATATTAAATTTGTTTTCTGTTCTGCCGCTAACAATCTCTATCACGCAAGTAGCTTGACGCTGCCTCACGGAGCCGAGGCCAGACTGGCATCGTTGAATACAGGGGCCATTCGTCTATTTTTCCCCCTCCCACCACCTCCCCTCTCCCACAACAACAACAAAAAAAATCCTCACTGTGCCGACGGGGCGACGTTGGCGAGACGCACCATGCGTGAGCTATTTGCTTCGCGTCCCCCGATATGGTCGATCACCGATTTATCTGTCGTTATGCCGCTATCGTAGCTAACACCAACAACAGAACTGCCACGTACAAATATCACTTCAGCATAGCACTCACGGATTGTCTCATGCACCCCGTCCCGACTGCGGCGGCGCTTGAGAAGACGCTGACGCTCTACGTCTGTCAGAATGAGATTGCCACAGCTGCTCAGCGAAGCGAGACGGCCACACAAGACGCTCGCATCGTCTAACGTCACCCTCACACGGTTACCGATGTACATGAGGAGATTTTTCTTCTCCACGACCACAGCCGCATTTGAAGAACCCGCTGTCGTCATTTGGCTTATATATTTTCTTTGTTTTCCCGATTTTGTTATTGTGTGTGCGTGTGTGTGTGCGGGGGGAGGGAGGAGGGGGAGGGGAACGCTCGTGGCAAAGCGAGGCTGGGATTGGAGTCTTTCCTTTGTAAAGCCGTTGCTCCGTTCAAGCGCACATACAACAGAGAGACGGACGTACGGCCACGGACAGAGCCGATATGGGGAGGGGAAGCCCTGTACTATCTGCGCCAGCTGCGTGAAAGGGGTAGAGGAGAAGATAAAACGGAGAGGGAGGGATAAGTGTGCAACGTGAGGGGTAAGCCGTGCAGGCCACACGCATGAGAGTTTGCCACCGTCACGCGAGAATCGACCCGAAAGCATCATTGCAAGGAAAGGACACCTGCATGTTGGACCAAGCACAGTAAAGAAAACTATCGTGGATGGTGGTTCGAAGAGGGAGAGAGACGATACACAGCCGCACTCACGCGCTCTCTTGATATGTGTATACGTGCGTGTGCCTGTGTGGTAGTGGTGGGGGGGGGGGCGTGTCAGTGGGCGGGGCTGATTTAACTGGAATACATATATATATATATATATGTGTGTGTATATATGTATTATACATGAGTTGCAGAAACGCGCATATACGCGCACGCACGCACCAAGGAAGGGGAGGGGAAGGGAGCGAAAAAAAAAAACGGTCGAACCCTGTGCACATACGTGTATCCTAAGAAAGGTACGGTGCCGTTGAGTCTACACACATGCCTCTCTCTTTGTGTGTGCGTGTGTATGTGTGGCGGCGGTGGTGGTTTTCCTTTGTGAGAGCTGCATCCTGGACAGGTTTGTCTGAGACTCTCATTGTACTTGGTGGCTGTGCGCGCGCACACACACATACCCCACTCAGCGCCCTTCGGTGGAGAAGCGAGAGAGGACACGAGATAGATGCGATGCCAACGGGAAAAATGACGCTGCAGTGGTAGGCAGACATGGACGCTCTTTGGTCGTCGCTGGTGTGGTCTTTCAATCGTCAGCGACACAGCATGCAAAGCAGCAGAGAAAGACACCTTCACTCGATCTGCTTCCTCCCCCCTTTTCTCCTCCTCTTTTTCCTTGTGCCCCCCCCCGCCCAGTGTCATATGAACCCGCCCACGAGCTCCTCCTTTGCCCGCATCATCTGCGCCACAACGCAACTCCGCTGCGGCGGTGGCTCTGTCGCGAACACCTGACGGCACACAGATGACTGAATCGCAGCCCATTCCCAACGGCACAGCTTCTCCTTTTTAGCGTACCCCTGCTCGTGGAACTGCGGTATCTGCTCGAGCACCTTCGGCGCGGGGCGGCATAGCGGTAGAAAGGGCGAACGCTCTGTCGTGGTGCAGGGTGTTATCGGGGGCTGGCGACCCGCTTTCATGAACCCAGGCCGGAACGTCGAGGTTCCAGAGCCGTTTCCACTAGAGCTTCCCAAGATCACCGAGCTGGCGCTTCACGGGCTCGGCGGAGGTGAGGCCGACTTCTAGCACAGGGGTGCGTCCAGCACCAATGTCGTCCGCTGTGCGCTGTGCCCAACGAGAGGACGGTATAGAACAATGGCACGGTCAGGCCCAGGCCTGGGAGGTAGACCGGGAAGCCGACCTTGACAGACTCGACAAAAGGCAAGAACTCCTCCGTAGAGCTCAGGGGCACCACCACCACCACCCCCACCACCACCGACTCGCTCTCAGAGATGCCAAGGTGCTGCTAGTCAAAAGCAGATTCCTGTTTTCCGCGCTTCGACAACGCCATGGGCTCTGCGTTGGCGCGTTCTCCGAGTGATGGCAGCGACTCTCGCTGCCCCCTGGTAGGCATAAAACGGGGATCGTTTTCTGGAGTTTGCGAGACGTGATCGTCGCTCCTGGGAGTCGGTGCCACGCTGGGAGCTCCAGCGCCCCTTTCCAGCTCTTCACCCCTCAAAAAGCCAGCTGCCGTCGTCGTGCGCGCAAAGGTGCCGTTGCTCCGCAAAAACACATTGTCATCGAGCCTATCGGTGCCAACACCTGCGTCCTGAACCTCAAGTCGGGGCGTTGTCTGGAAAAGGTGGCGCACGTAGCAGTGGTGTTTCACGTTATTCACATCGTCGTCGCAGACGTCCGGAAAGTAGCGGCGGACGCGGTCGAAGCAGGCCCAAGTCAGCGAATCCATGTTCTTCACGTGCGCACGAATACCGCGCTTGGCCAAGATACGTGCCGTGACTTGAATAGCCTCTGCTGCAGACAAGTCCAGCACTGCCACGTGGCCCTGCTGAAAGTCCAAGATGAAGTCCGTCACCTGCAAGAAGATTTCGCTGTGGTGTACATGGAGCATCTTGAGCATGTTATCCACAAATTCCATACAGGAGCCAAAGAGGAGAACACCGTGCAGCTTGATTCGCAGCATCTTCACCTCGGGGAACTGCTCATCGCAGATGATATCGAGAAAGTCCACGTCGAGCTCGTGAGGGTGGTCCATGGGTGAGCCGTTTGGCACCGGTGAGTCCCAGACGGAACCTCGATCGGTCGCCGATTCCTCGCTGCGGCGATGTCAGCCGAGAAGCTATAATCACTACCCTCGGGAGCGTCATCGGTCAGAGCTGGTAGCGTCGCTGCACCTACAGATGCAGCAGGAGAAGTGTTCGCCGCCGTGGCTCGTGCCAAGGGCTGTCCCATCCGAGTTTTGGGGTGCTGGCGGCGTTTGTTGGGGCTGCTGGAGATGATGTGATTGGTGTCGCAATCCGCTCACCGTACGGGTTGGGCGAACGTTCTCTATCGGGATCAGCCGCACCCCCTACCACGCGCCATAATCCACATGAAAAACACGAAGGCCGCCGCCAGGCCGGAGGCGGCGCCGATAGCTAGGTCCGAGACGACTGTGACAACCGTGACGACGATGGCGACCACCGACTCCTGGAAGGGAATTCTCTGCAAGAAGATCATCACAAGCGTCCGCAAGTCCGCCGTCTTGGAGGAGACGCCGAAGACTACGGCCGAGGGCGCACTCATGGGCACAATGCCGATGACCATGTATAGCGCAAGCGGAATGACGACCATGAGCAGGGCGCATATGAAGCTGCTGACGCGGCGTGTGCCGCCGCCACTTTCGATGTTGAGAATGGACGTACCGAAGACGACGCACCCCGACATGCCCTGGAAAAAGCCGCTCAAAATGTGCGCAGCCCCCAACACCAACGACTCACGCTCGAAGTTTGTCGGCATCTCCGTCAGCTGCTGGATCTTGTAGCCGCGCCTAAAGGGCTCCACACAGCGGATACGATCGCGGTCAGCACAGAGGCCACCATGACGTCTTTGATGGCCTCTGTGTCTGCCCAATTCATGTCCGGTATCATGGGCTTGGGGGAAGTCGCCGTGCAGCTGGTAAAGGTCACCGATGGTCACAGTGCCCATTTTGAAAATGTATTCGATGGCGGTACCAACCACGATGGCGACAAAAGGCGGACGGCGGAATTGTGGTCAAGTACGGCAAGAGCATCATCACTGAATACGTGACGATACAAATGATGGCGGTGTAGAGTGCCTGAGGTCCCGTGACAAAGTTGCCGTCCAGTCGCCTGAACTGGGGGATCTGGGTCACCGCCATGCTGAGAGCTAGACCGTTGCAGAAGCCCAGCATGAGGGATGACACGGTAGAAGACGAACGAGACGGAAAATACCGGGCAGTAGTAAGAAGCCCCCCTCCCCCACTGCGACAACGGACACTGCGCTCACCGCACCGTAGCCATGCTTATCGACAAGGTTTGGGATACAGCACCACCACGGCACCCGCAATCGCCGTTATCTGGCCTGGGCGACCGCCGAATACGCAAGAGATAATCCCTAGGGAAAAAAAGAGGAGTAGAGGCCAACAAGAGGCTGGCCGTGACCCATCAGCGCGAAGGCGACTGAAGGGGCGACTGGGGCAGCAGCCAGAGTTATGCCAGCGAGGATATTCGTTTTGAGCGCAATCAATGAATCATCCGTCCAGCTTTCTGTGATTAAAATGCGCATCAGCAGATGGTGCTTGCTCTTCGAGGAGGTTGATGGGTTTGTCAAGCTCTCATTGTGGTGGACGTCCCTGCCGTGGTGACTCGGGTCCGTTTCGTGCGACGCCGGGCAGAGGCAAGAGAAGTACCACTTACAAAAGCGTCGCACCTGCGAGTGACGCTGAAAATGTCTCGGCGCTGCCTCGTCGAAGCCGAAGCCGCATCCAGAGAAATGATTGCTGCCGATGGCACTGCCGTTGGTGAGTTCGAGCTCGAGCTACTGTGGAGCATGAAAGTTTCTCGAGCGCCCGCCGCCTCGCTCAGGAGTTGGAGGGAAAAGGTAAACAAGGCCGTGCGCGCAAGTAGAAGGGGAGGGGGGAGGGAGGAGGATGGGGGGGGGGGGGAGATTGTTGTCACACGAGCCGCTAATAGCCCTGAAAATGGTTCAAACAGGGGAGCAACAGTTTTTTTGCCTCCCGCTAGAAATCTCTTAGCACCTTGGAGCGAGAGGAACCTTTCTCCACTTCAGCTTCACCTTCCCTAGACACCAAGCTTTTTTTTTCTGTGCGTGTGTTTTGTGTTTTAGTTAACGCTGCCGTGCCCCGGGACGGAAGAGCCTGGGAAGAGACTTACACGAGTGAGGAAACAAGGACCGAACAGAAGCACACACGCGTACAGAGAGACGCACGTCATCACTTGACAGACAGCAGAGAGCACAGTACGCAACTGGGTCACTTTTTCGCTTTCTTGGGGGTTGTCGCATCCGCCTTTTTGCTGGTGTTCTTGTTGCTGGTGCCAGCGGATGTAGACGTGGGTGCAGAGGCAGAGCCCTGCAGCTCCAACTCCTGCTTGGGGCGGCGCTGACGCGGAGCGAGAAAAGCCTGGCCGCTTTCCATCGCAATATCCTCCAGCCGCTTTGGTGGGGCTGGTGGAAAGATCGACTTCTCCTTGCCTGCTTGCTTCCGCTTAGACTCCCGCATCCGCTCTTTCTTGATGTTGCGCATAGCCTTCTGCTTCTCTTTGTTCGGTTGCGTCTTCTTGTAGACGGGAATGAAACGGGACCAGTCCTCGTGCTTCATGTCCTCCCGCTTGCTCAACTCGCGTTTGATCAGAAGCTGTCTCAGGCCGTAGATGGGGTGAATGTTGTTCATGCAGTCTTCCACGATGCTCCGAACCATCTGTGTGCCTTTGACAGGTCCCATCACCGCAACCGTTTTGCCCTGCACAAGGACGTAGCATCCGGTTAGAATTTCCAGAGCCTTCAGAGTCTGAGCCTTGGGGCCGATCAGGCGATCGCGTCGCTTCACGAAGCGCCGCACACTACCGCCTTTGACACCGATGTTAATAATATCACACGTAATGTCCGTCTGAAAGATCTTCTGCGCTTGTGCAAGAGGGACATTACGCGCGAGGAGTTTGATGAAGTCCCGGGCGTCGACAATCGCGTAAGGATCCCAGGTGCGGCGAGTTGTTGCCACCGTCATGCTGCCTTCCAGTAAGTCGAGCTTGCCGACCAGCTGATGCTGCCCGAGCAGTTCCTCCACCGCGGGCCAGATGCTCTTGATGTAGCTCTCCAAGTACGACGGAAAGAGAGTGGCAAAGGTCGTCTCATCTACGCAGCATGCGCCCTCTGGCACATCCTCTTGCGACAGCGGTGGCACAAAAAACTTGGAGTTGCTGTTAGTTGCTGCGGCCATGATGAAGTGCGAGTAAAACAACAACAGCTTGAGCGAAGTGCGGAGAAGGCGCCGATACCGGTGAACCAGAGAGAGAGAGAGGATGCACGGGCTCGTGGGGCAGGGTCCACTTTCCACGCACGCGAGGACCAGCCGATTGCAGTGCAGGTGGGGGGAAAAGAAAGCAAAACAGTGGAATCCGATCTGGAAGAGTTGTGCTTGTGTGGGTGTTACTTTGTAGTGGCTGCGACACAATGCACGCCCAAGACGTGTGCGTGTGCGCGTGGATGCTGGTTCGCGGAGGGCAGCGTGTTACACGCTATAGCCGTATATGCACGTAAGCCGATGCGGTGGTGGGGGCGAAGAGGGGGGGATGAGTGAGTGTCGGCCTCCCCCCGCCACAGGTGTGTGGAGAGCATGGATGTGACCAGGGTAAAAAAAGGAAGACATGGAATTAAAAGGGCAGCAAGTTCACTCAAGGGTAGTCGCTTTGCACACCTCTCACGAGCGTGATCATGACAGGAGGTTTCCTCAACAAGGGACTCTCCGCTGTGTAAGGGGGGGGGAGGGAGAGAGATGGTTGTGTTGGGCTGGAGGCACGTGCCTTTCTGGTGGCGAACGAGACGCTATCGAAGACGCATAGAATAGAATGACTCACACAGGCTGCAGCAGCAGGTGCTGCCGCTTTCCTCCACACTGTCCCCTTTTTTTCTTCCCCAACCTATGCAAGCAGTACAGCTAGGTGACTGAGTTAGGGGGGGGGTTATTCCTTTTGGCGCGCCAGGCAGAGAAAAAACCTTCGTCCAGCGAACCAGAAAGCGGAGGAGGACTCGAGTGGATCAGGAACTCTCGAGAGAGACACACCGAAAAGTAAAACGGGGCGAAACAGATGTAGTAGAAAAGGGGGCTGCCGGCATACACGCAAGCGCACATCACACCCGAGAGATTCCTGTGGTGATCACCTGAAGAAACGGACTCAAACACACCGGGGAAAGGCTCTATACACCCGTTCAACGTGGCTAAATACAGCCGTCTTCTGCGCGACGGGAGGTTGGGAGGTTGGGAGGTTGTTTGCATCCTTTTCTTATGCTCGCCCGAGTGCCTCTAGGGCTAAGGCCGCCGCCTATTCAAACTCCCATTCGCCCTGCTCCGTTGCTCTGAGGATGCGTGCAGGGACAATCACCTCATTCCCCTCCGGTTTCACTACTTGGTCATCGTCTAAGGGCACTGCGAAGTCTCCAATCGCCGCGGCCACGTGCACCGAATTAAACGGACGCTGCAAGAGACCCGCCAAGGTCTTGCGTACATCGCCGTAGCGGCCGCCCTTCGGACACGCGACGAACACGACAGTGTTCTTGCTTTCGCACCGCACGGAGCAGGCGAAGTCTTTAAACAGCTTCGTTTGATCCATCCTTTGTGTGTGGCGGAGGGAGGGGGGAGAAGGGATGGGCGCGCACGGAATATATGCGAAGAAGCAAAGCGAGACGACGTGTGTGTGTGTGTGTGTGCGTGTGGATCCCGCACTTTTTAGTTCTGCGAACGCGTGACGAAGAGCGCCGTGACGACTACCTGCACACACACACACACACACACACAAACTAAGAAAAACAGCTGTGAAGCAACGCAGCTCCCATAAAGACGCCGCGAGGGGATAAGAAAGAAACCACGAGCCAACAGAGTACGCGACGGAAGACCACCCGTGATGTGCATGGGGAGATGAGAAGCAGTAGTAGCCAGTAAGGGATAAGGGTAGAGGAAACGAGGAGCTTCTGCACCTTGGTCATGCAATAAAGAAGAAAGGAACGATGGAAGGGGGGAGGAGGGGGGGGGGGAACAGGAGAGCGTCACCGTAGAGTCATTCCGCTCGCGTGCCTCGGCACAACTGCATATGTAGAATACGCCTCCCCCCCCCTCCTCACCGTTTGGCATGGCCAAATTTTGTGTGCTCCTCTCTGCAAGTCGATATCTCTTTTGTTTCCCCTTCAGCAAAGCAGATCACACCACCGACGTTCAGGTCGGCCCTTCCCACCCACTCACCCACAAGTAAAGACATTCGAAACCACAAGCTCATGTCTCGTATCTCTGCATGCGCGTGCCGTGGACATACCGCATTATGCCCTTAGGGACAACCACAGAGAGCAAACAATAAAATAAGCATGATAGATCTAAAAAGGGCCGATGCATTGAGCGCTTCCTAAACATACACGGAGGCGAGAGAAAACCAGAGCTCCATAGTCGTGGACCGTACCCCGGACCACCGCGTCCCCTGATTACTGCCCCCTTAACGACTCCCATGGCCCGCGGCGACTCTACGATACCGTCACGATTCGCGAACACAGCTACCGCGTTCTTCAGGCACACGTAGAGCTGTGCCTCCAGACAAACTAAAAAGGGAGGCAAAGGACGCACAGAAAAGGAGGAGGCATTCCGGAAAAACAAAAAACAGTCATTACCGCAGTCCTCATGATAGTAACACGACTGAACCTGACGCCACAATGAGGGAGATGTGCACTCAACAAGAACCGGCGGTACCGAGAGAGTCGGGGAGGGAGAGAGAGAGAGAGAGCCTCAGAGCAATCACATCAACACACCCGCCCATATTAACATCTGCTTTAGATGAATACGATGCGTTATGTTGTGTTGACGGCCCTTTTCAGACTTCACCACCTCCTCCCCTCAAGTCAGTGGAAACTCAACACGACGCGACAAGGAGGACAACGAAGAAAGCCAGGCAAAAGATCTGCATGTCCCTTTTTTTTCTGACAAGACTCATCCCAGGTTGGCGTCCCCTCGGTCAGCGGTGCGTTCACCCAAAGGGGTTGACTCTGTCATGGTCGGAGAGAAATCGGCAACAAAAGAGTTGACCACCGGTGGCACAAACAACGGCAGAGGTGACACTGGTGTCACAGGTTGTGAGTCATTCGGGGCACTTGAAAGAGTAGTGTCAGCGGTGACAACCCGATGGGGTGCGTGCTCTCTCTGTATATTGGTGGGATCCCGCCCGGCAAACTGATTCGCATTGAGCGACATCGACGAAACTCGGTTTGTGGCTTGCAGATACTTCATGCTCTTCACCAGTTCCACCATCTTCGGCTGGCGACGCAAGTACTGCTCCGACAGTGCCACCGGTGCCACAGGATCGGTGCTGTAGAGCGTCGCCAGAACGTCATTCAGTGTCAGAAGTCCCACCATAGACCCAGACGTGTCATAGATGGCAGCCATATTCGATGACCCGTTGCGAAAGGCGAGGTAGGCATCGTAAAGAGACGACTCCTGAGAAAGGCGCATGACCTCTCGAAGAGGATAGTCGCTCACCAGCGGCGGAGGGTCTGGTTGGGAGAAACAGAGTGAGACAAGTGAGTTCACGATGAGTGCCCCAATGATGTGCCGTCGATCATCACCGAAGTACACCGGCACACGGCTGTAGCCGGCGGTCAAGATACGCAGAATCGTCTTGCGATCAAGGCTGTCGGCAGAGGACAACATGAAGGCGTCCCCGGCTTTGGTGCGCAGGTGCTGCCGCACTGTGTCGGTCGAGAGCAGCATAGCCGCTTGTAACATCTTTACCTCTGATTCACGCAGCTGGTGAGCCGAGTTCTCCTCCCGCGTCGCCTGCGCGCCCCCGCCGCTGTGATCGCCCACACGCACAGATGTGGACTCTGTCACGGTGACTGCAGCCTCGTTCTCCTCCATGTGTGGACCAACAATCAAGGCAACCAGTTCCTCGCGGTCTATTGGGCCCTCGCCGTGGCCAAGGACTTTGTCGAGTAGCTTGCCTATCGGATAGCTCAATGGTGCCGTTACGATGATGGCGAACCAGATGGCATGGATGAAGTAGGCGCACAGCGGAACGGCCCAGCGCACAAAGACGGCGAGCGGTACGACCTCGCCAGCGAAGAGGACAGCTGTGATAGACACGATAAGGGCGGTGAGCTCGTCGAACATCGTCTCCAGGAGAATCGGCAGCGTCATGACGAAGACAGCGTTCATCAAAACGAGCGCCACGAGCGTCCAGTGCTGTAACTTGAGCACGTTCAGCAGTAAATGGGCCTGGTGGCGCTCCTTCGGTGTGCCAGTGGTGGTGAGGACGCGTAGGAAGAGGCGATCAATCGAGAAGAGGGCAATTTGGAGGCCCACAAAGATCCCTGCACCCAACACGCATATCACCGACGCAATTGTGTACCAGAACACCTGCGTTCTACTCAGGCTCTCCTCGCCATGCTCCGGGGAGTGAGCGCTCTCCATGGCTCACATATGCGCCTCGGCAGTATATGATATACGTACCCCTCTGAGTGTGTGTGTGTGTGTGTGGGTGTGACTGCCTATATGGGGGCATGAAGGGGGGGGGGGCGGGAGGGCGGGAAAGAAACGCGAAGCTAAAAATAAGAGTACACCAATAATACAAAGACCCACCCCGTTTTTCCGCGTCAAGTGAAACTCTTCTTCTGTTTTGTTTGGTTGCTTGCTTTCCTGCGCTCGGTCACGTCCGCTGTAATTCGGTCACCACCGCCACGTTATGAAAAGGAGGAGATACAACAACGGGGAACAAGAGTTGAGTTGTAAAGGGGGGGAGGGGGAGAGCAGCGAGGGAAGAGAGGCGTCACCGAGACCCACACGCAATCCTTTAAAGATATCAGTAGTAAAACAAACAAAACGAGGGAGGAGAAAAAAAAACGTGTCGCCCCGCGCTGAGCAAAGATATTTTTTTTTTATGTGCTACTTAAAGACGATCTCGACACATCGCAAGAAGGTGCTGCTGGCCTCTACCGTGCTGCGCGATGGGTTCGTACCACGGGATCACTGAAGCTTCACTAGCACCAGGAGTCGACGCAAGGATGATACACTCTCAGGAGAGGTGTGCTTCACGCCAAAATGCATATAATAATCTGGCTAGTAAGGAAAAATAACAAAAGAAAACGCGATTCATGTCACCACCGAGGCGCGCAGAAGCACAAGAGGCGGGTTTTCCGGTTTTATGGGTGTAACACTGCAGGCCAAACACAGGGGAAAAGATGAGGGGATACGAGGTAAACGCACTAAAAAAGTGGGGAGGAGTGACGAGAACGAAGAGGTGGTGGTGGTGGAGGAGAGAGGGGGGGAGAGCGGGGGGGAGAGGGGGAGAGGGGGTTAATACCACACAAGAAAAAAAAACACCAGCGGTATTTGCAGCCTTTCCGTGTCTGTGCGACGTGCCACACGAGGGTTCCCGTGCCGTTTGTGGACTCACCTGGGTAGCGGTGTATGTAAAACAACGTCGTTAGTGTTTAGTGAAGGTGGTACGCAAAGGCAACCATGCAAAGTTGGTCCACATGCACACCAATGGTGATGGCCTCAGGCGTGCGTAAAAGAAAAAGAGCTATACAAAGGCAATCAGCTCGGCGGCGGCCTTTGGGGGGGGGGGGGGGGAAGAGGTGTGCCAACCGGAAGAACTACAGAGAGGAAACGTGTGAGATGATGCTGTGTCCCAAATACATCTTCTCGTCCTCGCAAAGAAATGGAAATACGAGCAAAGAGCCGCATCGGAGGAAGCAGGCGAGGAGATGGATAATAGGAGGATCGGGGAGTTTCGAAGAGAAGGATAAGGGGAAAAAACTGACAAATGCAGCATGAGGATCGTTGCCAATCATACGCATGCACACAATCGAGAATATGGCGGCATCCTGCCTAATGCGCTTTGGCCAAGACGCATGGAGGGGGGGGGGCAAAAAAGAGAGGAGGTGCATCACATGTGCTGGCGAAGGATGTGCTAGCCTCCGACTCGCTCTCAATTTCCAATCAACAGCCGTGCAGTTTACATACTCGACTTCTTTGGGTACTTCCCTTGGTTTTCCTTTTGTAAGATTTGACTTTGTTTTGTATCTTAAGCTTTAGACGCGTATTCCTGTCCGTATTTTTTTCATTTTTTCTCCTTCGTGCCCCCCGCCCGCCCCCCTCTTCTTCTTCTTGCTGTGATCCGCGATCGTGAAGGAGCACGACAAAGGACACTGGAAATATCATGGTGGAAGCGCGCACACACACACAGACACACAACGCACACGGGAACACACGGAACGACGACTGCACCCGTACAGACGAACAGAGCACACACAGACGTACGTAAATATATATATATATATATATATGTATATATATGTATAAGCAACGCCATCAAATGCAGTCGACACCCGAAAGTGCCCACACCAACACCACCAGACCTCTACCTTGACTTTATTTTTTTTTTACGCCATGCTTTAACAAAGAGCCGAACAACAGTAACAACAGAGAGGCCTGCGCTGACAAATCTGGGGCAGTCGGCTATTCTGACCTTACTCGTCGTCCTTGTCATCGCCGTCGTCGCCGTCCTCCTCCGAGTCGACCTCGTCGCTCTCGTCGTCGTCGTCGTCCTCCTCCTCGACGACAATCAGCTCCGACTTGTCGCCAGGCTTCATGAGAATCGACGGACAAATCGAGTGTCCCTCGATGAAGGGGCGCATAATGTGGTCTACAACGGCCCACATGTTCGACACGTCAATACCGAACTGCGTGGCCAGTGAGGCAGGCGAGTAGGTCTGCACGGTGAGCACCTCGTGCCGCGAGTGATCGTAGACACGCTGGCCCTTCTCCATTTTCTCGACGCAAGTAACGAAGCCGATCTTCATCAATTTTGCATCCGATAGCAGTGACAGGGCCGTCCAGCGCGCGATTTTGCAGCCATTCTTTGCGTACTCAATGGGTAGGAATGAGGCGGCGTTCTTGAGAAGCCCCTCGCGGCGCCACGAGGAGTCCTCGCTTGCAACGCACTGCTCCAACAACGCGAAGCAGCGGACACGGTCATTCGTGCGCGGCATCAGTGCATCCACCTCGCAGCGCACCACAATGTCGTAACGATCCGGCGTGCCGTCGTACATGATGTAACGTCGGTAGCTATACAGGCGGGGCTGCTTACGGGAGAAGGGGCTGCGGTTTGTCTTCACCTGCGCAAAGCTTTTCGCGCACGACGCACGAGCAAAGCAATCGTACACCCTGCTCGACTCCTCGCCAAGAGAGGAGATGCGCTCAGCGCGGTTCTCGGCACCCTCGGATGGACGATTATCATGCCCGGCCGTCTCACTCACCCACTGCTTGTCGATGTTACTGTCCTCGCCCTTGACTAGGATCCAGATGTTATTGTAGTTGAGCACGCGAATGTGCCACGGGTAAGAGGAGCGGGTACACACCATCAGCAGCGATAGAATCTCATCCGTGACAACCACGAGTGGGTAGCGCTGCGTCTCGCCCATGATCTTGCGCAACTCCGGATCGTCCGTGGTAAGGCCGCGCAAAAAGTAGTCCTCCTCGTATTTGGACTCGTCGAGCGCCAGCGGGCGGGTACACGTGGCCGCCTCGATGCCGGTGTTGTAAATCGGCGGTGTACCGAAGAGGCCGAGCTCGACCACCTTGGGCAGAATGTTCAGGCGCAGCTTCGTCATGTCAGTTTGTTTCATCACCTGCTGCACCACAGCCATCGCCGAGGCGCTGTAGGTATTCGGCAGCTCCGTCACCTTGCGGCGGTTACGGCGCTGGTTGTTGTTGCGGTTGTCCTTACCGCTCTTCTTGCCCGGTGCCACCTTCGCGTTGCGCGGGCCGTTGTTACGCGGGTTAAACATGACAAGCTTCTCGCGCTGCGTACGGAGAGCGTTGAGCCGGGCATTGTCCTTCACCTGCTTGAACACCTTGTGCTTGTTGGCCGCTGCTGCATCGGTGTCGCTCTCGCTGTCGGTCTCATCCTCCTCTCTCTTGTAGGTGAACCAGTCCAGAGCCTCCAGTGGGTCCGTTTTCGAGTAGAGCTCGAACGGGACGCCGTCAGCCAGCTTCATCTCCTCCTCGGGAGGACCCCAGGAGAACTGGGGATTGATGTACAACTCGGGAAGCTCAAATGACATTTTCTCTGCGTAGGCCGGTACACGCCGTGTGTGTGTGTGTGTGTGTGTCTCGCTCTCTCTATCCCCCCCTACCTGGGACTGTGGAAGGGTAAATAAAAGAGGAGAAAAAATGAAGTGACGGCAGCGGCGGCGGTGAGCTAATTTAGTTGGATGCGTGCAATCAAGGGAATAAAAAAATGGAAAGACAAACTGCAGTTGTGTTTAATTCGGCGTTTGTGTGCGTCGGAGTTTGACGCATGAAAGGGGATGGGGGAGGAAGACGAGGAAGGGGAAGGGGAAGAACAGGTAGACAAGCGCAAGCAGTGCACAGACGCACAGCGATGTAAAGAGACAAAGAACGGGGGAGGGAAGGCGAGAGTGAGGGGGGCAGCGCGATGCACATGTGCTCGCTGCCTGTGTGGCATATCCTTTCCCTTCCCTTCCTTCCCCGAGAAAGGTCCTCGCTTGGTTACCATCACAGTGGGCGCAAAGAGGAAGGAAGGAAGGCGTGTCGTGAAGAAAAACACTCGCTTTGAACCTCTACCCACCCTGATGACCGGTGCAACTACAGACACAAACTGGCACCCACACAGCTGGGGACCCCCCCCCTCCTCAAGAAAGGCATCAAAAGGCCAAAGCAAATGGAATGCGACATGGCAGCAGTCTACGATCCGAGCAAAGAAATGTGTGTGATACTCTTTTCTTTTTTGCTTTGGTTGATGATCAAGAGCAAGAAGGCCTCTCCCTCCCCCCCCTCCCCACAAAAAAAAAATCGAGAAGCACTTTGGCTCATCGCTACAAAAAAAATGGTAGTTGAGTTTGTATATTTGTAATGTGTATCCGTGCCCGGAGGGGGGGGGGGGGGAGGCAAGCGTATATGCACACACAGTGCACGTACACACGAGCACGTGTGCAGACCGTCTATCGACGATTCCCAGTTTGCAATGACCAGAAGCAGAAAGGCAAGTTGAAACTCATGAGAGGACACCAGGAGCGCGCATTTGATTTCGATCTTCGACACGTAGACGTGGTGGTGTGCATACGCACAACGCCATTCATTTGGGAGTTTTAAAAGTCGTCAGAGACCCGGCTGGAGGCTGCGCTGTTTGGTAGAGGGGGTGTGATGATTTCGCTCTGAAGCAGCGCCGAGTCTTCGTGGGAGTTGTGTTGGGTGCTGCGCAAAACAGCAGCGAGGCGCTGTTCCGTGTACGCCGTTCTCAGCGAGGGGGGCGACGAGGTTGAGGAGGACAGCAAATTATCGACCGGCTTGTCCGGGTGGGAGGCCGCGGCAGCCATCAACCACGGGTGCCGGAGTAGCTCGTCGGCAGATGCACGCTTCATCACGTCGCGCTCAAAGCAAAGAAAAAGAAAATCGCGGCACGTGTCGGACGTATCCTCCGGGATTCGAGGGATTCCGTTGGTCGAGCCCACGTAATACATGGCGGAGTAAACGTTGTCGAACTCTTCTCGCCACGGTGGCTCGCCACCGTTGAGCATCTCCACGACGGTGCACCCGACAGACCAGATGTCCGCCTTGGTGCCATACGCCTCACTCCGAATCACCTCTGGCGCCATCCAAAACGGGGACCCTACCAGGGTGCCACACCCCACCTGGCCGGCATTCGCGATATTCGCCAGCGACTTGCTGCACCCAAAGTCCGCCAGCTTTGCCACGCCGTAGCCGTCGATCAGTATGTTCTCACCCTTGATGTCACGGTGCACGACGCCCTTGCCGTGGAGGTACTGCAATCCTCTCAATATCTGGAACGTGTACAGTTGCATAACAGCTTCAGTGAGGTGAGTGAACTTGCGCACAATGGATGTCAGGCTGCCGCCAACGGCGAATTCCATGAACACCAGCATCGTGTCGTGGATGGTGTGCGCCCCAAAGTAGCGAATAATGTTTGGGTGGGACAATTCACGCAGCATATTCACCTCCGCCTTCACACTCGCCAGCGCTTCGGGGCTCTCGCTGACGACGTTGACGTACTTGACGGCGACCAGCTTGCCGTTCGTGAGAATGCCAAGATGTACCGTGCCGTAGCTCCCTTTGCCCAGCGCTGGACCGCAACTGAACGTCTCCATTTCATCCAGACTGAGAAGGCTGCTGTAGTGCATGTTAGGTGACATGGTCGGAAGCACGCCAGACGCGTCGTCCATGTCGTAGTTGCCGTGTGAGATCACGCTGTTGTGAGACTGCGACTGTGTGTCATTCTTTACAAAGAACTCACCGAGGATGAACGGCCGCAGCAGCCGATGTCTCTCAAGGCAGTAGCGCTCCTGCTTCTCCAAGTACTCGATCCGCAGCCGTGCAATAGCATTTAGGATGTTCTCCCGCTCTCTTGCATCCGTGCACGTGTACACCTCAACTTTCAGGTCATGGATACGTTTGCGAACCTGGGTCATGGAGCAACGTAGTGCGTCAACAGAGACATCGCCACATGTCGCAGTCTGCTCTTCTACAAAAAGAATGTTGCACCAAAAGTTGACAAAGAGCGAAATCGCGAACATCACGGCGACGATGCGGAACATGTCGGTGCCTTGGGTGCAGCTTGTGTAGACTCCGGTGCGTACCAGCACCGCGTACAGTAGGATCGCGGAGTACACGAGGAAGGACTGAAGCGCCAGAAAGATCATGAATCGGTTTACGTTCCTGTACGGTGTCGCTGGGAACCGCCACAGGAAACTGAACCGGATGAGCTGAAAACCGATGCAGTTGAAGACCATGCACATGGGGTTGTTGTAGAAGACCTTCCACATGACCGTCTCCCACATTTGCGCCGAGAAGTACATGAACATCGTTGACGCTCGCACCCGGAGATCCATCCGAGGAAGACGGAGCTGGTTCGTCAGCATGCTCAACGGCCCGACGATACCCATTGCAAAAAACGAAATGACGGAGATGATGACCCATATGTCCAGTGGCACAGGTTCGTATGTGGGCACATTTCGCAGCAGGGTAGGCCACGCAATCGCATCGACCACTGACGACATGAGTGGCGCCATAAAAATGAAGTTGAGAATGGTCAGCGCCGAGTACAGATTTTGCACAATGTCCAATGAAAGCGGGTGTCTGCAGCGCAGGTACTGAAGTAGTGGAGTACCCTTCTTGTTCGCGAAGAGAAACGCCAAGAGCCATGCAATGTAGAAAAGGCCGATTTTCCGGGAGCGGGAGATCGGTGTCTGATGATGCGGCATCAGTAGCCCCATCCCACGCAGAAGAACACCAGCGACCGACGGCAACGGTGCTGGCAGCCCTGGGTGAAAGGAAGCCATGGTTCTCTGGAGACTGAGGACTATGAGCCGGCACAAGGAGAAGTAATTGACAGTGCTATAACTCAGCTCATCCCACGTCAGAGTCAACTGCAGCGGACATGGCGTCTGCACGTCGCGCCACCACTCCTTACATGTGTACCACCCCCAGATGGTCAGCATAATCTTGAACGTGATAAAGCAAGATGCAACGCCAAAGAGCGTCATCAAAATCATGTCGCGCTGCGTTGGCTGGTCGGGGGGCGGGTCGAACGCCTGGCGCAACCAGTAGAGGGTGATAAATTGTCGCCGTCGTTCATAGTCCCGAACGACATCATCGGGACACGTCATGTCAGGCCGGAGGTTCGCCAGGGCCCGCTTGCGGAGCAGCACATCCGGCCGGTCCCCCGATTTCAGAGACCCCGTCCTGATGAGATTGCCTGGTGCCGCATCCCTGCGCTCAGCACCAACCTTGTCGTGGGTGGTCCTCAGACAGCGGAAGGGCTGCCCCTTCGCGCGTGGGACGAGGTGAAGATGCCCCTCCACCAGCAGCTCATGTGCACACGACAGACCCGAGACACCGCGTAGCTCGATTATGCCCTCCTCCGTCACCTCCACTAGGCCCTTCAGTATTGTCGTTCGCGGGTCGTGCACGACAAGAGTGCCCTCAATTAGGATGTGGCGCGCCTCAATGATCATGCCATGAGCCAGGGACAGGGTCGAGTCGCCTCGCACAATGATTGAATTCCTGGCGATCACAGGAGCAGAATTGGCAATACGCGTGTGTCCGTTTATAAACGTGAGCTCGTCAAGAAGGAAAGACGCGGGGTTGCGCACGTATACCTTCCCGCTGAGCGCCAAGCCGCTCCGCAAGGGCGGTGCGATGCGATGGTGGTGCTGACAAAAGTGCGGCAGAGTCTCCAGTTCAGAAACGATGCAGAACATCCGACGCAGAAGTGCCCAGTCTTCCGGGTCCTCCAGTTTTACAACCGCGCCGCCTATGATACCACCTGAGGGCGCCTCCACGCATCCACGAAGCACGAGTCGCCCGCTCATCGTCAAATACTGTGACGTCGGTAGATACACCTCACAGGCCTGCGTTGCCTCTGTCAAAGGGACGCAAGCGATGCAATTACCAAGGAACCTGTTCAATGACACGCTGCCGTCGTCCACAGCGGCCGAGCAGCCTGCCGTGGTGAAAATGGCCGCCTCATTGAGACGGAAGGTGTCAATCACAAACATGGTTGCATTTGGCAACACAAAGGACGACGTCGCGAGTGGCAACGCGTAGTCGGACGACATGGTAGAAGTGCTATGGAATTTGATGGCCTTGTTGGACATGTCACCGTACAACGCTGCCACGCCGCCAATTTGTAAAATAATATTTCCAGTGAATCGCACCGTGATAAAGTCGGCAAGGAGACCACCGAGAAACGACACCTTAGCCAGCCCTGTGGGTGTAACGAAGTTTGTACTTCTCATCTGCACGATAGTGTCTTCGCCAAACTGCGTAGTGCCGTAAAGCACGACAGAAATGGGGTCGACCAGCCCTACGCCAAACAGAGCGCGAACTGAACCCTCCACCTTGAGCGAGTTGAGCACCACATCATTTCCCACGAACTGCACCACACCATCACCCGACACGGTCGCCGAAACACACACACACCCCTTCATCATCGTCAGCACAGATCGGTCCTCCACCACCACGGCGCTCGCAAAGTGTACATTGTGGGCTGTGAGAAGCGTTCCACTCTTCAGTGTCACGGTTGTATTCCCAAAACTGGAGGTGTCGGTGAGGTTGACCTTACCCGAAATCAGCACCGACCCCCCCTTGAAGATGAAGCGGCCGGTGAGCAACGCATAAGATCGCTCGTCGAGCGCGATGATGCGAATGACGCCGCCTGGATAGTTCGTGATTGCGTTACGCTGTCCAGCCGAGGTAACGCTGCTGATGCTGTCCATGCCCATGCTGGAGACGGCGAGTGTGAGGTTACCGTAGTTGTAGATCGCTCCCCCAAGCTCCATGGATAGTCGCTGCACGTCAATCGTCATTTCGCCGTAGTTGTACAGCGGCACCGACAGCCGTCGCGTTTCGTAACCCTGAGTTGTGATTTTCGCGTAGCCGGTGCAGTTGATGGCACCTTTGCCCGAGATCGCGCCGCCAGACCACACAAAGTACGACACGGTGAGGCCTCTCTTGCGCAGGTTGAGGTTTCCTTTCTCCTGGACCTTGAGTTGCGTGACGGAGGCGGAATGCAGCAGCTTGACATCCTGGTCCACCAGCACGTTCGGACTGTCGTCATCGATCACGACATCCCTGCCCCGCTCTACCAGCAGCGTCGAAACCTGAACGTACGCCGGGGAACCCTCGCGGTGGTAACACACGTGGTAGATCCCTCGCTTGTAGAATGTGCCAAGGAAACTGACGCGCGAACTGCTGCTGAAGAATAAGTCGATAAAGAAGACGTTTTGAGACGTGAAATCGCTGCAGAGCTCATCCGTGATGACTGCCGTGTCGCGCTCCGTCAGGTTGGTGCCGTAGATGGTGCCTGTGAACTCGAGGTCTGCCTGCACCTGCGGTGGATCCGTAGAGACTCCTTCCGGGCCCGCCACCTCGTACGAGTCCATTAGCTTAACGCCTAGAGATGATAGCGTGTCTGGATAGGGCACATAGCAGAGGGTTTGTACACCGCCACGATGTGGGGTAAAGCGGTAGACATTCTCGCGAGCGTCCCAGCGGCTGCCGCGTACATAGGCGCTGCGTGCGTGCACACACGTGCGCCCCTCCATCACCCGCAGCCGCCGCTCCAGCGAGAAACCGTCAGAGATGGTCTTGGCAGGGCCGGTAAGCGGAACGACGATCTCCGCGCCAGTCACAAATCTTTGCTGCGATGGGTTCCACCGCGTCTCGTCCAGTTGCAGCAACGACTTCTTGTGCAGAAAGAAAGGGTCGCCAGCGAGGTAATTATTCGGGAAATCTCGCAGTCCCAACGTGCCCAGTTGCTCAAACAGGGAGAAGGGCAAACACGGGACTACGAGCGCTGACGTGCGCGCCGGCAACACCAATTTCCCTCTGGCAAACGTCACTTTTAGGAAGTGCCTATCGGGACTCACCTCGATTTCGCTCTGGGAAAGAATATCCACCACAGTGCAGCGCCATTGACGCAACAGCGTCGTGGGTGCCAACTCATGGGCCACTTCATCTGTGTGGCGCAAATTGCCCTCGTCATCGATAAGGTGAACGTCGTCTGTGAGGATGGACGTGACGATCTGACGAGCGAGTGTGACGTTTGTTGGAAACATTGGGATGGACGCCTGAATGGAGAAGGTGCTGCCCCCGCGCCGCACCATCTTCTCCGTAAGTCCGTGGTATACAGAGCCGCGATAATGTACTGCTGTTGCTTCCGCAAACAGCACCGGCCCCATCGCCGATCGACCACCGGATCCCGAGAAATTAGGCAGTGGCAACCCCAAGTCGCCCCACAGCATGCGTACATATTGCAACAGCAGCACCAGCATTAGGAGAATAAACACTGAACCTCGCAATGATGCGCGCCTGCCGCGGTGGTGGCCATGTGTGGCGGATGAAAACCTGCGCCTATGACGACATGACGATGCCGATGGCAAAACTGTTGATGACTGACGAGGCTGCGACTGGTGCGGAACAGTTGTCTTTCCTGCGCACGGTGTAGATGGCACCGAATTATCTAGAGCCGCTAAACACATCACGCTCGCGAAGGAACCCGCGTCCACAGCGATACCTCTCCGCACGGCAGACAACTCCTCCAGGAGAGCCGCCGTGGCGACGCTGCTATGTGGTGTGCGGCTCATCGCCGACGGAAACTCCACCACACTATTCTGCCAGGGCGGCTGCCTTAGGCGATCGCTCAACGTCCAACGCATCAACGATGACCAAAGAGCCGTGTTGAGGTAGAGCAAGGTTGAATTAGCGGAGGAAGGGATGCGCCGAAAAAAAATATCTTTCAGGCTAATGATGCCACTGCCCCTGGCGCTAGGAAGAACAAACGTTAACGCACTTGCCGGCAAAGCACAGCGTGTATGCTCGAGGATGTCCGGGGAGGGGAGGGGGGGGAGGGGGATGCACCTCCGTATCGCAGGACCCTCTCTTTCCTCTTCCGAGTTCACACGAAATGGATGCACGGATTTACGACCAAAAAGGAGTTTATGCAAACAAAAAAAAGCCTTCAAGTGTTAACAAAACACAACGAGCAAACAATAATAGAAAAGGCAGACAATAAAAAAAAGAGAGGTGGGGCGATAAAAAAAAAACAGAAAAGACATAAAAAAACGCTTCCCTCCCTCTCCCTGTCCGCCCCCCCCCAAAAAAAAATGAAACACAAACCGTGACGAGAAAAAAAAAACGGAATTAAACACAATGTTCAAGATAGCAGATATACAAATGCATACAGACACGTACGTTTTGACAACACACAAACAATGTGTTTGTGTAATCGATGAGCCAACTCCGAGTTGCGGAGGAAGAAGAATTTACCTTTTGTGTATGTGTGTGCGTGTGTGATCGGCCTTCTGCAATGTGAGCCAGTACCTCCCCGACTGGGCTGGGGTGGGGGAAGAAACACACACACACACACACACGAACAACGAATGAACCTTGCCGTGTTGACCGCCTGGAGTATTTCCCAGTTCTCTCTCTCCCTCCCCACCCTCTACCTTACCGCCTCTCTGAGACAAGCCAACAACGGCAGGGGCTTGGCAAAAAAAAAAAGACAGTGCGAAAAAAAGAGGGAAAAAGCAAGACAATACACAAAGGGGATGACTACTCAGAGACTACAGCGTCTTTTCTCCCACTCATCTAGGCAAGAAAAGTGGTACGTGTACGTGTGCGCTTGGATCAATCTGCAGTGACGACGAATACGATACCCTCGCGTGACGACGTTCTCCCACCGGCTGCGCGGATATACAAAAATTGTCTCCCGCACCCCCCCCACCCCACCTCTTCGCCTCTTTCCGTTGTCTCAATGTAAAGGCAAGCGAGACGATCTCTCCAGCCCCACTGCAAGGGCGTCAGTAACAGCAGTAACCGCGAGGAAGCGGTAGACACGAAGAGGAGAAAAAAGACGCACTGGGGGATTTAGGGGGGAGGGGAGGGAGAGTGCGCTGGGTAAGAGAGGAGAAACCGCCAGTAAGAGAGATTTCAATGGGTGTATGTCGCAGAGTCTTTGACGTGGCGCAAAAAGAGGCGGCTGCTGCAGAGAGAGATGGTGCGAGGGTGGAGTGCACACAAACGCCAGGGAGGGAAAAAAAAAACAAGGGGGTAAAGGGAGGAGTAAAACGTGGTGAACGACACTGCAGGTGGCGCACGGCTCAGTGAAACAATGGGGAACGGGAAGAGCTTAAAGAGGCGGAGAAGGCTTCTGGGGCTACGAAAAGAAATATGATCGGCAGCCAAAGCAGTGCGCGTTAGACGGAGAAGACTGGGGGAAAGACGCAAATGAAAGAAAAATGGAGGGTCGGCACGGTGCGTGAAGAGGGACAGTGAAAATTTCCACACTGGCGCAATGACGTCTCCGCGTGTTGCTCTTCGTGATTTGTTTGTTACTTCTGTGTACAAGCGGTGTTGTTTCTTGTCCCCAAGCATCTGTATACGATCATGTGTGTGTGTGTCGAGGTGTGTGCGCGTTCTCTGCGTGTTTTTCGGGGGGAAGGAGGGGAAAGGGGGTAAAAAGAGCCACGCACGCGAGAGAGCACTACACACTAAAGCACACCGTCACACCGGCACCCGCCAACAGGAGCAAAAAAGGGGGAGAGGATGTTGAAGGAGGTCAGATAAATTATAATGATGATGAGCGAACCGAAAAGAAGCAGAAACACCAACGGTGCTAGCGAAACAAAGAAGAGGGGTGAAAGAAAAAAAAGGGGAGAGAAACCCTGGTAAAAAGAGAACAATAGACACACACACACACACACACCGAGAGATAAAGAGAGACAGCGCGCGCAAAAAAAAAAAAAAGAGCGCCTAAAGACAGCCGTGTTACAGCCTTTGCTGCTAAGAGGTGAAAAGATATGTCAAGAGAAAGGGGGGTCTATTTTTGTGGTGAGAGAAAGTGGGAGAATCTTTTTGTAGCGTGTTTATTTGTGTGTGTGTGTGTCAAACATGGGACACTCGCCACACAGACTCTCACACATCAAAAAGTGGAGAAGAGGAGGAGAAGGGGGGGTAAAAAGCCTAGTCGGGACACAACTAGTTGGGTTTTCCTTTTCGTCGCGTCTTGTTTTTTTTTCTAGAAGGAGTAAGATCAGAAGCCTTGGGTTTAGTGAAGTGGCACACCGTCGGCGGAGCAGAAAATAAGTCTTTCATGTAATTGGTTCTGTTTGTACATATATATTCACACATAGAATTTTATGTGTGTATACATGTAAAAAAAAAGCAGGGGGCGTTGGTTGTGTGTGTGCGTGTGTGTGTGCACGATTCCTTCTTATGCTTCATATATGTACGCACACTTCTTTGCATGTGTCAGCACACGTGCGCGGATTGACGTACACACATGGAAGTAAGGGTGTAGTCGATCAAAAAAAAATCGCAAGAAAAGAGGGAAAGCGGCGCGGCAGTGGGGAAGGGGAGGAGGGGGGGGGGGAACATGGATGAAAAGCCAAGGAATTTGAGAGGTGAGAAGTAGGGAAAGGGAGGGATTTAGAGAAGAACAGCAGCTGGCTGAGTCCACGAGGAAGACAACCAGGAATGAAGGACCGATCGTGTCGACCGGCTGTGAGCCGTCATACGGTTTGTGAAGTTCTTGGGGGGGGGGGAGAGCAGTAAGCGGGGTGAAATGAGTCTTGACGGAGCTGATGTGCTCAACCCCCCCCCTCTGACTATGACCGCTGAACACGTCATTTCCAGACAGGGTTGATGGAGAGGGCTGAGCCGAAGACGAAGCACTGCACAAAACCGACAGGCAGACCTAATATGCACCGAAGACATAGGGCCGTCAAGACAGTTTTGTTTTAGGGAATGCCATTTGAATATATATGTAGATATGTAGATATGCTTTTCATCTTGATATGTGTTTCGGGGGTGGGGGGAGAGAGAAATCCTTTCAAATAGGAGGAAAGCAAAACAGCAGAACACGAACAAAAATACAAAACTGGTGAAAAAAGGGAGGGGGGATTGTGGCACACACACACACACACTCTTACATCCACATGCATACACACATGACAGTACAAAGGAAGCTCAATATACATACGCGATGAGGTACATGTGTGCGTGTGTATCAGCTAGGTGAAGTGGACCATCCAATCACTGACACGCCTAAAGACATACATCTGCATCTCTCTCTTACACAAAAGAGTGTGTGTGTGTGAGGGGGGGGGGCATGCTTGGGAGAGGAAGCACGAGGAACAGGTCGGCGGCAGAAGGGAAGATGAAGGCGACAATCGGGACTCAACCAGGGGGGGGGGGGGAGGGGCACACAGTGATAAACATATCAACGTAAAACAAAGGGAAGAATCAGAGGCGGTCCAGCAGCAAAGCCGCCAACGACGAGGATACGCGTAGTCACCACCTCCTCCACCTATAAATATAACTATATATATATATGTATGTGTACAGACACACCAGCACAAACAAACAACCGACGTAAACACACATTCACCAGAAAAAAGTGCGATACATTTTAAGAGTTAAAAACGCGCAAAGGAGTTCGTACACATCGGCGCGCACAGCCAGCGAGAGAGGGACGACATGGCAAAGCCAACGATAAGGTAAAAGGGAGGAATGGTTAGCAAAGCGCAGTGACGCAAACGAGCCAGGAAAGCAACACAGCCGAGAACTTGTTCTTCACATTTGTACTGGAGAAGGATAACAGAGAATTTTTTTCTTTCGGTTTTTCCTACTCTGTAATCCCGCGAAACAGCCACTCGAGGAGGTTGGGCCGCTTGCGGCGCTGCTGGTTGGCGTATAGCGCCTGCAGTTCCATGAGTTCGTACGTAGTGCGCTGAAGCTCCTCATCGCGAATCATTTCCTTCTTGATGGTCTTTTCGGTGAGCTCCTGTAGCGCCGTCGTCGCCTGGTTCTCGCGCTCACGAAGTTGCTGGTTGCGCAGCTCCGTCTGCCGGAGAACAGCGGCGCTCTGCTCACGCTCTGCGTTGATCGCTTCGAGTAGTCGCTTCATCTTCTTTTTCTCGTCCTGCTCTCGCTGCAACTGCGCCTCCAACTCGCGCTGCTTCGCTGATTGAATTTCAAGCAGATCTTTCTCCGCCTTGGCGAGGTCTTGGTAACGCTCCGGCAAATAACAACACGGCTCGAGGCCTAGCGCCTCCATCTGATTGATAATTCGCACACCCAACGTGGCCATGTACTGCAGCATAGCGTTCTTCTCGAGCAATATCTCATCCTTCAGCTCCAGCTCCGTGTCTCGCTCCTCCAGCTGCTGCTCGAACATGATCTGCTCGGTGGTGGGCGACTTAGCCGCCTCTGTGCTTTCTTTCGACTGCAATTCAAGTAACTTCACGAGAAGTTTGCGATTCTGGAGACGGAGCTGGCGTAGCAGTTTGCTGTATTCGTCCAGAGAGAGGCCCTCCACCGGCTGCGAGCGGCACGTGGACGTCTCTGGCGGGGTCTCGCCAGCGTGGCAAAGCAAGGCCTTCAGCGTCTTGATGTACTCTTGATCCCTTTCGTATTCCGACACAGCCTTGGACAGTTTTGCCTCAAGCTGAGCAATCAGGTCATCCCGTACGCTGATTTCTTGCTCTTTGACGAGCAACACAAGCGCAACCTCTGCGTTGGCAGCAGCCAGCAGGGACTCCTCTGTGTGACTGTCAGCGTCGGTACCTTCCCAGTCAGAGGCGGGGGTCTTAGTAAGAGCGAGACGGTCCTCAACCTCTGCGTCGCGACCAGATTCCGTTTCCTCGCATCCCGCGTCGCATTCGTGCGTTGCCCCCACAGGGATCCCATGGTCCGCGAGCGTGCGCTCGAGCAGCTGAATGCGCCTCACGAGGCCAGCCCTCTCACGGCTGCCCTCCATCAGCTGTCGGTCCAGTCTTTGAATTAACTTCTTGTACGCATTCTGCATAGCCTGTGCCCTCGACCCCATCCCCGCCTCCCCGTCCCTCGCGAGAGTTCGCGTTAGGGCATCAGTGCCGTCGAGCACATGGAGACGATGTGCCATGGACTCGCGTACGCGCGCCTCGTTCACGCGCTTCACCTCTGCCTGCAACTCATCTCGCTGAGTGCGCAGGTCGTCAATGTCCGCCTGCATGAGGAGGCGCAAGCTCTCCAGTTCCTCAGGGTCGACCAGCTCAGCCCGTCTCTCGCGGAGCACGCGGAGTTCGTCGTTTGAGTCGCTGATCTCGACGCCGCTGCGGACAAGCTTCTCGTGCAGCCGCTCCATGTCCTGTTGCAACCTAGACACCTCTTCCATACGCTCCCGCGCTAGCATTGAGGCCCGATCCAGCTGGGTGGAGAGTTCCACCACCTTGTTGTAGTTGCGCTCCGCCTCACCCCGCAGACGGGTTCGCATCTCCTCTACCTGCGAGACATCAAGAAACGTCTCCGGCAAGCTGGTGTCTGACCCCACCACACCGCCGAGCGAAAGTACCTGGGCCCTGAGCATCTCGACCGAGGCGTGTAGACGGGCCGTGTCATTGGCACGTGAGGCAAGAATGGCGTCCTTCTCTGCGAGCTGTTGCAGCGCAGCAACAAGATCCTCATTTGTCCCACCACGGGCGCTGTCGAGCTTCCGCTGGAACTCCTCAACCAAGCGCTCTTGGGCGAGCTTCATCTTCATAAGGTTCTTCGCCTCCTGGTGCTTCTGCTCCTTGATAAACTGCGTGATCTCCTTCGACTGTATCTCGTACTGGTAGCCAATCTCCTCCTCCTGCTGATCCTGCAGGTTTTCAATCTCCGCCTGGTGGACTTCCTTGAGGTTTCGGATCTGTTCCTCACTCGCCCCAGACGCGGCCAGTCGCTGCAGCTCTGCAACGAAGCGCTGCTCAAGGTCGCGGCGGTCACGCTCATAGCTCTCCAACAGCTCCTGCCTCTCCGCGTCGCGGCTGGCAATTTGTACCTCCAGCAAGCTAATCCGCTCATCTCGCTCACTTAGAAGTCCCATAAGCTTGTTCGACAGCTTCACGTAGTCGACTGTGACAGACATCTTCGCCTCGACTTTGACTGCCATGGCACGCAGACCAAACTGGAGCGTGTTGGTGGTTTCGTATAGGTGCTCGCTACTCGGGCCAACGGTGAGAATAATCGAGGTGCGGCTGCGCCCGCCGATCGAGTCCTGCAGAATGCGTGTCAGCTTCGCATTGCGCCAGGGAATGTGCTTCATGCCGGTTGAGAGAGAGCTGACGACGTGGCCGAGCGCAAGGAGAGATGCGTTGATCGTCTTGGCCTCATCCTTGCGGATTGGGTCGGCGCTGGTGATGCCTGTCTTGCTAAAGCGTTCGTACCCTGCCAGATCGATGAATGTAATCTTGCCACGCAGTTTGCCTTTTCTGAGGTCCTGTACATCCTCAGAGGTGATGTAGATGATCATGGCGGTGTGTCCCCGACTCGACTCCGCGTTCATAGCGGTTGAACCGATGACGCGGCGCGCGTTGCCTTCATTGTAGAAGCGCATGAACTCTTCTGCGCTTCCCAAGACGTGGGAGGTGCACCCTGCCAGCGAAACACCTTTCCCCTCGTCGTAGTGTACCTCCACGCGATCCTTCCCCTCGCGCACCATCAAGTCGCTGAGGTTATCGCGGTAGATCTGAACAAACTGGCCCATCAGCGAGTAGGTACGCGTCGGGACGCTCGCCTCGTTGGCGCGGATCTTCTCGAATATGTACTTCGCCGCACGTGGGATGATGCCAAGGTGCTGGGGATCAGTGTTGCACATTGTGTAGGACTTCCCGGTACCTGTCTGACCGTAACACATCAACGCCGAGCAAAAGCCGTTGAACGCGTGGTCGATACACGAGACAGCGACGGAGTCGAACACGTCTGACTGATCCGCCAACGGGCCGAAACTCCCATCAAAGTTGTAGTGACGCTCATCCTTGACAATGACGCGTTTACCCTCTAGTGTGACGAGGGTGTGGCCGCCTTCTTTGTAATCGTTCTTGACGGATGGGCGAAGTCGGCAGTACACCAAGCACCGGAAGAGGGCCTGGTCGCTGTTGCTGTCGCCGGCGTCGACGCCGTTACCGGTGGTGCGCGCGTTGGACGAGACCCTGGCCGCCTTCTTCGCTTTGTTGGGTCCTGTGACCGCCGAGGTGGACGACATTGGCGAGGGGAGCGAAGTGCTGTTGTTAGCATCGTCATTAAGTGCACCTTCAGTGCAGGAAGGTGCATCTTCGCCCTTCATCACCGTCGAGGCACCTTCGCTGGCAAGTCGGGAGAAGCGCATTAGGGCACACAGATGGGAGGAAGGAGGGGGGCCGGGGTGAAGAGGATTCGAGAAACGGGATGTCAACAGGCACCCTCAAAGTATGCAAAAGAAACGATTTCAATACAACGCAGTCATCCATAAAATAGAGGACTCCGCCTTTGGGAACGTCTCGGGGAAGGGGGGGGGAGAGAAACAAACAAACTCAATGCCCTACAAAATACACACAATCTGCCCGACTGCGGATCCCCCAAGCCAAACAAATAGCTACATACAAATCTATTGAAGAGAGTGGAATAGGTTAAGGAGAAGGTGCGGAGACTGTCAGTGATCTATTCACCGGTGTATGCGGAGGAAAATGCGCGTGGCCCTGTGTCAGTGCAAAGGGAGGGGGAGAGGAAGGGAGTGGGAGTGGGAGGGGGGGGGGCGGAATGTGCATTTGACAGCAACTGCATGCATTGAGCCCAACGAGTGCACGTGCCCGGCTTTCTCACCTTCCCTTCGCTTCTCCTCCCCTTTCCGAGTTTTTTTTTTTTTTTTGGGGGGGGGGGGGCGGTGACGCACCTGAGATTTACTCGTAAACATAACGCGGCTGTGAGAAGCGTTGAGCTAATTGAGTGAAAGGCGTGACATTTTTTTTTGAACTTTGATTATTTCTTTCACTGTACTTTGGCCTTCGAGCATACAGAAACCTGGCATGGCGGGTTAGCGAGAGAGATGGCAGCGGTGCTCACAAGCCCTCTGACACTCGCAACATGAACACACACACCGGAGGGGGGGGAGCGCACACGCGGCCAGTGGCCGCAGGTGAAAGAAGAGGGAGAGAGGGGGTACGAGGTGCAATGGACAGAAGGCCAAAAGCTGAAAAAGCTGAAAAAAGCGGGCTTTTATGTTTCTCACACGTGTGTCAGCAAAACGATGTTACAGACTCTTCACTGAGGTGCAGTAAGTAGCGTGAGGACGAAAGCAAAGGCAGCGGCATGATAGATGACACCGTGTGGTCACCACGCAATATGTCTCATTCAGAGGGAAAAAACGAGGTAGGGTGCAAACGGCGTAGGAAGCGTGATGTTGCACGCACACCAACACACACACACACACACACACCGAGAGAGAGAGATGCTTACACACACAGACTGCCTGAGCTGCCTTTTGTCGACAACCGCTCGCCAGTCGTCTCCACGGCTGGTGTGTTTCTTTTGTGTCAAAGCTCGGATGGGGAATACAGTTTCGAGATCCTGGCGCGCGTGGTCGCATCTGAGGGTCCAGTGGCACGGTACTAGACTAGCGTGGTAAAAAAAAAAACGCCCCGCTCGCGCCCCCTTGCCGGTGGTCCGGAGAGCACAGCCTGCATCTGTCGCAGAAAAGGTGTTCACTGATGAAATCCATTGGGTAAGCCTGCCTTTCTACAGGCGCGCGCAACGGCTCCATACACGGCGCTGCGGACCTGCTTGTGCCGGTAGCGCGCGGAACCGTCCATTTTTTTCTTTTCAAAAGGACTCCTCAACAGCTGCAGAACTGTCATCACCGTCTGTGTCGCCAGCCGAACTCATCACACCTAGTCGCTGGCGTTTTTGCCGTGCCTTCATCACCTGTTGAGTACGTCGCGTCGGTAGTGCCTTGTCAATTGCCTGTGCCCAGTCAGGAGTCCCAGCAGCGCGCAGCTGCTCATACTGGATGAGCACCTCCACCACGTGATTGATTGTCAGTACCTTGCACCGGTTACCGAGCTCCACACTTTCCTTGATGGGCAGCCGAGCGGTGCGCACACCGTGTCGCTGTGCGGAAGCGTAGCTCAGGCCTTTATGCGCATTGTGGTCTACGAATGCACCGACAATGTACGCTGTATCTGGTTCGATGCTGGTTAGAATGTGCGGCGAGTCAGCGGTAAGGAAAACGACTTGGTCCCGCGGAAAGAGTTCACTCCAGTGCTGCGTCTGGGTGACGGTGGGCGGGAAACGGCGAAATCCTTCGAAGCCATCGAGAGGCTGCAGCGCTGCCGCTTGGGCGGTGGCGTCGTGGTCAGTGTCGCTGGCCTCCTTGGCCATCAACGATGTGATGACAGGGCGGAAGGGGAAGCCAGCAGTGCGCAAGGCGCTGTAGCTGAACTTGACCTGCGACACAGTGCTCTTTGTATTGGCCACCGTCATGCACCAAGCAAAGCTGAGGTCAAACACAATAGCCGGCACATGCGGGTCAGCCAGATGTGCTTCGCACCGACTCAACAACGCAGCCTCAGCCTGCCGCCGCCGTTCGTGCAGGAGTGCTGCCTCGGCGCGTCGAGCTGCCTTCTCCTCATCTGACAGATGCTCCCACTCTGCCTGCTGCGCCTTTTGTCGGTCAGCAGCGAGGGCCTTCTTACGCATTTTCTTCTCCAGCTTTTTTTTATGCCAGAATGTACGCATCTCCTCCTCCGACCACAGCTTGCGCTGACGGCGGTGAGATGGAGAAGTGCAGTGCGAGTGCTCCACGCCATTATTAAAGAACTCGCCAGCGTTGGAGCTGTGCTCATCGATGTCGGGGGTCCCCGATACAGATGACGCACAAGGTGTCCCCGAAGAGGCGACGGCGGGAGCCGCCGCCGCTGATGACATCACCTCAGACATTAAAAACACACGTCTGGGGACCGCTGCCCAGGCAGCTGGTCTATATATATATATATATATACTTTAGTTTTTCGTGTGTGTGTGTGTGTGTTTGGGTTCTCGATCCTACGCATATGAGGGAGACAGTTGTGGAGGAAGGCGGGAGTCGCGACGATGCAAGGGGGTGGGGCGGGGTGGGGTGGAAGCGTGAGTGACATATTAGGAACGGTCGGGTCACCCGTTGCATGTGACGAACCCAACGCAACCAGAGAGACGAATGACGAAACCGATGCAGAGGGAAGGGATCAAGAAGTGTGTGGGTGTGTGTAGTAAAAAAAAAATGGTGCCACTACGCGATGAGCGCATTGTCTCATCATTTCCCTGGGCTTGAGGCGCACAAGTCCAAATCAAGACACGGACAAACAAACACCCCTGGTGACCTGGATGGAGGGTGGGGGGGGGGGGTGAAAGATATACAGGGGCCGTAATGTAGACCCTTCGGCACACATTCGAGAAGCAACAGCGCGCACGGCGTCACTGCACATGTTTCATGTTTTTTTTCCCGCTCCCGATTTCTGTAAAAACAAGTGTTTTTCAAATCGATAAAGCGACATCGCCACCGTGAAAGTATTCACAAAGACATGAACACCCAAGGACGGGAGGAGGTAAGAACAGATGCTAGACACAACAAAAGACTCCATCATTCTCAAGTGAGAGGGAAGATAGTGAGAAAGGAGGGGAAAAGATGACGCTTCGATCAGAGCCTGTGTAACGCAGGGCCTTACTCCCCCCCTCCCCCTCTCTCTCTCTCTAAGCCGCGTTTGGGATCCAATATATAACCTTATATGAGACTTCACCTCCACTCCCCACCTCCAGCCTGCCAAAGGACTTATCGCGAAGAGCGAAGCAGCAGTACACACACGTGCTACCGCAATGAACAATCCAGTGACAAGGGGATCCATCTCTACTTCAAACTCTGCACACCACTCGCTTTGCAGGTCACCCCACCACCGGCTGTGCGCTGCTGGTCGACACACGGTGCATCCCCCCCCCCCTCCCCCCCCTCCCCCCCCTAGGAGGGTGGTTCAGTCGCCCCACCAAGGGACCGCAAGGGCTCGGTGAAGCAGGTCCAAGTCACCTTAACACTTTGGGTTACCATAAATAAGTGGTGCAAATGTGATTTATCTCCGCCGGGGTTGCTTTGATGAGACGTCCTCTGCGATTAGACCTCGAACATCAACAGTGATGGATTCCACAGCCCTTCCTCATCGCAGGGACTTTGACCGCCACTATCATCACCAAGCAGCTGGGTATTGACAGGTCATCAAGGTTGCTTGGTTTCTCCAGAGTTTGTGATACTCGACCGTGATAACCCTGTATGTGTATATGTGTGGGGGGGGGGGGGGCCTTTATCAGAGTGAGGTTAAATGAAACGAATAAAAAAGCGGATGAAAACATATGGACCACGCCGCACTCATAAAACTCACACAAGGGAAAAGGGGCGGCACGCCTAGCAGACAGGGTGATTGTGCGTGTGCTTGGGTGTGGGAGGTGGAGGATAGAGGCCATGCAGAAGCTCTCCCCCCCTCCCGTGTGCACCGTTGTCAATGTCCTGCCATGGGAATCAATCGCTGCCCGCTCCCACTCGTCAGCGTCAGAGACTCCTGTTCAGGGGAGATGGATATCCCACCCCCTTCGTGCGCCATCACTGCCTGCTGAGCAGCGTTCCTTGAATCTACCACCATCGACGCTCCTCAGATGCTTATGTACTGAATATTCGAACGGACAGTCGTGGTACCAGATATATGCGCACCCCGTTCGGAGGGCGCTGTGATGATCGCCCGCCCATGCACACCAACGGCCTCCGCGGCCTTCACCATTGCCTCCGCCACCATCTCAGCTTTGCGCTCCCCTCTCGGTTGCGAGAGAAGATCGCCGTGACGGCCAGAAACCATCGCGCACACGCTGGGGCCCGCACCAGAGAGGAAAGCAAACACGGCGCCGGCCTCACGCGCGGCGTTTGCGCACGGATTGTAGTGCGGGTAGAGCTCTCCAGAGCGCTGCTGTTCATGGAGGCGATCGCCCACGTCCTTGAGCATCCGCAGTTCGCCGGTTGAGAGAGCGGCGGTCAGGATAGCGGTGCGAGAAATATTGTAGACTGCATCGCTGAGGGACACTGTCGTCGGCACCAAGTCTCGGGTCACATGGGTGCTGGCCTTCATGAGTTTATGCGGCACGAAGACTACGATGGAGAGGTTTGGTGGGGTGGGCACTTGGTATGTCATGATGCTGCCATCGTCCTTCTTGTACCCAAGCTGAATGCCGCCGTAAATGGCTGGTGCTGCGTTGTCAGGGTGGCCCTCGATCCTCGAGATGACAGAGAGCAGCGCCTCGCTGTTCTGTGTCTCCATCGTGAGACCGCAGAGCGTCATGCCTGCGATGAAGCCGGCTGCTGCCGCAGCAGAGGACGAGCCACAGCCGCAGCCATACGGAATGTTGTTGTGCATAGTGAACTTCAGTGGCGGCATGCTCTTGTGTGCGTATTCTTCAAACGCGATTCGGCAAGTCTGCACCACCATATTGTCTTCGTTGGTGCTGATGTACTCCTGACCTTCACCAGTGATTGTCATAGAGAAAGCGTCGGACAGCTCCACTGACAGCTCCATGAAGATGGAAAGTGCCATTCCGAGGGTGTCATACGCGGGACCGAGATTCGCCGTAGTCGCCGGAACGCGAAGGCTGACCTTCTCGGGGAGGGACTCGGTAGTTCCGTTAGACATTATTGTTGAAACCACGTTCGAATCCCTGGAGTGTTGAGAGTTGCCGTGAGGAAAAAAAGCGAAAAACAGTCTCAGAAAGAGAGGAGGGGGGGGGGGGGGGGGGTGTATTGCTACAATTATGTGATCAAAGAGACAAGCCTGCAGGAACCATACAATTTCAAGTCAAGGTTGCAATCACATCGCCATTCCCGAGGGAGGGAATCATGTTGCGGGTGCACAACGAGAAGTTTATGGGGAGATGAGGAGAGAGAGATTGGGGGGGGGGGGGCAATCAATGAGGAACAGAGGAGAGGGAATGCCAACCGAGAGATGAGTGGAGAAGCAGAAGCGGACTTTACTCATTATGAATTATCGAAATTGGGAGAGGGGAGAGAACGAGTGATGGGAGAACATCAGGGACCCTAGAACCGGCATGAGGACAGGGATCTGAGGCCTTTCTCTCCCAACCCCCCGTTAGGATCCTCTTCAAATCTGCTTCTTGCTTTGTGTGTCGAGCCTTCTCATCAGCAGCCCAAATGGCGATCCACAGAAAGAGACGCGAGCGCTTTACCTCTCGAAACTCGACTTACCCCGGCGAAAGGCGCGATACATGAATGAGCCGAACCGAGCCGTACTCCCCACACACGCACACAAACGCATTCGCCAACGCCGCTTTGAAGTGCTGGGTTCAGCCGCGGGTCACATCGCATTGGTGCACACGTGTGACCGTTTGCTCAGGTGTATTTTGGCTTGCTTGAGATCATTAGTTAGACTTTACTTTGCAACAGCGCACCCCAACGCCAACCCGCACACACACAGACACACACACACACACGTACGCAACATCACGTACGGGGAGTCGTGAAAGCGTGCTTGGCGCACAAGGGAATCCCGACACGCTCAGCTTCTAGACACACACACACAGACACATGCAAATGGAAAAAAAAGGCAAACTTAAGGAGCGCAGAAAGCAACCGAAAAAAACTGTTCCCCCCCTCTCTCTTGACGTCTACTGATTTCTCTCGTTTTCTTCCACCCACTCAACTACAGTGGAGCCGCAACGCAAAACACGCATATCAGACACTGCCACCTTCGTTGACATCCATCCATCCCTCGCTCCCAGGCCATCTCTCCTGTTTCTTGTAACCGAGAACTGACAAGAGAGATGGGGAGGAGGGGGAGGGGGGAACACTCATGTAAAAGGAAGAGCAGCCACTGGAGAAAACGAAAAGAATACGTGCGGCCTGTCTTTCCCGGTGTAAAGGTTTCACGTTTTTTATTTGTTGCTTTTTTTTTCGCATTCGTTGATGGGCTGGTGAGGGACTACGCGCTACAGGGGATGGGAACAGGTGAAAAGCAGGGACCGTGTACAAATTCGGGGGTGCGGCTATAGCGGTAATCGTTCTGAGTGGGATGAGATGGGGAAGGGGGGAAGGGGGCGAGGGGGCAAGGGGAGGGGAAAAACGAAAAAGTTCGAGGAAATTGGCGCTGTTGCTGCAACTGCTTCCCATCAAATGTACACACCCATTTCCCACGCACACACACACTAACGAGTCTGTCTCGCCTATTTTTTGTTGCTTTTATCCATGGGACACTCCGAAGCGCATACGCGTCAGCCTCTCTACTCGCGGGCGCGCTGGCGAAAGACGCTCATCTTTACCTTGGAGGCGCCAATCAGAGGCTGGGATTTGGAGAGCTCATCGAATACCCTGACCTTCTCCGCAAAGTCCATAAAAACATGACCCTTAGCGGAGTTGTTGCGCAGGGACACAAGGTGTGCAGACATCGGGCCGAGGGCAGCGCGGATCTCATCGTCAGTTACGGATCCCGTCGTGTTGAACATGAGGCGGTCACCCAGGGCCTCCGACGCCTTGCGCTCACGCGGTGGGGGGCGCTTCGACACTGGTGCAGCCGCCGCCGGTGCAACAGGCTCGGGAGTCGACTTCTTGCCGCCTTCGTGAGCCACCACGCGCACCGGTTTGTGCTCAGCGGCCTTCACTGGGGCGCCGCTCACCAAGCTAGCCCAACTCTTCGGCTTGCTGCTCACCGGGGACGGTGCAGGCTTCCCCTCCTCCGCCAACTCCGCCGGGGCGGCCGCCGCCGCCGGCTTCTCAGCCACCTCCTGCTGGGATTCCTGCTGAGGCTCCGGGGTGGCCGACTTCGACTTTTTCGGCACCTCCGACTTCTCTACGACGGCCGGGGTCGGCTCAGGCGCCGGCGGCTCCGTGGCGACGGCGCCGATGCGGGCGATTACCTGGTGCCGGATATAGTAGCCATCCATGCCATACGTGTCCTGGAAAGACTCCAGTGTCGTGGTGATGTGGTAGTATTGTTGCATCTCACCAAATGCGGTAAGCGTCACAAACACGTTCACACCGCCGTAGAGGGACGCAGCGCTGACGCTGTCCACGCGCAAGCGGCTGCCCTGCAGCGAGACAGCCCACTTCTGCACGGCGAGGGGGACATAGCTGTCGTGCACTTCAGAAATGCCGAGCTCGAAGTCGTTGACCGTGAGCGTGCAGTGGGAGCCGTAGAGGTCAACGATGTTTGCGGCGTTCTTCGCTACACGCTCGACGAAGTCGACCGTGAACGCGTTCGCAACTTGCTGTGCAGCGGCCATCCTCCTGTTTGCCTGCGTTTGTGAACCTCACCGTGTGGGTATATGTAGGTGAATGGAGAACAACAGCGGTTCCGTTTTGTATACGAGAGTGCGCGTGCGGAGATCGCCAGGCGGAAAAAAAGAGGGGGGAGGAAGGGAAAACAGAAATCACAACAATGAAAAAAAAAAACGGTGAGCAATTGCGCCAATGCAGTAGAAGAGGGAAAAAAAAAGGGAAAAACACACAAAGAGGCTTTTAATTACACCAAAGAACTAAACGCGGAGAAGAGACCGAGTAGAGGAGGAGGGGGAGGGGAGAGAGCGACTCTTGCCAGCGTGGCAGTGTGTACGCGTAGGCATACGTGAAAAGGGGGGCCCAGAGGAAAGAAGGTTTTGTGTCACGAAAAGGGGGGATGAGGCAGAAGAGGATAACGAGGTGGCAAGTGGCAAGTAGCGACGGAGCACTCCATAGAAGCACGCAATGCGGAGAGCGGCGAAAGGGGGGAAAGCGGACGTGGACGTAACACGTACACATGCCGCCCTCTTCCGAGTAAAACCTCGGGGTAGGATACCATCACAAGGCGACCGTCGACGAGAGGACGAGGAAACGAAAAAAACAACAACACTATCCGAGACAATGTCATTTGTGCTGGGACACCAGCATAGCAATCCACATATGGTGGCTGGGTGTGAACAGAGCCACATCCGAGTAGCCCAGAGAAATAAACAGAGCTTACGCACAGCTGAAGATGTCACCATTATGTATGTATTGTTCGACCATGGGAGAGCAGGCGTGACAGCCTGCAGGTGGATACTTTGGGTTCGCGTAACAAGAGTAATAACGAATTCACTCATCCCCATCGCTCTCCTCGCCTCCCCACCTCCACTTCCGAACCAGCACTTCGTCAACGCCGCCCCGTGACACACCATCGCCGCCCTCCAATTGATGTTCTCCTCTGCAGAGTTCTCAGTGTGCCCGCAGGAAGGGCTAGGTGGTGTGTTAGATCGAAGAAGGCGTTGATGAAGGAAGTAGTGGGAGTCGAGCGAGGAGATGGGAAAGGTGTGGCGATGCGTTGGGGCACGGCAGGCACGTTTCCCTTGGTATTTCCACGAGATCACAGCAAAACCCGTTTTTTCACCGTGGAGGTGCGGCGTGTCCACTACGGGCATCGTGCTTATCGAGCCGCGTGCACGGAAGAATCTATCTGCAGCAGAGAGATGGGTAGACCCAAATTCCGCAGAACAGTCGTGCACAGCGCAACACTTCGCGAGTCCAGGGTGGACTTACTTGAGCGCAGCAGGTGTAGAGCCCGGCGCATAACAGAAGCGTCTGCGGTCACGGCAAGCTCTCGCAGCAGGCGGGCCCCATGCTTCACATCAACACACGACTTGTGCGCCACATTCAGCTCAGCGACCCGAAGAGCAGCGCCGATGTCCCGCGCGTTGAGTGCAACAGCCATAGCCTCGTGCAGCCAGGCAGCACTCACTGCGATGCCGGCATCTTTCATCTCGCGCTGGAGTGACGGCAGTCGAAGGGCCCCGTCCACTGGTGCGGTTGCCGCATACACCCCCAGTAGAAGCGCGTAAGTGGTACTGGTGGGCGCAGCCTCGTAGCGCGGGTAGAGACGAAGGACCTCTTCGGCGCGCGTCGCACCGCCCGCAAATTGGCACGCGGCCAGCAGCAAGTCTAGTGTGACGGAGGTTACCGGCACCGCATCACGCTCCCCTGCGTCCTCTGCCATCGCATTCTCCATGACGAGCGACCTGGCGGGATCCTCGACATCGGTTGCGGCGACGAGTGGGGTGAGAGCAGTAACTACGTTGCGCACTGGGTCTGACGACAAGAGCGACAGACGACGCGATTGGAGGAAAAGCTTTGGACGCTCACCGGGGCGATTGTAGGGCGCCGGTACTTCGGTCTCCAGCACCCGCAAGGCGGAGCGCACCCGCCCAGCTTTGGTGAGCGCCTCCACATAAAGAAGCGCCGCCACAGGCTCGTTCTCCTTCGCGACAAGTTCGAATCGGCGGTAGTCGTAAATATACGCACGCATGTATGCCGCCGCGTCGGCATCACCGTATTTGGCACACTTCGCCAGCAGACGGAAAAGTGTAATTTCGCTATTCAGCAGCGGCTCCTGCGCTGCTGCCGCCGCTGTCGCCGTGGAAGTGGAAGTGGAGGGCGAGACACCGCCGGCGACCTCCTCGCTGGGGACTGTCGCAGATGATGGGGATGAGTGCTGCTCTCGATCCCGCACCAGCTGCAACACCCGGACCACCGCCGATGGCGGAGTGGACATGTTCATTGCACTAAGGAGGAGGTACGGCAGCACAATCGACGACGTCACCCGCTCTGGTGCAGCGCGGTGCAGCAACTCAAAGCTCTCGTGTATGATAGCGGTATCGTAGTGCACGCGCAGCAACGTTTGGAAGCAGTGCTGGAGACGCAGGGGGAGAAGCGGATACCGCGCGACGGCGCCGGTGTCGATGATAATCTCAACCTCCTCGCGAATCCCGGGCCACCACGCAACACAATGTTGGTGACCGAGACGCAGATAAAGAAGAAACATAGACAGCTTGGTTACCACATCCGGTACAATGCCTTTGGCCCGCTGCAGCTCCACGAGGTTGTCCACCTCGTACTGGTTGAAGGTGTCCGTCATACTAATCGCAAGAAGAAAAACGTTGAAGAGCTCCACGGACGGAGTGCGGTCGTCCAGCTCTAGCAAACACTGCGTGAAAAGGAAGCGCATCTCCTCCATCTTTTGGAGGTCGCACAGCACCTTTAGCAACAACACCGTCATGGGCTCTACGTCCTCCAACCGCCCGCAAAACCGTGTGAGAGGCTTCCCCTGCATGGGGGGCGTTGCAAATACTGCACCATCCACACCGATTGTGTGAGGAGACGCTGACGACGTAGAGGACGCCTTTATGCGCTGCGCTTCCTCCTGCTGATATGAGCGGTAGAAACGCTGGAACTGTTTAAACACCTCCGCGGCGGCGAGGAGACCGTGACCGTCATGCGCAACGGCCTCCAACACTACTTGGTATGGTGTGACGTTGGGGCGGCCGGTCGCCTGCGTCGTCATCAGCCGGAGGGTCGCGCGACGCATCTGTTCAAAGAAAAGTCGCAGTGCGGCTTCGTATCGATGTAGGCAGGTGTGTGTGTGTGTGTGTGTGTGTGTGTGCTCGATTAAAAAGTTTACTCGAGCCGCGACGAACAGGTTTGTGCAAGGCATTCAATGCGAAATGTGGAGGAGAGGTAGGAGATGAGAAAGAAGATACATGTCATACACATGACAGGATATCACGTCCACCGGAAACATATCAACGAAGACGGCGGGAGGGAGGGGGGCAAAATGGAGAGGAAAGAGGCGAGTGGGGACCCCTGGAAAAAAAGTGGCCTCTGTCACCACCCACCTGATGAATCGTCTCTCTCCACTCTCCACGAGTGCATTTCCTGTCATCTGCACGTCCATGAACCCTGTGTATGCTGGTGGCAAACACCTATCAGCAACGTCAGGCATAAGTGTGTCTCTAGTAAAGGAGTCAATGGTGTGAGGAAACAGTTGGGATGCTCGTGAAATTTTTCGAGGATACCCCCCCCCGCGCGCACACTTTCGTGCCGGCGGATGATCGCTTCACTACCGTCCTGGGGCAGGCATCTTTTGTTTTCGTCCTCTCCCCTCCCTCCCCTCTTCCCCTACACGACGGTGTCCCGCTAATCAGTGTGGAGTTACACAGCCTCTGGCATCAGCGCGTCGCCACAACCGGTGATACACACGCACAGATAAAAAAGAAGCGAAATAAACAGGAGTATGTGCTTGTATGCGCCCCTCTCTGCTTTTGTGGACGGGGTTTTAGGGTAATAAGCGGTTTTAAAAACGCAGCAGCACTTAGATCGCACAATCGCAAACGGCAGAGAAGGTCCAGGGGGAGATTACATCGATGCGACACACCGACAGTGCCCCCCCCCCTTTTCTTTGCGGTCGAAAAGAAACTCCTCTGCCTCTCGTCCCTCTTTGTCCTCAAGGAAGCTATTATCGCACACGTGGGGCCTCTCCGCAGTCCACACGGAGAAGCGGGGGGAAACAACACTTGTGTACGCTGAGGCGCACACACACACACGTCGAGGGCCTCCCCAAGAAGTTGGGGAAGATCGTGGGCGCGTGTGTGTGTGTGTGCTCGTTCGAATGTGTTGGAGTGCGCGCAGCAACTCAAGAACGTGGAAAAGCCCCTCTGAGAGAAACTAGCCGAGGCCCTGCTCGGTAGCCTCGACCGCAGCCGAGACTGCCGCTCTGCGCCCTCTACAGAGCAGTCACCTTAACGTAGTTAATCTTCATGGCCAGGTAGCCTGGCGCGAACTCATTTGTGGTGCGGTGCAGGACCTTGTACTCTGGGTAGTACTCCGGCTCCACCCCAATTCCCTCACCATTGTTGTACGCCTTGCCGACAGCGCTCTCCGGGTCTAAAAAGACGATCACAGTAAACCTCTGCGGTCGGAATACACCGAGCACTTTGTTCATACGGTCTGAGTAATTTGCCGCTCGGCTGTTCGTTTCGTAGGAGGCAAACGAGCAGTGGTCCTCTGGGGTAATGTGCAACGTTTGATACTCCTCGTCGCGGATGGCGTTGATACTGTAGCCGCAAGGCTCGAACTGGAGGTCGTGCAGCGTCCACGAGTCGTCCACGACACTGTCCAGGCGCGTTGCAGCGCGGATCGCGGCCGTCTCCGCGCTGGTGGAGATGAAGCGGTCGCTGAACCAGTACTTTGTCTGTTCCTTGTCCAGTCCGTACATGGTCATGCTGAGCTGTGTGTCATCCTCGGAGCTGCAGGGGCGAATGATGTCGTCGTAGCAGAAAAGAAAGTAGTGGTCACTGTCCACTGGGCCAAATATGTAGGGTTTGCCGGTGGGAAAATGCTGCTTCAGAGTTGCGAACTCGTCTGCCAACGACGTGTGAGGCCCCTTCTGCTCCCACGGAAAGGAGTAATTCTTATGCATGAAGGAAACCCACTCCAGCTCCCCGCGAACAGCGCTGATGGCCTCCAAGATCTTGGGGATGCTGTTAAGCAGCGTCGTGGTCCCACAGGTAATGAGAATGATACGGTTTTTCATGACGAAGAGAGAACTTTCGGTCAACACGTAGCTATTGATGTACTCATTCGCTTCCCTTGTCACAATCTGCGCATTGAGCGAGCCAACCACCCCAGTCCACACGGATTCCTCGAGGCTGCGCAGCCCATTCACATGCGTTTCAGGGGTGAAGCGCAAAATCACCTCAAGACGCTTCTCTGGGCCCTCGAAACTGAACCCCTGTTTCGGATTGTATCCCTTCATGGAGCCCCACATCGCCATGAGCGTGAGGGGATCCTTGGTGACGGGCGAGGTCGCGCTCATTTTTATTCTTTTTTGTCAATGAATGATTGACCTTGCTTTTCCGGGGAGAGTACGGGGATCACCTCAGGGGCGATGTTGGTGCGCCTGTCGGCACACACCAAACCGAGAAATCGATCGCGCCCTTGTGAGGGAATTTCGATACGACAGATCTGCTGAAGGAAGAGCGACTAGCGATGACGGGAGTTTCTGTGTTTTGCTGGAAGACCATGGCACAAGACGGGGAAGAATTTTTTTGGCAAAGGACCAAGGTTACACCCGTGTACGTGAGCGCAGAGAGTATGAGCACGAAATGGAATGCGCGGGGGTCGTAGTAAGGTGAGTGGGGAGAAGAAGAACAGCGGGTTCCCTCGTAGACGATCAAGAAGGGGAGGGAAGCATAACCTCACGCAAACAGGCGCTCACAGGCATCACATGACTCCATGTATATATGCACATATATGCACCGTTCCTCCTCAAAGCAGGGAGGCCCCCCGCCTCTCGATGAGCAGTGTGCGCCTAAGCGCCACGACCTCATGGACCAGGAGGGGGGGGGATGTAAAACGCAGAAAAAGCCGCGATGAAGGACCAGGTGGATGGGTGGAGAGGGGGGAGGGATATCGTTCAAGGACAAGGTGAATCGACTATTGGATCCCTAATAAAATGGCATCCTACTTCATCTCCCCGACTTGGACCGTGTCGCAATGGTTCATTTTGGCTTTTCGTTCGATTCGGGTACGTTGACTTATCCCCGATAACAAAGGCACAAAATTGGAGTGGCGTTGAGAGAAAGAGAAAGAAAAAATCAAAAAAAGGATAACAGACTAACGTCACCGGGAGGAGGGGGGGAGGGGAGGGGGGCGGAGGCGAGGGCGCGGGGGCGCTGAATTACAAGACAATCGACGGATAATGTTGGCAACAGATAAGTGTTTTTTTGGAACAAAAAAATATCACAGTAAAAGGGTGTGGGGGGGGGGGGGTTCCCGGTGTTCTGAAAACATAACAACACATATCGGCAGAGAGACGGGGCGGGATAAGGACGACACCAATCATACACACACACTCACGGAAAGCGCCGCCTGTGTGTCATACGAAAAGCAAACAACACAGCAAGAACGTACGTGCCACCAGTGAAAGGGAAGGGGGGAGGGGTCAACGGTGGGGCAGTGAAAATAGAACGATAATGGTTCATTTTATCTGACAACACCTTACTTGCACACAAGTCTCCATTGGTGCTTCGCAGGCCCCTACTGCCTTGACCATAGGCGCATGCTGCTGCTGGCGCTGTTATCGCTTGGCTGACGTGTTTTTGTTGCGGCCCGCGTTGGCGCTTTTCAGTGGACCCTCATGTGACCGCCCCTCTTGCAGATGTACCTTTGCGTGCCTCTGCACTCCACGTACATGTGTGTACGTGAGTTTCTCATCAGCATCTTTTTTTTTATATATACCAGCTGCTCAGCACGTGTGTCGCAGCGGTTTATATATGTATATGTGTGTGTGCGTGTGTGTATGTGGGGAAGGGGGAGGGGGGGAGATGATGTACGTGTACAATCAGCGTAGACAACAGCTTACATAAGCCAGGAATAGGCCATTGGTGAGTCCCCGTAGCAGCCCCGTGTAGCAGCCGGAGAACTATCCGCGCTACTGTTCCATTACCCCGATCTCCTCCGGAATTGACCTGTGGACGCGAACGTGCACACACGCGCGACGAATTGGGAAGATGTTCTACTTGGGTGAATAGTGGATGCCTCCCCAACACGCGACCACGTGTGCATCAGAAAATTTGAAACAAAATGCGATGAGACCAGTCAGATTAGAAGAGACGTTACTCGCACGCACGAGAGCACTCGCGGTATACCAAGCCCACACATGGTTAAAGCGGTAGGCGTGACCCAAAACTATGCCCAGGGGACAGGTACCTACTTGCGCCCACACACGCGCGCGATGGCAAACATGCAAAGCTGCACGCACCTCGGGTTTCGCTGCGCAGCAGGGAAAAGAGGAGCTGTGGTGCTGGAAGTGTGGCGTTTCCCCGTGAGAAACTGACAAGACCTTTTGAAATGTGTCTGGATGTAAATTTGCAGTGAACGGGATAGCGTGGAGTCACGCGTACATTAGATGACAACGTTAAGACGTGTAAGGCCAGCAAAGCACATGAAAAGACTGAAGGGCCCGACAGAGCGACAACAGAACCTCACGTACGCATAACCTGGAGATACACGAATTTAGGGTCACATGAATGCGGTATTCGCTTTTTTTGTTTTTTTGCTTTTTCAAGGAGAAGTGGGGAGGGAATTTCAATCGTGTACACGAAGCCGATTTCCTTTGAAAAAGAAAACTAAATCGATGTACATATATATGTATATATATATATATACGACACTCCCCCCCCCCCTCTCCTCCTCCTACTCGTGTGTACATGGGTGTCACTTCGATCGATATAAAGGGCGTATCACGGAACCCAGCAACGGAAGACGAGCAATGAATTAACTCACACACGGGAATTAAGCAACGGGGAACAGAAATCTGACAACAACAGCGGAAATATGAATATATAAAAAGAGCGCAAAAACAAGGCAAAAAAAAAGTTTGTACGTGTATGTATACACATAAACATTTTACACAACTACACAACAACTACACGCACATACATAGATATACAGATGTGTATATATGCAGACACCTCTAAGGGAGGAAGCGTTTCGAGATAAGCTGCAAAGGGAAGACGGAGAGAATTGGGGGGGGGGGGGGAAGTCTGATAACGGGGACGAAAATGAAAGGGGACGAGGAGGAGATGCGTGCTGCGCTCCTTTTCCCGTTTCTTCTTTTGGGGCTGTTGTTTGTGTGCGTTGACAGGGAAGCTGAGCGCGCACACAACCGGTGCTCTTTGGCACACCACTTTGATGCTCATACTTGCCCTCAAACATCAACATGTTTTCCCGGTCTCTCTAAACAAGGGGGAGAGAAGGGGAGGGGGGGGGACGATGACGCCCGAAAATAAGAGACCTCGCAGCGTTAGATCGTTAAAGGGAGGCACGAGCATTCGGGGGAGAAAAAAGGACTAGTGCTGTCCATGGAGCTGCCGCACCCTTGGATTTGACATCATCAAAAGCAAAAAGAGCACGGGCTCGAAGACGGGGAACACAGACCAAATGGCCGCAGTTTCACATCATGGATCAGGTTATATAATAAAAAGGGTGGGCGAGGCGGGTGAGCCTCCCATTAAACAAAAGAAACCCCTACGAGGGAGAAAAAAGGGGGTGTGGAATAAAGAGAGAACAGCGACCATACCGATGATACAGAGTTGTGCTCATAAAACCCAAGACTACAGCAACACGCACCGACAGACGAAGTGCCCCGCATGACCTCTTTCCTCCCCCTCCGAGGCTCATCAGCAGATTTAATGGGGGGCAGTATTGAGGGAGGACACGCGTTGCTCGCGTGTGCCGAACATTCTCTGAACTGTAGGGGCGTGGATGGGGGAGAACACAACCACGAAAATCGAAGACGGCGCAGGGGAAGAAAAAAGGGGGGCCACAGCGGGTCATCCAAAGAGAAAAAAGGAAGCGCGCATTGTGTATTTTTCTTTGATTTGGTTTCCACATCCGTTTATCACAGGAGGAAGAGAGGAAAAACAGGGCGATGTGCGAACCGTGAAGCAATTACACATTAATCACAGAAGGGGCAAAAGATGGGAGAGGGTGGGAAGGGAGGAAAGTAATAGAAGACATACTATGCAAACTAGAGAGCTTGCACGCCTTTTCATCACTTCTCCCCTCCCACCATTCCTGGAACTATTCTTCGACCCGCCCTTCTGCCTCTACTACGTTGCCGCTCGCACCTACAACTACCGGAGCACCACAACACACCCCAGTTCAAAGGCACCAGTGCACCCTCTCGCCGCCCTGTAGAGGAACATCTTACCTCGCCAGGCGAGCTACTCCTCTCCCTTTGACACCAGACAACACACACACACACACACACCAAGCGCAATTAACCTATAAGCCACGTCATTAACATCACGCGTGACGCGTGAGACCTTTGTCGACGACAAACCCAGTCGTGGTATATCGTTTATAAAAAACCAGAGAAATGTTTTTTTCAAAAGAGGCACGAGAACGGGGGAATGAGAAGACAAGGAGAAACAGCTTCAAGTGGAGTAAAAGATGCAGGTAAAATGGGGGGAGGGGAGGGGGGGGACACAGCCTTGCTTTTCGTATGTGTCTGTGTGTGTGTGTACCACATTATACATGACTGAATTTTGTGAAGGAATTGAAGCAGCAAAGGGCAACGATGCTATCTGACCCCTCCTCTCCCCCCCCCCTGCAAACCCACACCTGCACCCGGAAACGAAGAGAAGTAATACAACGGCTCTTCGGCACGGACTGCAGTGAAGGAATGGAGGCAAGGGCTAGATGGACGGGGATGCGGCTTCTGAAACAAATCGTCAGACTTGAGTGATTCCGCCCAACTATTAAGGTCAAGGAGGGATTGTGAGGTGCACTCGCAACATAGCAACGTCTTTCACCCTTCAGCTTCGCAAACAGACAAACAAGTGTAAAATCCGTGGGGTTGGGAGAGGGGGGGAGGGGGAGACACAACGGGGGAAAAAACTCTATTGTGACCAATAAAAAGAGACAGGCTCCTGTCTAGACGTACAGCGTTCGCTTGACCGCTGTGCGTTGGTGTGTGGGTGGGGGCGCGGACGACGAAATGTGCGCAAATGCGCTTCTACTCGTTTTTGGATGCTCTGGAGAGAGTCTGAGCCTCTTTTTTCCCCGTCTGTGGCGCTGGATAGAGTGACCAGTTGTGTGAAAACGGCGGGGGAGGATAAATCATTCATTTAAAGACTTACACAAAAATTAAGCCCTAGCCACTGGTAATGGATTAACGCATCTCTCCTCCAACAGATTAGCAACACGGGTGTTCAGCCTCACAATTCAAATTGTAGTGTCGGGGGACCTTTGATCCTCCTGCGCCTTGGACTCCTCTTTTTTGTACTTGTTGCGAAATTCTTCATCGTTTCTTTGTGTGTGAGTGTGTGTGTCTGTGTCTGTCTGTGTGTGTGACGACGGTGTGAGCCCAGAAATGGATTGCGCTCTCCGTGCCCCCTCCAGCTTTTCATCCCTTTCTTCTGCCTCATCTGCCCTCAACTACACAGCGCCTAGAATAACCAGAGGATGTGCTCAGCGCCATAAACACCAAACACACAGACCGACACACACACACAAAAAAAAGAAGCGAATATGTATATATCGTTCAACACAGAGAACCAAAAAAAAGCGAAAAGGCATCAAAAAATACAAGGAGAAAAGAGCCCAAGAGGAGGGGAAAGAACAACATTGTCTACAACGTGGACTCCAGCAAGCGACGCTCCACCGCCACCATCACCACAACGCCCCCGAAAAAGACGGCAACGAGAGAACGGCAAAACTATTACCTCTGTGAAAAATGAACGTCTGAGGCAACCAAAAACAAAAAAATGCCACAAAGAGAAGCAAGGGGGTGCAGGAGAGGTTGAGACCCCATAAAGCACGCGCACAAGCGTTGATATGTCTACAAACACTGGAAACAAAAAAAAAACGCAACTTAACGTCACAACAAGAGGGAAAAAAGACGACGACGACATGTGAACACATACACACACAAAAAAGTTGCATTCAGAGCACACAGCCGCATTGCCCGAAACCTGCGAGAACCCTTCCTTTTCTAGAGTCTCTTTTTCGATGCTCAGGAAACACATCAGCACTGTTCCCCTTACACGCAGACACGTGTTTGGTCTGCCCCACCTCCACATGTAAAACACATGCGAGATTATCCACTCGTCAAAAAAAAAAGAAGCGGGATATGGCGTTGTGTGTCATTGTCTGTACAGGTTTGCGTCTGCACGCATGATCATAACGAGGAACCTTTGTTCTCCTTCACCGCACTACGCTACCCTCAACACGTCCGAAAATGAACGCACAGGGGCCACATCTCACCTGCCCGCCTCTGTTACGCCACGACTACACACACACGTCATCTGGGATAAACCGTCTGGCGTCCAGCTGAGCCATACGGCGAACCGACTCCCTCTGCTCCCGCCTGCCCAACTCATCGGGCACGTGCTGCTCGGTCCGCGCCACACAGAGGGAGGCGCACTACACACCTCCATCCAAACGGATCGCGCTCAGCGCCCTGCTCGCAGCCAGAAGCAATTGAAGGTTTATTCTAGAGATGACAGTACGGGGTGGATCACGTACGCGCGTGCCGGGCAAACCTCAAGGAGGTCAGTGGCCAGCGTCGGGGCGACAGCCCTCGGCTACCCTCTTTAAGCACCGCCTGTGCGCCGTTCTCCCCTCCCTCCCCACTTCACCTCTGCCGGACCAGCCCACTGCCCTTCATGTGGTGGTGTGCACACGCTCTCCGCGTTGCACTCCGGCAGGGGCGTGATGGGACACGTGCTCACCTCTCACGTTTCCGGCATCGGCGTCTCGTTGGCCCACCCGGCCGGATGCGGGGGATGCCGCATATTCTGCACACTGCGCTGACAGCCTCGCACTGTGGTGCGTGTTGCGGGACGGCGCTGCTGTCTTGGGTGGGAGAGGGTTGAGGGGGCGTGCTGTCCCCATTCTCACATCTCGTCGATGACACAGTGGAGGGAAGGTGCCTGGTTGGCTTGCCGGCGTGCGCCACAACGAGAGGGGGAGGGGGTGGGCCCTCGCTATAGGGGGTTCCTGACAGCGAGGGTAACACCCACCCTCTCTTTGAAGAGCCAAACCGAAAAACGCACCAGAGAAGGGAAATCATACACACAAGCACACATGAGAGGGAGACAAAGAATTGTGCATTGCCTTCGTAGGTATGTGCATGTCTGGCATGGAGAGCTGCTTAGTGAACGCTCAGCCTCAAAGTACATCACACCCCACCATAACATGCTGCCATCAATGAAATTACCTGACTTCTCCCCCCCCCCTCCCCCTCTTGTCCCTCTCCCCCCTCCCGCCTCCCCTTGTCCCTCTCACTGCCCCCCCCCTCGCCGCGACTCTACGAATGTCGCACCAAAACCTTTCAACCCTTTTACTCAGCACTGCGAGCAAACAGGAGCTGGTGAAACGCGTACCCCTCACCAAAGTAGTTAACGGTTTGGTTCTGCAGCGTGTAGGAGCTGCAGCCATGCAAGCTGCGGCGCAGCGCCCGCTCGTCGGCATCCTTGTCCTGTAGGGCGACGATTGTGAAACGGGGAGGTTGAAAGGTGTCGACGAGCTCCTGCAAACGAGTTGGAGCGGCTACCGCAGCCTTGGCATTTGTCTCAAAGGAGACGCACGGCACACCAGCGAAGGTGCGAGTAACCTCGTACTCGCCATTCGACAGGGCGCGGAAGCGCTGTGTTGTTTTCTGCTCGTCACCCAGCCCGGTTGCAACATCGTAGAGGAACACGTTCACCTGCACATCCTCCTCCCTTCGCCCCGCCACCCTTTCCACGTTGTCATACACGAAGTTGAAGTAGTGATCGCTGTCCACGGGACCCGTGAGGAAGGACTTGCCGGCCGGAAAGGCGGCCTTCAGCTCTGCGTACTCCTGCGCCATAATGTCACTCGTCTCGCTCTCAGCGCACCACGGAGAGGTTGTGTTCTTTCGCAGGTACGAGGCCCACTCTACACGCACGCCCTTCGACTTGATAAGAGCAATAATCGGCGTGAACACCTGATGTAACATCACTTCGGACGCAGACGTCACGACAAGTTTGTGTGAGGTGACAATGACGATGGACTGCGTCATTTCCAGCGACAGAAGATTTCCTGCGCACGAGTGGTGCTGCAGTTCTTGCCCGGCAGCCGCGAGTACATCCTCGAGCTCCGCCACAGTGAATACTTGCACATCCACGGCGGTGGCGAAGTCGAGCTCGAGACGCTTCTCGAGCCCGCTGTCACTGTAGGTCGTAGGGTTCGAAAATCCACCCCACAGCGACATCAGTGCGTGGACGGACTCAGGGAATCCATCGCGGGGAGAGGCCCATGCGTTACCGGACATTTTTTTCCCTCTGCGGAGAGTGAGAGAGAAGGGGGTGAGCGGGGTGAACGGGGTGAGCGGGGCGAGGGGGGGGAGGGGGTGCAACGCGTGCAGGCAAGGGCACGGCGAAGGTTCAGCGTCACAGATGTGGTGAGCCGTCAGGGACACTGAGGAAACCGGAGGTAGACAGCAGCACACGCGCAAGCGAGCGACATGAAAGGCTAGAAAATAAAAACGGGATTAGTGAATAGGGGAGACACTCCGCTATATGATCAAGGTTATCGGCGTGAAGAGTCGAATTTTTGTTGTTGTCGCTGAAGTCAGGAACCGCAAACTTGCTTTTTCTTGATTCGTGTATGTGCCGGAGAGGCGAGGAAGCGCCGTGGAAAAAAAAACAGGCAGTGGAACGTAGAAGACCTTGATGAATTGTGACGTATGTTCATTAACACCCACGTGGTGAGGAGAAAAGGGTGAAGGGGAGGGGGGGCGCGGCAGGGGGCTACAGTAGGATGGATATGCAGAATCAATCTTGCGCCACTCGCGCCTGACCTCGCTCAAACAGGGTTTACCGAATGTAAACGTCGAAGAGGGGGGAAAAATAATCAAGGGGCGAGAGCCCACCGAGCTGACCACCGTTGCCGTCACCGCTTAATGGTGACACCTGTTTGAATGCGCGTATGTGCCAGTGAAGCATTCTTCCACTCGCAAGAGGAATACGCCATCGTATTGCTTTTTTTTGGTGGGGGAAGGGGGGGAGGGTTTTTCTTTGCTCATTTTTATTGGACGACTCGAAAGAAGAAATCGACGTGCCCAGCTTCACTTGCTCTACTGCTCCGCTTCCTATCCCATTCCGCCACCGCCACACTTCTATTCTCTCACACCTCTGGTCCGGGCGCACACCAATAATAGTGCGAACACACACAAACACACAACTTGGGGTATGGGGTCCCGGATCTCTAACCCAGCGTGGCATCCGTCCCCCACTCCCACCCTCCCCGCGTTCGTTTTACGTGTTTTTTTTCTGTTTGAGTAGACTCACTCTTCCCGGTGCTGGCCCTCTGCCACTGTTTGCATCCTCACAGAAGGTGTTCTAACCCATCACCCCTTTCTGCACGACGACGAGAACGACCAGAGAACTGAGCGGATCAAGCCTCTACACTGTGAAAGAAGCTACCAGCAGAAAAGGTGGCTTGCCCGAGAGAGAAAAAGCGAGAGAGAGGGGAAGAAGCGAGTGCAGCAGCAGGAAAGCACGTAAAATAACGAGTTGAGCTTGATGATTTGTGGCTGAAAGGAGGGGGTTTACAACACTGGTGCAACGGGAGAGAGAGGGAGGGAGAAGGGAACACAGACATCATGAAAACTAATACGGAACACTCAAGGGAAAGGGGGATTGAGAAAGGGGAGGTGAGGTACAGAGAGAAGTAAGGGGAACAAGAGAGGAGGGGATGCGGGTCAGTGGAACGACTCGTCACCCCTGCGACTTCTTCCCTCGGATTCTCTCTGTACCAGAGCACGGGGCCCTTGAAGGATCCAGCAAACACACACACACACACACACAGAGAGAGAGAGACCAGTTAAAATTAAGCACACAGACAGACGGAAACGAGCCCATTGAGTAGAACTACGCAAGCCACATTAGAAAGCACATAATCTCCGAAGAAATAGGCGCCAGACAAAGCTCCACGAAGCGCAAAGCACCATGTATATATATATATGTGTGTGTGTGTGTGTGGTGAGAAGCAACCATGTGGAAAAAAAAAACTAGCTTGCCTCTTTTGATGAATTTCCTTGGAGAATGCACCCACACGTTCGTGTGCACGTGTGCACACACACACACACACAAAGACAAGGAGTCCGACGGCCTCATCTTTTTGGTCCTCTTACCAGGCGGAAGGGGGGTGAAGCCCACGCCGCTTTTTTTTTTGGAGGGGGGGGGGAGAACAAAAAGAAAAAGACAAAGCAATTACTGGAGACTGCTCATCTTTGCTATACCTTCTAGGAGCTGTGTCCTCTGCGTCTCCAAGGTGTTGAGTTTTTCGGTGTTGGCCAGGCGGATCTCCCCTGGGACTTTAGTTTCGTAATTGGGGATAGACATCTTCTTCTTCAGTCCCTCCAGCTGCTTTGTGAGGGTCTCTAACTGCTTCCTTAGCTTAGCCACCTCCTTCTCCACGTCGATAAAACCCGTGAGCATCATATTCACACCCACTTCCTTGGTCACCAAGGAAAAGCCGCAGCCCTTCGGCACTGTCGTGGCTTCCTCGGCCGGAGATACCACAGTCACCTGGCCCACGACCCCGAGCGTCGACACCATCATCGCCTCTGCAAGGAACAGTTTACGCAGCTGCGGCGTGTGCGCTGTCACCCAGATGTCGGGTTTGTGTTTGTTCGTCAGCGAGTATGAAGCCTTGGAGGAGCGAACGCTGTGCACGACATCGAGAATGATCGACATGGCGCTCTCCGAATCTGCACTCGACCACCCGCCCGGTGTCGGGTACTTTGCAAGCATAATTGATTCGGTGCCGAAGCTGCTGTAATTGGGCAGGCGGTGCCAGAGCTCCTCTGTGAGGAAGGGCATCAGCGGGTGTAACATCCGCAGGGCCTTTTCGACGACGTGCAGCAGCACATCCTGCACCAGCTGTTTCTTCTCACCGCACTTCTGAATAGTCGGCTTCGTCAGCTCAAGAAAGACGTCGCACAGCTCGTAAAGCCAGAAGCGGTAGACAGCACCGGTGGTCAGCGCGAAGTCGTACTGACCCTCCGACATGCCCTGCGTGGCCTCCGCAATGGCGACATCGAGGCGCGAGAGAATCCAGCGGCACTCAAGCGGCATCGTGGCGGCGTCCTCTGCTGGGTTGAATTCCTGCTTCTCGGGCACGTAGGTGGTACCCAGGGCATGGTACAGAACGTAGCGCACGACATTCCAAAGCTTGTTGCAGAACTGACGATAGGCAACGACACGCTGGATGTCGAGGTTGACGCTGCGGCCGGATTGGGTGTAGGAAAGGAGGCCGAAGCGCAGAGCATCGCTACCGCACTCTGGAATGCCATCCGGGAAAAACTCCTTCTGTTGCTTTATGGCCTTCTGCACCTCCTTCTCGCCCAGGTTCCCGCTGCGCACCGAATCGTGGAGGGTCTCCAGCGACACACCGTGAATGACGTAAAGCGGGTCGACGACGTTTCCCTTTGACTTGGACATCTTTTCACCATTTTTGTCGCGGACCATGGCATGTAAAAACACCTCCTTGTACGGCAGCTTGTTTGTGAAGTGCAGCGACAGCATCACCATGCGAGCTACCCAGAAGAACAAGATGTCGTGCCCAGTCTCCATCAACGAATTCGGAAAAAAGCGTTTCATGTCGTCGGAGTCGTTGGGCCAGTCGAGTGTGGAAAAGGGCCAGAGGCCGGAGCTGAACCACGTGTCCAGCACGTCTGGGTCCTGCTCAAATGAGGCCTCCGCGACCTGCTCGTCGGTGAGACCAAACTGCTTCTTTGCCTTCGCGCGCGCCTCCTCAAGATTGCGGGCGACAACCCACGAGTCCTCGCTCTGCGGCAGCGGGCCGAGAACCTTGTAGGCAGGAATGCGGTGGCCCCACCAGAGCTGGCGCGACACACACCAAGGCTTGATATTCTCCAGCCAGTGGTACCATACCGCCTCGTGCGAGGACGGATAAAGCCGCAGGTCACCGTTTCGCACCGCCTCGACAGCGCGCCGGGCCATATCGGAGCAGTCCACGAACCACTGCGGCATCAACATCGGCTCCACAATGTCGCCCGTGCGCCCGCATCGGCCCACACGGTATTCATAAGGCTCTACGCCGCGTAGCAGCCCCATTTCCTCCAGCCGCTTCACAATCTCGCGGCGGCAGTCAAAGCGGTGCATGCCTTTGAACGGCTCCATCGTCACGTTGCCCTTCATGTCCATCATTACGAGCTGCTCCAAGTTGTGGCGCTTGCCAGACTCGAAATCGTTCGGATCGTGGGCAGGTGTGATCTTGACCGCACCGGTACCGAAGGTCATGTCAACCAGCGTCGCATCCAGCACAATCGGGATGGTGGCATCGCGGAACGGGCACTTGAGGAGCTTGCCATGAAACCTCTTGTAGCGCTCGTCGTCAGGGTGAATGGCGACAGCCGTATCGCCGAGCAGCGTCTCCGGCCGCGTTGTCGCAATCACCAGCTCGTCGTCGCTGTCCACAACTTTGTAGGCGACGTGAGTGAGGCTGCCCATGTCGACCTTGCGGTCGTAGCCGGGAATCGTGACCTTGGACGTTTTAGCCACATCGACGAACTCCACCTCCAGGTCAGAGATGGCACTCTGCAGCGCGCAGCACCAGTTCACCAAACGGGTGTCACGGTGAACCAAGCCATCCTCATGCAGGCGCACGAACCCCTCGATGACGGCGGCAGAAGACCGCTCGTCCATGGTGAAGCGTTCCCGCGTCCAGTCGAGCGACAGACCAATCTTGCGAAACTGCTTGGTGATCATGCCAGCGTGGTTCTCCTTGAATTCCCACAGGCGTTTCATGAACTCTTCACGGCCCAAGTCGTGGCGACTTTTGCCCTCTGTCTTCATGACACGGCGTTCGACAACGACCTGGGTGGCGATGCCGGCGTGGTCGGTGCCAGGGAGGTAGAGGGTATTATCACCCAACATGCGGTGAAAGCGGGTGAGGGTGTCCTGCACGGCGCCTGTGAGGGCGTGACCAAGGTGCAGGTAACCAGTGACGTTTGGTGGCGGGGCGACGATCACAAAAGAGTTGGCCGTCGTATCAGGGTTGCGATCTGAGGCGGGCCTAAAAAAGCCAGACTTTTCCCACCACGCATACCAGTCCGACTCCACGGCGGCCGGATCGTACGCGGCCGCCATCTCGGGAGCCAAGGACTTCATGATGAATGCACAACGTCGAAACGTTTTCGAGTACTAAAATAATACAAAAAGTGAAAAAAAAAGGGGGAGGAGGTGTGTGTGCCTTTTTACTTGTGGCAACAAGAGAATTGAGGAAGAGGGAGGAGGGAGGAGGGGGGCAGCGCTTAAAAAAAGGGGGGAAAGGCGAGGTGGGCGGCGAGGGTGGAAGCTCTCTTGAGAGAAAAAAGAGAGAAACAAGTCGACTTAATACCTTCACACCCGCACGCACGCACGCACGCACCTAGGTGCACGAACAACAGTGTGACGAGGAAGAAAATGTTGGTGATGTTTCTACTGTACCGCAAGCGTACGCACACACATCCACGCATACACACACGACATGGGCCACGCGAGAGCGTATGTCGTCATCATTGTGAAAAAAATAAGGAGGGATCGAGTGCGGTGAAGAGGCACACGAGGCGCGCGTCGGATACGACGAGCAAAGAAGTAGAGGTACCGGTGATACGCAGAGGTTAAGCGATGGGGAAAAAAAGACAGTGTGGAAGTTTGGGTAGGTGAAACTACATCCAGCATACCAAGGGGGAAATCTAAGCATAGGCATCATTGTGCGGGGGAGGGGGGGGGGCTGCTGTTTCTGTGTACAAGAGAAAACTTTACAGGACACTCATGTCTGGTTTTCTGGCTTCGCCGGCGCCTCTTAAAAGGGCATTGCAGAGCAAAAAACCGTGCTGTGTCCCTCTATCTCTCTCACACACGCACACACACCTCACCCCAACTACACTGCGTTTGATTGTAGAGGCTCAGCTGTACACATATACACATCGCTGAGACAGGGGGTGCCAGTGCAGGTGCGCATCTCGCAGGTGTGTTTTGTTTTCCCATTTGGGGGTTCCCTTTTCTTTCGTCTTGCCTTTATTTTTTTTCCTCCTGTTTGTTCAAGAAACAAAAACCGCATCACACTTAAAAAAGGGAAAGCGCACACAGCGGAAAATAAACGGGGGGAAAACAAACATGACTGAGCCAGGAGAAAGTGCGCCAGGGCGAGGAGGCGAAAAACGCGCTTCGGCTGGACCACCAGCAGAAATACTCAGACAAGGTAGAAAAGCCGAGAAGAAACTCGCACACGCACCACATCCGCCCCAAGAGCGAGGAGAAGCAGCACCACCACCACCGTACAGACTGAGAGAAACAGTGAAAATGAAAATGACAAGGAGGCTCATCCATCGTCGGGTATGGTTGCCATATGCTGAGTGGAGATGCCTCTGTGTGTCCGCGTGTCTGTGTGTGAAAAACAGAGGTAAACGGTTGCTGTTGCATCCTGCTGCTTTCCGCCGTGAGCGAAAGGAGGAAAAGGAGGAAAAGGAGGAAAAGGAGGAAAAGGCAACGAGAGGTGACCAAATCTGATCAACAGGGAGACTTGGTGTAAAAAGAGACAGCTAGAAACAACCTGGAAGGAAAGAGTACAAGGCGAAGAAAAAAAAAACCTGTGGTGAGACGCGGTGGTGGGAGTGTGTGAGTGTATTTCAATTTGGGTTCCGAACGGTGATCTAATTGTCAAGCACATTGTCACCTTTCGATAGATAGACGGATTGCTATCACCATTTTGATTGTTTGAGTCGCCAACACACAGTGGATCCCTCATTCTCGTTTTTATAGTCACATCTTCGTGCATTCCTCCTTTGCACGGTCAGTCGTGGCCTCGGCATCACTGCTGCCGTTTTCCTTACCCGCACGCGCACAAACCCGCATTGCCTCATTCGAGGAGGAGGGTAACGCACTGCTGGACCACCCTCTTTCACGATGCCTTTTTTTACGAGTGCTACATTTCACACACACATGGCCCATGTGCTCCAAAGCGAGTTGCGCACTCCGCCTGGTATGGCGGATGCGCAGCGGTAGGGGGGGAGAGGGGGGGGGTAAAAGACGGCACGGGACCCCCCGAGAAGACCAACAGACCAAACAAAACGCGCCCAAGGAACGAAGACTTCTTTAAACAGGCTAAAAAGGGGGGAACGGGAGGAAGGGGAGGACAATCAGCGATAGAAAAAAAAAAGCAAAGACAAACGGAGACTGCATAGGGAAGAGAACAGCGGGCAGAAGAGCGTGTAATGGTGTGCAGCACCGTCTAAAAGAGCGTGCGCGCATATGAAACAAGCAAAAAAAAGCACACTCAAACCCAACAGATACGCACGTGAATAAGATAAAAGGGGGGACAAGAGCTGCGAAGCGCCTTCAAGCAAACGCACATTCCTTTTCCCTCTTTTTTGGTCTCCTTGTGCTTCATGTTGATGCCAAGACAGCGCCATGCACACCACACGAAGCGTGTGCGCCATGTATGTGCGCACATTTATATATATATATATATATAAACATACACAAATTTGAAGACAGACATATTCTCACACGCCAACGTAGAACACGGGCGGATACCGTGATGAGCAGAGACGGAGGGGAGCACAACATGTGAGCTTCAACTAAACGACAGCGGAAAAAAAAATCGGAACCCGAGAAGAGCGGAGGAGGTCTGTGTGGGAATCTATCCTTTGAGAAAAGCATGTGGGCAAGCACTGCCGACGTGCAAAGACTCAGCTTGGAAGGGGAAAGCGCACGCATACACGGACAGACGTTCGGGTCACCAACACGAAAAAAAAAGCGGTGAAAATAAGCTAAAGAAAAGCAATGCAGACACTCACAATAAGCGAAGAGAGAAGAGAAAATAGAGACGAAAGAACATAAACGAGTACTTGTCATTCTCTTCATGGGCCACCACATATACAAACATATTTAGAGAGATTGGAGAGAGACCAGAATATAGAGAGATGCTATACATACACACACGGCCACCAACTTGAGCACTCAAAAACCATGAGAAAAAGACACAGAAGCAGGGGGGGACGAAGAGAGAGATGCATGCGTTGGAGAGGCCTTAAAGGTAGGGGAAAAGAAAAAAAAGCACATAGGCACGCACTAGCTTTAGCATACATGAGATATGTTTTATACCAGCGTATATGTTCAAAAACACGACGACATTTTCCCATGAGAACCACCGCCAATGGCGTCAACTACAGCGCAAGCGGAGAGGAGCCGAGGCAGGGGAAACTGGGAGACTTTATGTGGTAATGAAACACAAACAAAAGATACTCCTTTGTATTACGGCACGCAGACACGTGAAAAAGAACGAGAGGGGAGGAGAGGGGGAGGGGAAAAGGGGGGAGGAGAGGGGAGGAGAGAAAGAGCTCCGAGTACAGAAATACGAAACGATGAAATCGCCGATAACCTCTGACTTATCACAAACAACACACACACACACAACCTCCTCTCCGGCGACGGCTGTAGGGGTGCAATAAGCGGAAGAAGTCGAAACGAAGACAGCACAAAGGGGGGAAAAATAAGGAGAAGACACAGCCGACCCCCTCAAAGAAAAAACAAAAACACAAACGGCAATAAAACTGTAAGAAAATAACGCGTAAGAGAGACGAGGTGGAGGGGTGTAAGAGGCTACCAAATGAGGAGACACAAAAGGTTTCACACATTGGAGAGCGAGGACACGAGATGCGAGGAGATTTTTTCAAAAGAGGAAACGACAAGTGAAACAAAAAGCTCACGTCGCACAAGTGCACTTACACGTCGACATATACGACAGGGGGGAGGAGGAGGAAAAGGGGGGGGTAGATTCGACAAGTCAAAACGAGGAGGAGGACACACAGAAACACAGGTGGAGGAAAACCTTAGAGCGGCTGTTCTCGCTGAGATGTACGGAAAAAATGTACAACAAAAAAAGACTTCTTGAGATCTGAAAGGACCAGAGAAAATGAAAAATTGATGTGAATAAAACCTGTCAAGAAAAAAAAGCGTCGAGGGGAAAAAGGGAGACAATACGAGACGCTCCAGGAAAAAAAAATGGAGAGGGAGGCAAGCAGAACGAAGAGAGACCCCTCAACTCCGTCTACCACGTTGTAGCACGAGGAGTAGCTGAAAATAAGCGGGGGATTTTTTTGGAACAAGTGCTGAAGGCAGCAAACAGAATTTGTATGCGAAACGAGACGCACACAAAAATGAGTGCGCAGGCACACAGGCACACACTTTTGCGCAATCATCTGCGTACGCGCCTGACAGGTAGGAAGAGACAGACATGGATCATGGATAAAGCATGTATACTTACCAGTTATGAAGACAGCTTCCTCCTCTTTTGCTCTTTTCCCTGATCGTGTCTCCCTGTGGGCCATAAGCTGTGCTCATGGGCGGGAGTGGCGAATTCCTGCATACACGAGCCGTTTTTTTCTCCAGGAGGAGGGGGGGAGGACCACCAGTGTTTATTTGTTTGCGAATGCGTGTATCCAAACCCGCCAATGATGCCCGTAGCAGGTATTTCTCCTCTTTAAAACAAAATCCTTGACATTGTCAACATCTTTCTCCCGCCGTCTACCCCCCCCCCTCTCTCCCCCCCCCTCACACACACACACATACACAGACACACCGCCATTTATGCCGTGAAACCTCCACCCCCCCCCTGTCGCTCAGAGGAGGAGAAAAGAGGAAGGAGCCACAAAATAAACGGGGGGCGTCGAAAAACAACAGGGGTACCGCGACAAACCTCAAAGAAACATGACGCGCTCACGCACACGGGACTGGTGAAGCGAGATGAAGGGTCACATAGAAAGTGAGGGACAATAGAAAAAGAGTTGAGTAGACGACGCGGTGGTGGTGCCCGACTCTTTTTTCAATTTCCGTTTCAGTTTTGTGTGTTTGCAAAGCAATCCGCAGCTGTTTTTCGTTTTCTTCGTTTTTGCTTTGCTTGGGCCAACTGTCGAAGAACAGGCACGAACGTGAGCGAAAACGTGCGCATACACGTAGACACAAAAGCTCAGGCATTCCCACAGCGGCAAAAAAAAGGGATGGGTGAAGGAAAAAAATGTGGAGAGTCACCTCCCTCCCCCTGAAAGCACAAAGACGAACCCCGTGCGGCCCCAGGCCACCCCACCCCACCCCACCCGTCCTGTATATATATATATATATAATGTATATACAATTATAGGCATAGCGTCCCGTGATCTTAACATCAAAGTCGGAGAAGACACAAGAGTGGCCGAGCTTGAAGCACGCGACGAGGGGGAATTCAGCGTCAAGGGGTGCACAGCTAAGCGCGAGAAGGAAGAGGGGAATCTGCATCACCTCGGAAACCTTCGGACAGGGAACACAGACACCCAAAGACACACACACACACACAACAGAGCTGAAGAGACACACATATCTTGAGAACGCTACTTCTAAAATTGAAGAATCAGTTCGTGTAAGTGTATTCCTTTAGTTATGTGGATGGGGGATGGGGGGGGGGGTTAAACGCCGATGGGCGTTGGCCAGAACTACATACGCTCGTGACTTCCGCACGGAAAAAGGAGGCAAAAACAAAAACAGAAGATACGAAATAAGAGAAAGATAAGAACAGAGAAGCGGAAGAGGGAGGAGACCACACACATAACCAATACGCGCATACAGAAAACAATCACAGTTACACAAAAAGAAAAAAAGGAGAAAAGGATTACTCAGCCAATGAGCCCACTTGTAAACTCAAGTGAGCTGAGCGCGTGTGGCGGCATGTGTACGTGAGTGCGTATTGTTCCGAATCGGCGCGTAAATTAAAACCAACCGGGAAGAGAAAAATGGGATGAGATTCACCTGAAGACAACATAGAAAATCTCAACCAACAAAGCATGAGCTCATCATGTTAAGCGTTGAAACCAGAAAGCGAGTAAGAAGGGATAATTGGCGCTGTCCAGTAAACCCGACGGAATGCCACAAAAATGTAGAGTGAGCACACAGCTCACATCGGCAGTGGTCTGTTTTCCCTAACGCTCACAGAATCAAACGCGCACACAACGTGAACGTGGACTCGAAGAAAAGAGACCAGAACCACTGCCAGGAGAAGGGAAAATTGCGCAGAGCTTTTCGCACCTCAGAAAGTGCCCTGCGCTTAGTTCCCTGAGTTGTACTCTACAAGGCTTTATCGTCGCGTCTGTTTCCCCTTCGCCTCCACCGCGGCCCCTCGTCCGCGATCACAAGAACACGTGAAACGCACTTCATCACAAGACGGTATTGTTTTTTTTTCCGCGTTTCTCAATTTGGACGACAGAGATGCACAGCAGCTATTCCCTTGTCGATTGGCCCTGTTCTTCCCTCCACCCCCACTATAGCGGCCGCTATGACCATCATCACACCCAAAAAAAATCTTGTTTACGCCTGTTTTGACTGCACCCCACTTCCCCTTTTCACATCCTCCCTGTGGCCAGCTGTGACTACTGTTTGGTAGCATATAGACACAGACGCTTGAAAAAAAAAACCAAAAACCACAAGCCCCATATTCAAGGTAAAAGAAAATCAGGCGACGCCTCTGAGAGAAATCACCGCTGGGAGGAGGGGGTAACCCATGTTCGAGGACGACGATGTGCCCATATATGGGTCAGTCGGTCGTTTTTGTAACGCGTGGGCATCGCCACTTTAGCCCACAAGGTGGGATCATGGAGAAGCAGGAGAAAAGCTGGGAGTAAAGCTGCGCATCACTTGTGCTCCATGGGGGAGTAAAAGCATTGAAACAAAAGTCCAACTTGCACCTGATAGCACGTCTCTCCCCATCCCTCATCACACCGGCCTGCAGCCTTGATGCTGTACAGCCCTCCGCTCATTGTCTGAGAGAGAGTGGCACACCGCGTCAACCTCTCACACTACACCCAGAGACCCCTTTCCACACACACACACACACACACCTCTATATTCCCCCCCCCCAACAAGTGCCCAAGGGCTTTGGAAAATGAAAATGAAAACAGCGCGGAGAAAAACCAAGCGTACAAAGATAAATCCCGTAATCCAGACAGGGGAAAAAACGAAGACTGGAGAACCATCACCAAAAACTAACCGACTTTTTTCCTCCTCCCTTCACCGCACTACGCTACCCTCAACACGTCCGAAAATGAACGCACAGGGGCCACATCTCACCTGCCCGCCTCTGTTACGCCACGACTACACACACACGTCATCTGGGATAAACCGTCTGGCGTCCAGCTGAGCCATACGGCGAACCGACTCCCTCTGCTCCCGCCTGCCCAACTCATCGGGCACGTGCTGCTCGGTCCGCGCCACACAGAGGGAGGCGCACTACACACCTCCATCCAAACGGATCGCGCTCAGCGCCCTGCTCGCAGCCAGAAGCAATTGAAGGTTTATTCTAGAGATGACAGTACGGGGTGGATCACGTACGCGCGTGCCGGGCAAACCTCAAGGAGGTCAGCGGCCAGCGTCGGGGTGATGGACCCACCACCACCACTACAAGGCTGTCTTTGGGGAGCATTTGTCGAGATTTCTGCGCAGCATGCCTTTTCACAAACGGGAGATGAAAAACTGAAATAAGAGATGCATGGAACGGAGTAGTAGCGGTGGGAAGGGGGGGTTGGGGGGTACTCGCGCCGAAATAACTTGAAATATGCTGCCCTACACGGCCGTAGAACCCCTGGTGTTGAGCGCCGATGAGAATGGGTGGGCGCGCCCCTGCAAGCGACACACACCCTTCTTCTTATTTTTCATCAGACTTTGCCTTCACCATAACTCAAACCCCCCAGATGGTTGCTTCACCCTCCGTCGGGTGGCTTAGAACAACGAAGAGGAGACTTTAGTGCAAAGGTGCTCGCAACCACTACAAAGAAAAGCGCGGTGCAGCGGAGCACCACCACAACCTCGAGACACCCATTCTCAACCCCCAAAAAAGAAAGGCACTCACCCAACACACGCACACACACACACCATCCCGAAATGAAAGAAACATTCAACATGTTTTTCCCAAGAGAAATAGAGAAAAGTTGAAGCCACCACCACCCAGAACCAATTCAAAAGAAAGAAAAAAAACGATCCAAAGAGCAAAGGGAGCGCCGATATCGAGGGGAAGTATCAACTTTTTAACAGACCCTCAAAGCGAGTGCGCTAGTGTGTGCCTGTCGTGATGCGTGCGTTTGCGCATGTCACTGACGAGACAGCAGACGGTGCAAAGTAAACAATGTGACCACCCTTGCACTCTATCATGTACAGTATTCTCTTGCAGTGTGCAAGTCTGGTCTCTTCGCGGCACACATGTAAAAAAAAATGGGTACACGCACGCGCCAAAGGGGGTGTCGAACAAAGGGGCAAACCGGTTCCCTCAAACTTCATGCAGCCTTGTCTGCACACACGAGAAGAACGAAGACCGATTAAACCCAAGGACGAACAAGTTAGAAGAAGGACAAGAAAGGCAGAAAAGGGGGGGTCTTGAATACGCCAGTGCGGCGATATCGTATCATCCAATTTTGCTGCTGTGTTTTTTTTTTATGTGGGAGTGACGGGTTTGGCTTCTTTATTTCTATTCCTGTGCTCTGGTCCGTTTTTATGTGCATCAACAAGGTTAAACGGGTGTGTCAAGAGCAGCAAGGCCACAGAGGCACACTCACACACACATATATATGTATAAGCATATATATATATATTTGTTCTACCCATGTATACACCTACACGAAACGAAGCAGTTCTTCCCCCCCCCTCTCGATTATGCCACACACACGTGTGAGCAGGCCCAGTAATAGTTGGTGCTTTGAAGTCGCTGCGCGCATAAACTAAAAAAGTGTTCTCAAGCGCTTCCCGATTGTCCTTGTGTGTGACTATCCGCTGTGCCTCTTCGGGTTTCTTTTAAGTTTCGGTGGGATTTATGGCAAAAAAGTTAGTGAGGGTCACACACACACACACACACCTTCGCCGTCTGTTTCATTTTCTATTGCTCTTTTCCGTCTTCCTTCCCCACACCGCTTTGTGTTTCACGAAAAGGCCCCCGGCGGCTTACACACACACACACACACACACACACACACATATATCTTTGGAGCACGCACTCTCACGCGCACGCGCATGGGTGCGTGTGTGTAAGCTGTCGGTGTAGTTTATATTCTCAATTTAAAAAAGAGTAAAAGGGAAAACGATAGGAGGAAAAGCGCAGCGGTCAACAAAACGATCCCAAAACAAGGGAAAAAGCCCACATAAATACGACAGCAAACCTAAACACAAGCACAACGAACAAAATGCAAAAAAAAGACATGCCCAAGTCATACGTTTGAGAAAATGACGACGCTAGGGGGGTGGTCAAAAGAAGGAATGAGAAACATATTAAGCTACAACTCACGACACCATCGACCAGACAAACGCAAACACGCACGTGCACACACGCCCATACAAAAGCTCGCCCAAAAAGAGTACACTCACTGACTGGCATGCCTTGTGGGCGCACCGTGTGAGCATGGCGTAGCCAAGACGCAAGGCTTTGCGTGCACTGGTGTCTGCCCCCTTGTATTGTCAAGCACATGCACACAATAAGGAGGAAAAAAAGCGAGACCCAACGAAAGTACAAGACATGCATACGAATTACCTTCTCTGTGACACAAGTACACACACCCCACACGTGTCCCGCCCGCGCGAATCCAGCCTTGGACAGCCGGATGAAATCAGGAGGAAAAGAATGGACCTCCCCCCCGGAGGGTGTTGGCAGGGGGAGGGGGTGAGCGAGTGAGACACATTTGCGAGACGACTGTTTCTGAAGCATGAATGTAACCGTACATGCATCCTGTAAGAAAGAGAGAGGAGGGGGCCGGGGGGCTGGGGAGGGGGGGGGGGGGGGGGGGTTAAAGCCTGCAACCTACAAGAAAAGCTTGCCGCTCTCTTTCACCTTCCTCAGCGTCTCGACCTGAAGATCATGGCGGCGTGTCACCTCGGATTCGCAGTAGCCGTATGACCAGTGGCGGATCTCATCATCCCATAACATCATGGACGACAGCTTTGCCACAACGCTGTCGTACGGGTCGGGGGAAAGAGAGAAAATTGCCTTGGAGCCGTAGTACTCCTTGCCGATAGCTGCCAATATGCGGCGCCAATGCGGACGGTTGGCGACACGGTTTCGGTCGCGGAAGTACGCCGCGCTGACAAGCTGGCGCAGCATGATATGATGATCCTGGCGGCTCACAGTCGTGCCTTTCACCTCGCGAAGAATAAACTCGTTCAGCAGGTTCTGACGCATCGAAAGAATGCTCTGCCTATCGTGATTGCGATTGGCGCGAGTGGGGCCGTACAGAAGGCGGTAGTACCGCTCCTGGCGCGTCTTCGCCGCCGCCTCAGCTGGTGTCTCCTCCTCTTCTTCGCTGGACCCTTCCCCGAATTCAAGTGACACAGACTTTTCCTTGCTGGTGAAGCTATGGGAGTGCGGTGTGCACGGAGGGCCGAGAGAACTCGTGATGGAGGTAAAGCTCTGCGCCAGCTGGTCGCACGGGGATGTCTCCCCTGAGTCATCGCTCAGCTGCACTAGACTAATCACGTCCTCCTCGTTTGCAAGAAGTGACGCGGACATTTCCGGTCCCTGAAATACGCTGAAGTGTGGGGGAAGAGGAAAGGAGACGGGGGAGAACGGTGCGACTTGGAGAGAGGCTGTCGAGTTTTTTTTTGCGTTTGCGAGGGATCCTGAAAGAGAAAAAAAGGCAGACGAAACGTTGTGTTGATCTATACTTTTTTCCTCACTAAGAAATACCCACACTGCAACCCGGGTGCGTATGTGGATGCCATTGAATGTGCGGGTGTACAACGAAGAAACGTAATCAAGAGTTCACGCGGGGTGAGGGGAAGGGAAAGGGAGGAGGGAAAGTGTTGTACGTACAGAGAGCACAACAGAAAGAGTGAAAAATCACACTAATATACCGCTCCCTTGGTGGCAGAGAGAAACAAAAGACAGCAGAAATGGGCGGAAAAAACAGCTGAACACCCTCGCCTTTAAAGCGACGGCGTCCACCATCACCACTCCAGATCAGATTGCGAGACAAGCCCAGGCGAGTGGGCTCCTACCTACTCACATGCGTGTTGTGCAGTGCAGAGATAGCATCCCTCACCTTCAGGGCTACGCACATCATCGAAACAACAACGAAACACTCTTCGCAGTTCAAATCGCCCTTTGCATAACAATGTTTCCTTTTTTTCCCTCTCCCCACGTGAGCACACATTATAGACACGAAAAAAAAAGTGGGAGGGGTGTAAATATGTAAACACACGCTTGAACGTCACCAACCACACACGACAAACGAAAGAGCAAACAAGCCATACACACACACACACAAAATAAAAAAAAAGTGCATGAAAAGCTGAGCGAGGATCACACACACAGAGAAACAGGGACACACTCTGTGCAATCTTGGAGATACAAAGTCAGACATGGATGTACGCCGCATCCAACGTTGCACTTTTACGCACGACCGTTTTGTTTTTAATCTCCGCTGCACACAGGCGAATAAAAAAAAACACCAAATACACGCGGGCGGGTGCACACTACACCCACACCCTCAAGACGACGATCACGAGGAGGAGGGCACCACTGATGCGCCAATTCTAACGCACGTGCAGGCGCCCCCCAGTAAGAAGGGAAGATGGTTGTGGTGAACGGTGCAAACCATCACACACACACACACACACACACACACAAACATCCAACGCGTTTCAGACGCAAGACGGAACAACACAAAAGAAAGAAACAACAGAACTAGAAGGACACACTGTCAATTGAAGCCCAAACAGGATCACTTTCTCGGAGTTTCTTCTTTGTATTCAGAAAAAGAACAGCGGAGGAGGGAAGGGGGGGAAAGGGGGGGAGGAAAGCGCATCAGCATCGAAGTGAGAACCGAGAGCGTGCGATCTCCTTGAACACGCCTTGTCCTCCATACAGCACGTGTACTCCCCCCCCCCTCCCCGCACCCTCCTTACGTTCATGGGCGCTCACAGGGACGGCAGTGAAAAGTGGCAGGTAGGTTGATGATAGCGGTGCGTGTGAATTTAGGAAAATGGGCACACAGCATTGTTGCTCTTCAACGACGTGTGGAGTGTCTACTTATTTGCCTTACTGCGGCGGAGGAGTGCATCTACTTCGCTCTGCTTCACGCGGTACAGCACATAGGGGAAGAGCGCCGGGATCGCACCTAGGAAAATGTAAGCCGTCGACTCCTTGATGTAGCGCGCGTGCAGTCGGTCGTAGCGGTCACGTGTGAGGACGGAGATCACACCGCGAAAGCTCTCGTCGTCGACACCCTCTCCCTGGAAGTACGCCTCCCCTTCGCGGATCAGGTTGCTGAAAGCTTTCAAAGACGTCGCGGGATTACCCTGCTCAATATTGTACGACACCTCAGCGACAGAAACGGCGTAGTTACCGAGTGCGCTGGGGGTCACCGTGTAGCGCAGTGTCTCTGAGGCGCCGTAGGGAAGAGAGGCAATGGACTTGGACTGAAGCGAGCCGTCCTCCAGCAGGTCAGACACCTTCACGTCAAATGCTGGGCTCTGGCCATAATTGGTCACTGTGACCACGACCTCGACAGAGGAACCAAGGACAATGTCATCGCTTGAAGTCGTCTTGGAGACGAACAACAGCGGATGCGTATTCATCTCCGTCTCGTCGACTACCTCCGCAAAGCACGTCGTCGCCACCAAGGCGACGATGCACAGGGAGAGCAACACTCTAGCTGTAGTCATGATGAAAAAAAATTAAAAAGGAAGGAGAGGCAGTTTTGTACTCGCCTAGAGAGTGAACGTAACAGGGGATACAAAGATGCGCTGCACGGCTGCCGACAACCACGTGAGAGAGCTACTGGAAGTATTTGAAAAAACGACGGCACTCACCGAATACGATGCGAAATCAAAAAAAAAGGTATACTGCTGAGGTGGGGGAAAACAGGAGGGGTGCGCGCAACATTTTTCACGTCGGCACACGCGCAGAGAGAAATGGGAGAGAAAAGAAAGAGAAAGAGTCGGAGCGAAATAAAGATTCCGGAAGTTAAGTGAAAGAGGGCAAGCCAATCAGGAGTGCAAAGGGGGCATGGAAGTGTTGTGCGCCTCCCCCGGTTTGCCTTATCCGCCCGGTCATTAGCAGACTGTCGCGCTGAGACGACCGCGAATATTTCCGTCGACGACACACTTCTTCCCCTTTCCTCTCGAAGGTGCGCGCATGATGGACTCCCATTTGGAGTATCACAGCCAGCGCTGCTTCACAATTGCCGTTTCATGTGTTGCGGTTTGTGCAAAGCCCTGGGGAGCCATGGTTGTGAGATACACACAGGAGTGAGAAGGCATCGGAAGAGGAAGAGCGAGCTGCGCCTCTCCAACCTCGTTCCTTTCCCTGGCGTCGTATTATAGCTCAAAAAGGGGGTAAAGAAGCAGAAGAGGACGGGGACGGGAGAGGAGAACCAAATGGAGAAAAGATTCTCAATATCCACGTATCGGACCAAAACACGGTGCACTCGCGCTGTTTCGCACAGTGAGCTCACCCTCTGACCGCCTCCCCACCCCACCCTCTGTACGGGTCCTCACGGCCACTAGCCTTTTTCCCCGACCTTCCACCCCCTCCCCTTGGGAAGACACCTGCTTTCGATGCCAGCCTTTGGCGTCTCTCCATCCTCCTCCTACGCCCTCCTATCCGGCACACACCTCGCTTAACTCATGACAAAATACTCATCTGTAAGGAGATTGGGGGAGGAAAAAAAAAAACATGCACGCCGCCTTTGAAGCCGTCAGCGCTCCACACCAGGAACCTCCGTTCCGCCTCCTTGCTCGATTCCCCGACCTCGCATCTGCCGAAGGGCAGGGGAGACAAGTGGGCTGTGGAAAACGGCCAACAAGGGCGCCGCAGCGACATAGCAGTTTGACCTGTACACACCCCTCCCTCCATGCGTGAGGGGGGAGTTCACGCTTTGGGAGTAGCGAAGCAGGTGCCACACCCGTCTCGCCCGCACCAGTCTCTTCCCCCTATCGCACTAACTGACACTGCAGCCCACTCTCGCTCTGTCCTCAAAACCGAAGGGACTCCAGGTCGTCGATGGACAGGTCGGAGAGCTCGACGTGATGTTCAAGCAGGCGCTGACATACACGTTTTGGTCCGTGCAATTTGCACAAGTGGCCAAAGGCATCACGTGCAGAAGAAGTGATCTTGCCAATGTCCACAAGGTGGCCCACGCACCGCTCAACGTAAGACCAATCCTCCATCTCTACCGCGTACGCGAGTAACGGAGCGACAACGTCGGCGTCCCCCAAGACCCGGGCGTGCTCCAGATGCTCGGAGAGTGTCTGCAGACTACAACCGTCTTTCAGGATGAACGGAAGCACTTTGTTGTAGGGCACAGAGTTCTTTGGACAAGCTGATATCATTTTGAGCACCTCCTCCCAGTTGCACTGGGCCATGAGCGGCCACAAACTGTTCAAATCAGAGCGGGTCACCCGTGCATGGCTGAGCATCTCCGCCGCAACGTCGGGACGCTTCTCGGCCAAGGCTGCGTGAAGAAGGCTACATCTAGTTACAGTGGAAAACGGCAAATCGTCCACGAGGCGTGTGTGCCACTCCGTCCCAGCACCCTTGAGCAGTACGGCACACGCCTCAGCCATGCCGATCTGCTGGGTGGCGCCACCCACGCTGGCCCCTGAGAGTGCCTCACTAATCGTTCTGCCATCACCTTTGTTCAACGCTTCCCAAAACAACGACCACTCGACCTCCTCAGACTTGCGGCGCTGAAAACTCGCGGAAAGACGCAACTTCTCGTTAAAGCGGGCTTTCACATCCTCGACGCCGACGCCGGTGTAGTGCATGACTGCTTTCAAAAGATCAAACGTGTCGGCGGGTGGGGTGTGGTATGGGTGACGCTGATATATCTGAAGCGCACGCAGCCAGTTGCCTGACTCGAGGGAAGCATGGAAAGACTGCGGCAGCGGTGCCGCCTTCCATATTCTTTCCCGGCCTCGCATGAGTAAGTGAAAATGGGTCAGCGAATATCTGTGAAAGGTGAGTAATCTGGAAACCAAAGGGGAAGGATAAAAGACAGCCTTGAAGCAAAGCAGGCAGAGACGCCCAAACACTCGCGTACTCACGTGCTCTCGGCGGCGTGTAAAACGTGTCCCCTCTCCTCCAACCCGGCCAAACAAAAATTAATGAAGACTGAGGCGCGGAGAGGCACTCTCCCCTCTTTGGATAGGGAGAAAAGTAGAGTGATGCTGTCGCTAGAACAATTGAAGTGTAGAGCACACATGCCGTGGAGGTGCACGCGTTAGCAGAAGAAAACGGCCAAAAAAGAAGAGGGAAGAGGTGGGTGATGAACACTCGGCGCAAACAAAAGGGCAGCGAAGTATCCTTGCCCCGTGCCGCCCTCTCCACAGACGTGTGTGTGTGTGTGTGTGTGTAGGTGCCGGGTGAAAAGATGAAGCCAGTTAGAAAAGCATTCAAGAGGAGAAGCTATAATTTCATCAAACGTCCACCTCGCCTGCATTCCTTCACGCTACAGCCACCCGCATCACATGGACACCACATATGAGAGATATGGTGTAGGGATTTTTTTTAAGCAAGGCAGCTGAAAAGGAGATGCAAGCGCGAGCGTGTGCGCAAATGGCTGACCGCCCCTGAGGGGAGAAGGACAAAGTCCCTGTGGACAAACAAATGACCACAAAGAAAAAAAAGGGCGAGCGAGGAAGCGAGTGGTGGAACACGCGTTGTCGTCATCGTGCAGACTACTCCGCAGAGAGGGAAAAAGCCGTGCCCTCATTTTCTTTTTTTTTCTGTTTGGCGGGGGGGAGGGGGGGGATATGCCGTAGGTATTTCGAGTCCGTGTCTGCCTGGGTGGATGGGTGGGTGCGTGGACGAGAGAAGAGTGGAGAAGTAGCCCAAACGGGAAAAAATACATATTTATTTATATACGGAGTCCAACAAAACGAGCACGCCCAAGGATTATGATCGCCACACAGTACATGGGAAATGGGGAAAGGGAAGGGACGCGAAGGCGCGCCGAGCAAACATTCACGTACCCTTAGACAAAAAGGGGGAAATCATTCCGAGGGGAGAACAACGATCCACGGCACCCTAAAGAAAGGGTATCGGCAATCACCCAAAACAAACGGTGCTGCCACGACAGCAACATCAGCAGCAGCAACAACAGTAGCACTGTATGTACATGAGAGGCGTGGCTACCCAGCGGCTAAACGTACTCTCTCACCTCCACTACAGCCCTCTATATGCGCGCTGCCACACGTCAGAGAGAGGTGGAAAGGGAGAACGAAGAAATCAGTGCGAGGCGGGGGAAGCGGAGCAGAACGGCAACGTAGCAGATATAGCCACAAACGATATCAACGTAGAAAACCAAAGGGTATGCATATCTGTTAGCGTGGCAGAGAAGCTTGGCCGGAAGCCTTGGCCTGGGGCAAAAACTTAAGCTTCTCCTCGGCCCGCATGGCATGAACAGGGGCATACATTCCCAGCTTGGGCAGGTGCTCCTCCAACAGTTGCGCGCGGGCGCGTCGGATGTACTCCTGAATTTGCAGCTCGTGCTGGACGTCCTGCTCAGTCACCTTGCGCTCTAGCTCTTTCTCCTTCTCCTTCAGGAGCCGGCGCTGCTCCAGGCGCTGATTCACTTCAGCTATGTGCTGCCGCTTCAGCTGCGCTTGCTTCTGGCGGTTGAGCTGGTCCAGTTTAGCCTGTTCGGCTAACTTCTCCATCGCTTCCTGACGGGCGCGCATCATTTCAGCCATCTCTGCCTCTTTTGCAAGGCGGCGCTGCTCAATCAGATTTTCATTCTCACGTAAAACGGCAGCCGCCATGCGCTCACGGCTTTCCTGTTCTGCCTTGATCAGCATCCTCTCCTTTGCCAGGCGCTCCTCCTCGTAGTACTCCTGAAGTAGCACCTCTAGCTCACGCTTCTTGCGCTCCTCCTCGGCGATGCGACGACTCTGATCTTCCAGTATGCGGGCCTTCACAGCGTCCCGCTCGCGCGCCGTCTTTTCGTCAATCTTTCGTCTACGGTTCTGCTCCTCGAAGTAGGCACGAATTGCCGCTTCTTCCTTAGCCTCCCGATCCTGTTCTGCCTTCTTGATGGCCGCGCGGAGACGGACGAACTCGTTCTGCTCTTCCAGCAGGCGCCGCTGCCGATCGCGACGGGAAAGGTTCTCGAGGAAGTCTTGCTCATGCACGCGAGCAGCCACAGCATCTACGGCGATACGCTCCTGATCGCGCTGCTTTGCTTCGTCCAGCGTAGCGGCTCGCCGCTGGCGGATAATCTCTAATTGCTCTGCCTGATGGCGACGGAAGCGCTCCATGTCCTCCAAGCGTTTTTTTTCATCCTCTTCTTTAGCCAAACGATCTTGCTCAGCGAGAAAACTCATGTACTGCCGCTGCTCCTCGACTGCCCGCGCCTTGGCGATGCTGTGGTCCGTCACTTGCTCCGCACGGTTCTTGCGGAGATACGCATCTTTTAGCTGGGTCTCTAATGCCCGCACATCGGGGTATTCACGCACCAACTGCAGCATCTTCGCATCCTTCATCTCGAGACGCTGTTGTTCGGCTAGTTCGGCCGCCAGGGCCTCGTCAACTGCAGCCGCTTTCACCTTGGCTGCCCGCATCGCTGCAAAGTCGTCGTCCTCTTTCTGTTTTGCGAGCTCTGCCTGGATCGCTTTGTGGCGATGCACGCGGCGAAGCCGCTCCGCACGTGATTCGCTTGAGCTCATTTTCAAGCTGCCCCTGTGCCTCCTTTTGCTCGATAAACGCACACCAGTGCTGACGGATGAGTGCTGAGGGGGGGGAGGGAAGAGAAGAGAAGGAGTGCGAAAAGGGTACGTGAACCAGAGAAAGCCGCAGAGCGCAGACACGGGAGGAGCTCTCTTATTTCTTGTGTGCTGCTCGAGGGGGATAGGGAAAAGGGCGAGAACACGAGCAGGACTAAGCCGCTTGTGAGAGCTTGATGTTTAAATCGTCTTTCGTATCTCTTCCCACCTGTGACTCGAGACGACTGGAAGGGGGGAGCGAAGAGAGGAGAAGCGGAAGAACAAGTGCGGGGGAGGGGGAAAAATCACGTTAGAGCGGTGGCGGAAAAAGAAGGGAGAGACTGCATGCGGTCTTCTTGAAGTGTGCAGTGGGTCTGGAGAAAAAATGAGAGCGACACATCAACTGACCGAAGCTGCACGCATGTCAACTCACAAACGCCCCTGCATCCATTCTCACGAGCGGGATAATTCTCTGCTTTGAGGATCACCACAAACAGTGAGAGAGAAAAAATGTATATCGGGTTGTTTGTGCGCTATACGGGAATACGAGGCCGCGTCATGCTTGCCATCACCACGAGCGAACGAGTACGTGCTGAAACAAGCAATAAGTAGTACCGCAAACACACAGGAGAGCAAACCAGAGAGGATGTACCCTTTGTCAACCGCCGCAACACAAATGGAATGAGAAAAAAGAAAACACGCAACGACAAGGAGATAAACTCGAAGAAAGAGGAGCAAGGTAATGCTGGCATTCCCCAACCTCACACAATCAGCCCGCACCCGAACCCAACCACATAGAGCACTCCTCCCTCTCCCCTCTTTGCACCCCAGTCGAAGGACACAAAAACATTCAGTGTGCTATTACTTCGAGATACAGATAGAATTCAAGTGAAAGGGGTAAGGAATAACGAGAGAGACGGGAGAAGATCTTGAATACGTGGGAACTCTGCGTGGATTCCTCTTAGGCTGCGACTCGCCCTCCCTCCCCCCCCTCCTCCTCCTCTTCATTGGTAGCTCTGGGGGGGGGCGCTCACGGATTATGTCGCTCTCCAAGGGAGGCGGCTGCACTCCAAGGCGCTGGTAATTGCTATCAAACTTGTCCAACGCGAGCGGGCGAGGTGGTCGCTTCTCCTCCGCTGCTTTCATGAACTCCTCCCCAACTTGATGGCCATAGGCGGAGACAGCAGGACTATTCTTCGAGTATAACACAATCATCGGCAAGTTACGACACGTTTGGTAGTGGCAGTGCAACGCCGCCACAGCAGCGTCGGCGTCATCGACGGTGCCGTATGTTACCTCCGCGTAAAGCTGTGGGCCCTCGCCGAAAAGCTGAACGTGGTGCACGGCGCCGTAAGCGGAGAAAAGGCGCTCTAGGTACTGTGAATTTGCGATCGATGATATATTCGACACAAACAGAATAGCCTTGCAGTTCATTTCCACTAAGTGTGAGGGAAAAGAATGATGGCTTCTCTCCGTTTCCTCTCGTCCAGTATGAACGCGCGTGTCTGCGTATCGGCGCTACGGAGGTGTGCAAAAAAAAAAAGCGAGCGCGTGGAGAAGATAGGCTTCGAATCACTGTTCCGCCTGATGGGTGATCGTGCACTGTGTAAAGATGGATGTCGACGTTGACTTTAAGAAGAAGCAACACAGCACAACTTCGATCCTGTGCGGTGGATGCGAGCGTGCAAAAGGGAGGGTTGAACACTGGTACGACTGTAAGTCGGTTGTCTTACAGCATGCGAATGCAAATAAGCGAGGGGAACCCCCTATGAGGATATAGTGGAAAGGTAATCCGTCAAGGCACAAAAGCAACGCCAGGACACGAGCAAATGCGATGATTTAAAAAAGGGGGGAGATTGAATAAGTTGAGCCGAAGAGAGATGAACTTAAGCCAATGCACCCGCTTTGGCGGGCCTACAGCAGATCGCCATCGCAAAAGTGGTGGTGTGTACTTCAGGCTCACCCAAGAATGGAAAGAGCAGCGTCTTTTTTCCATAGAAGTAATACACTAGCACGCGGTTGTTCAGCAGAACGCCCTGCTAGAACCAACACAAACGTGTACGCAATATCGACGCACACAGTCCACGTCACGTATGGGCTTCTCAACTCCTGTCAAGGCAGCCCGAGCAGTACACGGACATCGTCCTGGTCTCTTCCAGGGAGGGGGGGGGGAGACTGAGAAACTCAAAAGTGGAAATATATTTCGAGAGAAAATCCACGTTGCCACTACGACCAGTGGGAGTAAAAGAGACTGTGTGTGTGTGTGTGTCTCCAGGGAAGAATGCTTTTACGCAGGCTTGCTCTTCAGCACAAGCGTGTGGCGCACAACTGCCACACCAGTCCCGCCTCTCCCTTGAAACCCCCGCTCCCTCCCCTTCTCCCCCCCCCCTTCCCCCTGCTTGCTTGGACCAAGAGGAAATTGATCTCGCGTACTTGGAGGAAAAGACGCGCATGACCTCCCCTTCCTTAAGCAACAAATAAGAAATAGGGAGGGGTGGAGGGTGGTGGTGGTGGTGCCGAAAACGACCTTCGAATACTGCGGAGGCGTTCGTGACAGGGGCGTCGTCCACCACGCATTTTTTGACGAATTCAAGGTGTTAGTGATGCCCTTTTTTTGACCACCGGATAGAGCACACATGATGAGTCACACTTTCTCTCCCCGTGTTTTTTTTTCCACTAGGCTTGTCGGGCTCGGTTTCGCTGAATCGTGGAAAATGGGAGGGGACTGCTGTTATGCGGGAGCTCAATGCAGAAGCGAAGGACTGGGGAAGCTCCACCACACAACTCAGCACAGGTATGCGCGCGCGCAGTCACTTCGACACAAGCACACATGATAACTTACATGCTCGACTAAGTGGATAAAGAAAGGTATGGAGATGGGGGGTGAGAACATAAAGCCCAGATGATGCAAACACAAGGGCAGGAGCAAGGGAGGTTCCTGACGCATCGAAATCCGAATGTGAAAATAGTCATCATGCAGCCTTGAAATATTCGACACGTGTCCGCTCTTCCATCCAAAACATTAGTCCCGCTCCCCAGCTTTTCTCCTGCTTCTCCATGATCCCACCTTGTGGGCTAAAGTGGCGATGCCCACTCGTTACAAAAACGAACGACTGACCCATATATGGGCACAACGCCGTCCTCGAGCATGGGTACTCCTCTATTTGCTTCGCAGGTCGCCTCTCAGCCACTCCCCACCGTGCTAGTCGCCGTGCGGGGCACTCCTCAGAGTGGCCTTCCTCTCCGCCACCCCTCCCCCCCCGGATCAGTAGGCAGTCGGGGCCGGGTGAAACTTGTGCGAGTGACCTTGACATTTTGGCGACCGTAGGGTTGGTGCAAACGTGTTCACAGTTGCAGGTTGTTCCAACGCAGCGCCACTCTGGAACGGACCACTAATATCATAAGCGACGAGTGGCTCTGAGTTGACCACCTCGTATGGACCTCGCGCTGTCGCTACCAGGGGCGATTTTGTATTGGTTAAGCAGTAGGGTGACGGGACTGCATGGCTACCCCACGTGATGGGTATAGGTCCGTTGGGCCAGGTGGTGGCCGCCCGCCGTCACCGACACCATCTTTCACAAACGAAGGAGGAAAACGACATGTCGCATTCCCACAAAGACCAAGGCACACACTCATGGAATTGAATGGCCACTGGGGCAAGCAGAAGAAGTCGTACCCCAACCTTGTCCTTGGCACGCTGCTACTGAAGCCTATTTTGTGTTTACTGCCAACCTAGCCAAGGCAACATGGTAACGTCCGTGGCGAACCTTATTGGCCCGGTGGCTTTCGGTTCAGCTTCATGTGGGCACTCAGCAAGTGGCCGGCGGCGAGGCCGGACAAGAGCGACAGTTCCCCACAAACCACTGCGCCTGCCACAACGCGTGCGATCTGGCGGGAGTTAGCACCTGGGTTTTCTTTGTTTGCGCCCGCACATCCCATGAGCTCCAGCATGGCGCGCTGCGACGAGAGGCCTGTGCCACCGCCAACAGCGCCGACCTCGATGCTCGGCATTGTGACGCTGATTAAAAGATCCTCACCAATCTTGTCAACCGTTGTCATACACGTTGCAGACTCCACTACCTGCGCAGGATCCTGACCCGTGGCGATGTACATTGCGGCCACAACGTTGGCGGCGTGCGCGTTAAAACCGCCAATGGAGCCGGCAAGCGCAGAGCCGCGGAGATTCTTGGCCACGTTTAAGGACACAGCACTATCCACAGTGCATTTGAGAACACCCTCCACGACCTCGCGTTTGATGAGGGCCTCCGCTATCACCGACTTCCCACGTCCCTCCACCCAGTTTAATGCGGACGGCTTCTTGTCAGTGCAGAAGTTACCTGACAAAGCCAGCACCCGCACGGAGGGAATGTGCTGTTGCAGCACCTGCAGTGCCTTGTCGCAGCCCTTGGTGATCATGTTCATGCCCATTGCATCTCCAGTAAAGGCGCAGAAGCGCATATGCACCTGACGACCCACCATGGCGCACTTAATGCTTTGCAGCTTTCCAAAGCGGGTTGTAGACTCAAAGGCCTCCCTCAATACGTCGAACCGCTCCTCGCAGAACTTCACCACAGCGATAGCCTCATCAAAGGAGTTCACCTCCACTACAGGTGCACGCGTCATGCCCTCCTTCAACACAGCCGTCCGACAGCCACCGCTCAGGTTAATGGCGCGCGCGCCGCGGTGCGTACTTGCGATCAGCGCACCCTCCGTCGTTGCCATCGGCAGCCCCACTTCCTTTCCATCCAACAGCAGCGGGCCAGCTAAACCCACCGGTACTGGAACGTAACCAAGAATGTTCTCGCAGCTCTGACCCACAACACGGTCCCAGTCGTAGCTTTTGTACGGCAACTTCTCCAGCGGATGCGTGGCATCAGCGGATGGGATCATCATTTTCACAATCTCACGACGAATGGCGATAGCGCGTTCGTAGTCGGGAGCGAGAGCCTGTTCGAGGCCGTAAAATGCGATTTTCTTGTCCTTCACCTGCTTAATGATTTCTGCATCGGACATGAATGCCCAGCCCCCACCCTTGGCGGCGGAGCAGGCGAGGAGCAGAGAGTGGCGCATGGGTGTAAAAATAGAAGCTAGAAACCCTATGTACCGAGGCAACGCCCGAAAGCAAGAAATTTGAGGAAAACGCAAAAAAAAAGCAGGTCAACTATAAAGTACCCTGGGAGCTCGTCTATTTAAGGAGGTAACCTAGGCGTACTTGACGGAATGTAGCACACTCCGAAGGGAGGTGACTGAAATCAAAAAGAAAAAAACGGGAAAAAGAGACGGCGATGGAGCGCGGAGTGTGTGTGAGCGAGAGAGTTTCTGGGATACAATACTATGAAGGCACGCTCCCTTCTGCACTTTTCGGCTTGTGAGGTTGTGAGGGGGGGGGAGGGGGGACGCTTAGAGGGTGAGGGCATCAACTGTGAGCAGATAGGGTTCACCCATCGCCGCGTCAGCGCTGCTATTACAAACACACGGGAAGAAGAAAACGCTCTCAGATACAACGGAAGAATGAAAAAAAAATTGCGAAGGGCGTTACACGACCGTTCCCCTAGGAGGAAGAAAACAAAACAAATGAACGGAAAAATAAAGAGGGGAAGGGCTGTAGCCGTCTAGAGAGGTGGAGTGGGAGAGGAAGAGGGGAAGAAAGAAAAAGGCCTAGAACCGTGGAAGGAAGCGGGGTTAGTGTTAATTATCTTGAAAGTGCATACATGCAGTGCGTATATTTTCTGGGCCTGTGTATGTGTGTCTGCCCAATCGTAGTGAAGCGTACAAGAAAGATATGCGAAATGGCAAAGATAACCAGTAGTGGCGCACGAAAAAAAAAAACGAAGATAGCGAAAAAAAAAAGATAAAAAACCGAAAGGGAAACGGTGACGGCAGATAGGTCTTGTAGGGGGGAAACGGGGAGAATCTAAGCCGCCATACAAGAAAAAGAGATGCCCACAAGAAGACTTAGGACACTGCTGGTGTTTTCGTTCCTCTCTGTCTGTTAAACAATGAGGTAGAGCTAAGAAAAGAATTGATGACGTGAACAATTGCATTCTGTGCATGTGTCGTGTGTGTGTGTGTGTGTGTGTGTGTGTGTATGTGTGACGCAGAGAATAAGTATGTCATGTATTTTGTTTTGTCACATGAATGGTGTCGGAATCGAGCGAAGTAGTTAAAAAAAAGAGAAGGCAAACACAGAAGTGAAGCTTGAAGCCATTCAAGGTAGTCTCGTGATAGACAAGAAACGGGTGAGATCCCATACGTGCGATTCCGCTGGGTAGGGGAAGGGAGAGGAGGCGCACACTATCGTGCACGCCAATCGCCTCCAGAAAAAAAAATTGCGAAGACGACGATCGGCAAAACGCACGGTCGGCAGCATGCGCCCCTAACACACCGACAGTGAGAACGCCACCACTGGAGTGGACACACTGATGCGAAGCGCGGATGAGCGTGTGATGCTGTGCACTTGAGTGCGCGTAGCCTGTCTCCTGCATTCCGTCTATAGCCGCTAGAGGCCCCATGCTAGACCAACAAGGAGCCTCAGCACACTAAAGACCATACCCTCCCAATCCTCTCCAATTCTCTTTTTTTTTTGAAAAGAAACTGAAAAAAGCAAAATCAAGCTAGTAAAAGCATCATGTGTGACTCAACAATCTGTTCCTCTCCCCGTACAATGATTTACTTGCCAGTCGGGCGAAACGGCACCTTCTTCGTGTAGCGCGTCTTGCGCTCTACGACAGGGCGAGCACGCACAGTGCGGCTGTGGATGGCGCACGCAATGCAGAAGCGCTGCTTCATGTACAACTTCGGCATCGGGAACTTCGCCCCGTACACCGGGGATGCCTCCGCCACATCGCGGGCAGAGGCGGCATCCAGCATGCGGCGCACCACGAAGCGGCCGACAGCCTTGTCCTTTGGGGTCAGACGACCACAGTTGAAGCAGTGGACCGGCTTGACACGACCGCGGCTGTGCGGGGGCTTCGAACGTCCGTGGTTGCGGCGCTTGGTCGTCATGATGTCACACACGGCTCTCTCTTGTGATAGTGAACGAATAGGACAGAGGGTAGGTGCCGTAGTGTTATAGAAATGTGTGAGTTTGTGTGCAACGGGGAGAACGAGTGGACGGGTGGATGTGAGTGTGTGTCAGGGCACGTAAAAGGGGGAGGAAATAGGTGTAGAGTGCAAGGCAGCATGAGAAACGTCCAAAGAGACAGTGCAAGGGGGGGGGGGCGCTATGCATTGAAGGTGACAGCGTTTCGGGCAGACGAGTCAGATATGTACGTGTGTGATTTCCCCACAGACACACAACACACACACAGCCGAAAGGGGAACAGGCGGGAGGAGAGAAGAAAACAGCTGCCCTTCCCTCCAGAATTGTGTACAACCAGTCCACACCCCGTCAAAGTGAATGTCTTGAGAAAACCTCAAGCCACAGACACACAGTGATCACACCGTCGTCGGCAATTCACAGCAAGAGAAAGTACGCAAGCGAGTGAGGTGAAACCAAGCCAAGTAAACCAAAGAAAAGCCACTGGAGATGGGGAGGGGGAGAAAGTTGCGGATAAGAGTGTAGTAGACGCAGTGTTCTCTGCAAATAACACGATTTTTTTCATCTAGTTATGCTTCGGTTCAAACGCAGTCGCTTGCAGTAGTGAAATGCGGTCATGCGTGCAGAAGTCCTAGGGGGATTGTGGCCTCTGATAAGCAGGGGTCGTCATTCCACCATCTGCGACACTTTCACCGAGGTATCGTATCTTGGTCGAGGGAAACTTAACGCGGTGTGGTGGTGGCACGCTTTGAATCGCTGCCATGTCCTGCGACTCGCTGGGCTGAGACACTGCCACTGACAAAGGTGGTTGAGGCGCTACAGAAGGCAGCGGCGGAGGCGGCGCGGGCGAAGGCGGCGCGGGCGAAGGCGCGGGAATGACTGGCTTTACCACCTCAGGATATGCGGAAGCCTTTGACTGAATCAGTGCTGGTGTTGCTGGAACGACAGAAACGCCAATCTCTGTCGAAAATGGCAGGCGATGGTGCTTTGCGGGGCTCAGTGTTACCTTGCTTCCCACCGTCTCTGCGGAAAGCATAGGACCTTTGCTCGACGGGGCGTAGGGAAAAGGTGGATGAAGCGGTGGCATACGAGTGAGCTGATTGTAGACGCTTGCTCGCACCCATGTTGACACTGCCGCGCGCTCCTCTCGCGCCCGCTGCGCCTCTTTTGTCGCCTCCAGCTGCTGAAAGCTAAAGGGATCAAACTCTGCCCCGGACTCGGCAGCCCGCATCATTGCCGCCAAGCACGGCTGGCTGATTGGGGTGGCACCACACGAGCGGATGTGACGCACGAGCCGCTGGTACAACGTTCCAACCTTGACAGCGTGTTCCTCTCGTGCCGCTTCAAGCTGAGTCGAGAGAGTGTTGTTGTCACGAAGAACTCGCGCCAGTGAAGCTTGAAGAGACTCCACCTGAGAGGTGAGATGGCGCTTATCCGCCTCCTGTGCGGCCCAATTCGCCTGCACACGCACTTGCAACGCCGCCGCCTCAGCTTTGCAACGCTGAGCGCTTACTGCCAAATCGTGTGCAATCACATCACCTTCGTTGGCAGCGGCCGCAAGTCCCTCCTCCACGCCCTGCGCCATGCCTTGCTCGTAGGCCTCTGTTGCAATCTTCTCATTGGTCTCTTCGTACTGCCGACCACGTGCAGTCAACTCCTCGACGAGGTCCTGCTTGAGTTGCCGTAGCTCAATCGCTGCCTGCTCTCGCTCCTGCTGGATGAGCTGCGTGTAATACGTCCTGTCGCTCTCTGTCTTTTCTTTGATCTGCTCCGTCAGTGACTCCTTCAGCTGCGTCTCGTCTTGAAGGCGGCGCAGCTCTTCCTGTAAGGATGAGAGCTTTGACTCCAACAGCTTGCGCCTAGCTGCCTCTTCACCGTAGCTCTCTTGGAGCGCCACCAACCTCTCCTCGTTCACCTGGTGATCGCCAACAGCGACGTTCAGACGTACCTTCTCTTCCTTCAAGTGCACGTCGTTTGCGCGAAGAAGATTTTTGAGAGCGTGGAGGTGTCGGCTCGAGTCCCCTACCTCATGGTCCAGGCGAACAATTCTTGCCTGCGTGTCGGCAAGCTCCCGATCTAGCTCAATGCACTCGCCGGCGCTCTCATTGAGAGCGGTCTTTACCTCGTCGCCCAAGATTTTTGTCGTCTGAAGAATTTTGGCCAACCGAGTCTCCAGCTCCCGATTTCGGGCCTTTGCATCCTCGATAACAGCGCGCTTCTCCTCAACAGTTTTTTTCTTGGCCTCACTCTCGGCAAGCAGATGCTCAATCGAGTATTCAATTTGTGCGCTTGTCAAGCTCTGAGTCCCAGACTGACCCTCGTGGCGCTTCAAATTTGCACAGACGGTGTCCGCCTCGCGTCGAATGTCACGCAGCTGTTCGGTAAGAGTAAACACTTGATCACGCAGCCTATCCACTAGCAAAAACTGCTCCTTGCTGAAACCGCTCGCCGCCATCGCTGCGTAATCATCCACGGAAGCGCAAGTGATGGCAAGAGGTCGCGCTGGCGAGCCTTGAGGTGCCCCGCCGTCATTTTCTGACCGACTCAGCTGAACTTTCTCATTGTTGCCTTTGTGGATTTGGGGTTTTGAGGTAGCCTGCTGATCCTTGCGGCGAGCAACCTCGACATAAAAGCACATATTGACGCTTGGGCCGCGTCCGCGCTTTGCCTTCACAGGAACCACTATGAGGCGCTGACCTCCTTCTCTCATACCAACCGTCATTCCTTCGAAACCTCGCATTGTCGTGGTCACACATTGATGACTGGCAGGCGCTGTGAACTTCACCGCATCCTCAACCTCTTTCTCAAGCAAGCTGCCAAGACGCGGTAATGCGTCGCTAGGGTTGTTAGAGTGCACCACCCATGCGCGGTAAAACGCTTTGACGAGGTCACCGGCAAAAACCTGCTTGCTTTCCTTACCTTTCACAACATCGCAAGTGAGAACGCTGCTCGTCGGCTCGCCGGCTGCACCAAACATAGCCACCGCTACTTGTGCACAGAACTCAATAGCAGCATCTTCTGCAGAGAACTGCAAAGACCAGTAGTGACTGTTCTCATCACGGAAGGTGATGTAGGAACCGTCGCGAGCGATATGAGCTCCAGCATCATTACTCGGCACAACAGCGGCAGTGCAAATGTATTTGTCGCCACGATAGCAGCCGAGTTTGAAAGTTATGTCACTTGCCTTGGAGCCAATAAGCGCACAACTCACTGGTCCATACTCGTCATACGTTCCAACAGACTCAGAAAACGAGTACAAGACTACACTCACAACACATGTGAAGTCCACAGCCGACATTGGTCCATATGAAATCTCTGGAAGAAAAAAGAGAAAGCAGATGTCAGAGAAAAAGAAAAAATGAACAGCAGCAACTAGAGAAGAGCTGATTACGTCGACAAGACCACACGGATGATTAAGAGTCGCGACAAAAAGAAAAAGTTACATGGGCAAGCAGCACAATGGTCTGTTGTCTGTTGAGACGAGCATAATTCCGTATAGTCGCACGGAACAGAAAGACCCTGACGGTGCAGAAATGACGTGCGTCCACTTCATAGGCACCTTCACATATGGCAAGAACTTCACGTGGTGAGCTAAGATGGCGAGAACCTGTCTTTTGTTGACGTGAACTTTTAAATGTGAATCTCCCAAACCGCCAAATTGGCTGCCACTGAAATGGGAGTGGAAAAAATATGTATCGAGATTCAGTACACAAACACACCAAGTGCGGATTCTTGGCATTCAAAGATCGCTAAAGCGTCAGCCACTCCTCTTCGTTTACTGTCTTCTCTAGCTCGCAGTAGTCCACGTCCTGGGAATCAAGTTCTTTCTCGTACAGGGAAAACCACGGTGCTACCTTCTTCACAGAAGAGTGTGACATCTCCAAAACCGTTTCTGTAAGGCGGCGCAGCGAGCTTGAGTCTACGTAATTCGGCGGAAGGAGGAGATTTCGGATGCGAACCTTGTCAAATGGGATGCCTAAAACCAAACTGCCGCGTCTTGCGATTCCCTCCAACTGCTTTGCGTGTGGAACTTGCCGTTTGCGAAGCCAGTGATTGTCAGCGGCAATAGTGATTAGAAAAATGTCATTCCCACGGACGTACATGAAGTCGGGAAGCCCATAGACAGAGTCGTCGTGCGCTATGTGATTCTTGCTATCCCCAAAATCGAATAATGTTTCTCTGCTTGCGCCCACATGCAAAAGAACACGTCCATTGGAGGTGGGGTTTTCGATACCATTTTTCTCGGCTAGGCATTCAGTAAAAAAGCGGCTTAATGAAGATCGGTAGCCGGATATCATGTTAAGCCCTAAAAAATCGTGAATTATATCGATCTGCGGATAGCGAGTAACAATGTATGCCTGCAGCTCGACGAACGGGTTTGATTCGTCGACAGAAAACCTGCCGGTTAGCGGGTCTTGCACAATTATATTACTGAACGCCTCCTCGAATGTACCTTGCATGCCCATGCTGTAAATGCAACAGAGACGCTCCAGCAAGCGATGGTCCCTAGAACCGTACACCTCCAAGCGCAGAAAAGCATCCCGGAGCTCCTTCGCTTTGTTAACCTCACCTTTCCATCGGAGTTTGGAAGCCTCTTCCTGAAGCCACGCACGGTTTTTTTCCCGCACACTCTCGGACGAGATACCGGTTAAAGCAGCGACCTTCTGCAAATCACAGAGCACGTTCCTTCGCTCCTCAGCCCAGCTCAGACAAAGACTTTTCAAGACGTCTTGTTGAAGCATTACTTTTTCTCTCTCCGCTGGAGAGAGGAGAGGCGGAACTCGAAACTCCCACTTGTTCAAGCGCCACTTCGCAATGTAGGCTTCAGTCCTCTCTAACAAGGTGAGCCCGTCACTCACTGAGAGACCCCCAAACTTGGTCAGCATATCCTTGTGGCTAAGCGCCGTTGCTCCATAAGTGGCATGCCACCGCGTTGCACTGCTGCTTCGCACTCCCTGTTTCCCAAGGAAGCTTAACCGCGCCCTCATGGTGCAGTCTACTATATCCTCTTCAATACTAGCTGTGGGTCACATGTAAAAAAAAATGCTCAAAAAAGACACAAATATGAAATATATTTCATGTGATTCAAAAGTATATAAATATACATATATATGTTGACATTGACAATTTTTTGTATTTAAAAAATAACAATATGAATATATATATATATGTGTATGTATAGTTTTGGAATGTACAGTGCAGGGGAAAGTGCAAGGGAGGCATCATTGCGATCGCACGAATCATGAGGAGCGCGATACAAACCAAAGTTGCACCCATCCTGTTCGTGGAAAAGTTTTTTCAACACACACCAACATGACATTGCTCTGCATGAGATGCGTTACTGAGGCATATGCTAACCGCGTTGCGCAGCAAGCAAAATAAAAAAAACATCTCATCGCAAAACAGTTGTTTTTCTTTTGTGTATGTATGCGAGAGGGCGTTTGCATTCGTTTTGATATTATGGATATAAATATATTTTTTCCCTCCATCATTCCTACTATAGTACAAGCAACACCAAATAGGTGACACATCCGACTCTGATACTTATGACACGGAAGGTGGCCGAAAAAAGGGGGCCAGCTGGAAAAACGCTCACGAGAGCTCGAAAAGGATAGTTCCTCTCCTTCTAGGCATGTATAAAGTCTAAACATAGTGGAAAAGGGGAGAAAACATACTAGCGGATGAGGCGCGACGAAAAAGGAACAAAGCAGTTGCTGCAGTTCAGAAAGACTCCTTAGAATGAATGTGGCGTAGCCACTCTGCATCGAGGGTGCTACCGCCCCACTCAATGTAGTGATTGTCCATTGGCGAGTGCATCACCGCGTCGAGATAAGGCTTTTCTCCATATTCACCAAAGGCGTTGGCGGCGAAGAATTTGGGTAGACCGAACGGGAAAATAAAGTAGCACGGAAAGAACCACATTACTAGACGACGGAACATCTCCCATGTTGTTTCGTAGCGGCGGTTATCACGGTCAATCCAAAGCTCTTGACGACCATAGCCCCAAAACATCCAAAAGTTCAAATGGTACTGGTGAAAAACAGATGTGTTCGGAGCTTCCCGAGGATAGTTAAACGGATACTTGGCCTCGTTGTGCATCTCGAATTCCTGATAACGATACAGCTTCGCGACGGTGCGGCGCAGCATTTTTGCAAACCTTATAACTGATGAGCAGAATAATTAACATATCTTGTTTTTTTCGCCCTGACGATAGGAACACTGTGAAGGGCCACCTAAGAGGTTATAGTGAAACACGACGCAAAAAGGGGGTGACGAGAAAAGCTAGAGGTTGTAGCATGTGTTGCTGGACAAAGTAACTAGCATGGGAACTTGTTGAACATACATACGTACAGCCTGGTGCACAGAATTATATCGGGTAAGAGAACCATCCTTATGGCCTTTAAAAAATCCGATAACAAACCTTTTGATCCCAGAATAAAGTTGTGTCTTTTCTCGGGTGTTTTTTTTTGTGAACAGTCGCTTTCTTATCTTTCACACAAGAAAGATGCTCGTAAATAGTTGTGTAAACGTCTTCTGGGTTAGAGGCATGCTTCTGGATTTAGCGATCCTCGTCGTCATGATCAAAAATGCCCTCACCAAGCTTCCACCATGCGAGGGTGTAGTACATATGGAGATCATGGTGTTTTTCAGCTTCATTAAGATCGCTCCAACCTTCTCCGGCCACAGGCCAGTGATACATTGAGCGGTACGTCGAAAAGTACCAAGGAATGTTCTTGTCTAGTTTCTTAATGAACCCAGGTTCCTTCATACCGTGCGGAAACTCACCTCTTGTGGTGAGCTCCAGATTGGCATACTTCATGCAGCTGTGGGTAGACTTGCGAAGCATTGCAGAGAATGCTGCCTATATGAAGAGCTCAGGCTTCATAGTTGAGATAAATGATAAGGTACAAGTGGAGGACAGAGACGAAGAAATGGAAAAAAGAAACTCCATTCGAGAAGTTGGAGCTCACAACATGGTGATGGCAGTGATGGAGTGAATGTTTTTCCCCGAAATCCAGTACTGCTATGCTCAAAACAGCGGTACCGCTCTGAGGTGCCGGATGTGTTTGACAGCCTCGATGGTTGTGTAACGGTGAATGGGAGGAAACGACAAAAACACAGAGATTGTTTTTTCTATCTAGATTCTACCTCAGGTGACGCGCAATGTACTGAACGTGAAGCGATGTCGAAAAACTTTGCACGGGGGGTGCCCGAGTGGACCTATCAACAATGCACCGAACCGACACGATGCGCTTCGCTCTGGTCGCCGTGGAGGACAACTACGTCAACAACACGTTCTGTGCTGGCCCCGTTCTGGGGGAAGTGCGTGGAGGGGGGGTTGCCCCGTTCACAAACAATATTGTCTTTTTTCCTCTGCGATGGTCCATGAAAGATCGAGATGCCAATACAAAGATCATAAATATGTAACACCCCCCCCACCCGCTTTTGCATGATATCGCTCCGTAGACAGCGACTGATCCAGTGACCTTGCTTCTGGCGAAAAGAAGGTGATTCAACGTACAGGCTAACGCGCAGCCCCCCCCCCCCCCGCCCCCCCTCACAGCTGAAGTGCAAGAGCTTACGCGGTCTCTATTGCCAAGGCGTCTTGAGGTACACCGCAACACGTGGGTCTCCCTAGGCAACGTGTCCCTTCACTTGGGCTGGCCACTCTCAGTCCACACAGGCGAAATAACAAACGTTGAAACTATTTGCTGGTCACTTCCGTGGAGTGGAAACAACATTTCTCGCGAGGGGAAGATTGAGGGGAACCAATAGTTTATGGGTAAGCATCTGCTCCCCCTCCTCTTCCCTTTTCATGTTGCCGTCGGCATCAAGCACTTTCTTTACCCTTTGTTCACATTGTACGACTCATTATTGCTCGAGTTCTTAGGAGTTAAAAATGACTTTTTTCATTACATGCAGCTTCAGTGGCTTTATGAGCATCATTTCTGTCCACGAATCGTGCTCGGCATTGCCCGCGTATTTGAATTGGAGAGACCGCAAAGGGTTCGCTTTTTAAACTGACGGTTCACATATTGTGATTATATACACATTGATTCTACCGGGAGTTTAGGGTGCTCTCAAATACCCCACCCGCTATAGCACCCGCGGGTATTAGCAACGCGCAGGGATCCCGAGATTGGTAAACTAGGGCATTGCCTCTCCGCCTTGGTGCTGCTGCTTTTGCTGCAGTACGCTCGGTGAACCCTGTGTCCTCATCGTCGATCAGTATCGAGAAGTACTCTTGCCTTGGATGGGCACGGGAGCTAGATACCTTTTTTTTCTCCTATACGCACTAACCCACACTTGACCCTGTTTTAGATGATTTATTCGAGGGGGAAAAACAAGTAATTCCTGCTGGCTTATGAACCTTGCAGAGGCCATTGGTGTCAGTTTTCGTGCGGCGTCGAATCAGAGACGCGTTATACTAGGCATATGATTCTTTGTTGTCACCACCTCCCATCTCACGGTCTTCTTTTTTTTGCTCTGCGTCACTATGACCCCCTCCCCCTTAACCCTAGAGTATCGAATCGTTGAAGTACAGGATCCCGCACTTTTCGGTGCTCTGAAAGAACTCAATGAAAGGGCCCTGCGATACAAAGTGGCATGAGTGCTTCTGCACATTGGTTTTAGCATGTCAATGCGACGTGTTCTCAATTCTTTGAAAAGGAGCCTGCGTAAAGTTGTAGTTCACTAAAAAAAATCTTTGCTCTATGTGAAGTGACCATGGTCTTCGGTGAAGCTGTTGAAGTACCTCGACTGATAAGTGTTCGTTGAAGTTTTTCTTGTTTTCCCTCTCCTACCTTGCCTTTGTCACCAACCGTGGGTTGACAGTCTGAATTCTATCTTCTATTAGCGGAAAAGCATACTCGACCGCACGCAAAGTCTCAGCCACACCACGAGATGGACGCGCTTCGCTGCTACCGAAATTGTTTTTTTTTCTCGTTTTTGACTCGGAGCCCTTCGGTAAGGTTTCTATCCTGTTGTGTGCGTTTTCGAGAGCAAAGCGATCTTCAGAGCGGTTTTTTTTTTGCCTGTTATGTCCATCATCATGGAGGCCTCACTCCTGAAATCGGTTCCTAGTTGTACATGCTGGGTTAAATTTCGGTTACGACAAAATGGAGAAAACGTGATTCTCGTGGAGGACTGTTTGTCTGCTTTTAGTTACCGTTGTCAATCCTTGCCTCCTTTTCCGTGCAACTTGACAGAGCTTTTGTTTGCACCTCTCTCCGAAGTGATGTTTTTGAGTTGGAGTGCCTGGATGGCAGGCCTTTGTGCAACTGACTAAGTAACTTTCGAGTGTAAAGGGTCTCCCGAACATCCCTCTAATGGGCAAGATTTACAGGGAAAAAACTTACAAAGTTAAAAAGCATCTTCTCACGTAACTGTTATCTTGAAACCTGAGGCTCGCAGCCATGAGGCCTGTGGTGCTTTTGGCAGTAGAATCTATTGCAGCGCAATGTATATTTCTCGTACATGTTGGCTTACACGGAGCCATTTTTCTCGTTTCACGTGTGCTATGTGTGGATAACTTGAAGGGAATATCTGAATCATGACGTTCGGTCCCTGGGAGAGAAAAGCTTTGTTTTATTCGTGTTGGTACCTGTTTGGCCCCTGTCGTTTGTGGGCACATGGATAATATCAGATTCTGTTCCCTCAGGATTTGCGCGCTCGTTGGGCAGGTGTTTCGTCACCTTTTATCCTTTCGTTTTTGTTCTGTGGACATGCAATTGTTTCTTTGAGTTACCAAGCGGCGCTTCACTTTTGGCCTGAAGTTGCGATTGGCCTTTAGGCTGTCGCACGATCTCTAAAACCTTCTGTTCTGTTTCTGACACTTCTGGAAGGTCAATGTCGAGTTCAGGTAGAGCTTGTTCCAAAAAACGCCATGGCTACAAATAGATAAGAGGGGATGCCGTGCATAAGTTACGAACATTAAAAAGCTTTTGTGTAGAAGACTTCGTGCAAATCTCTGTGAAATCGTCTTGGAGAGCTGGTGCTATCTTCATTGGTAACTCTTTTTCCCTCTTGAGTTCCAAAAATGCATGCTGTGGGCCGAGCGTCAGGTTCGATATGCTGATGGCTCTTTGGGCTATCGGGCTCATAGATTTGGAAAAGAGTGCCATTTACTGTGATACTAATCGACTCCAGATATGTGTGTTGGTGCCTACTCGTCGCGGCCGTGCATCTATATATGTATTTTTGACCTTCTTCACCTGCTACCTACCGTTCGTGTACTGAAGACGTTTTCCCCAACTGAGATTGGGGAGCGAAAGCCCCATGCGCAGGCACTTCTGTTTCATCTTGTGGACATACACTTTCAAGGCATGGTCCTTTAAAAAACGGTCCGTCTTTCGTCTTAGAGTCCCGAATGTGAAACGGCAATACAATGAAGTCGGTTTTGGCTGCACCGTTGGTTTAGGAAAGGAGTAAAGCTACTAATGTGATAGGCGGGATATAATTTTCTCTTCAGTCTTCTTGGAAGTCACACCGAGTGCTCCGCTATCATGACTTTGGTTCTTTTTTTTTCAGGCGTAGATCGGCACCGCTGAATTGATTTTCTCAGTAGCTTGTGCTTTCACCTCCTCGACGTTCACATCATGCCTTTTCCATGTTTTTTTTCTATGTACTATATTGCATCGCTTTATTTGGTCTCACCAACTTTGCCTGGCGGCTTTTCTACCTTTTGCAATATCCTCGATGCTACACGCACACAAAGCAAAGAAAAAGGGTACCTTACACCGAAAGGTTTATGAGGAGGTTTCTCCCCATCCAAATGTTAATCAATATCCACTTGAAGGCTCTGACCTTGAGCAACACCTTTTTCACCGTTCCTCCCAGGGCAGAAGAAAAAGAAAGGCTACAGCTCTCCCATGCTGAAAAGGGTAAGGTGGTGACTCGTTTTCCCCCAGAGGCTAGCGGCTTTCTTCACATCGGCCACGCCAAGGCTGCGCTGATTAACCGTATGCTGGCGGATGCTTATGAGGGAAAAATGGTTTTTCGTTTCGATGACACAAACCCATCAAAAGAAAAAGAGCACTTCGAAGACGCCATTGAAGAGGACCTCAAGACATTGGGTGTTTCGTACGATTTCGGGCCAACGTACTCGTCCGATTACTTTGCTGTGATGTTCGAAAAGGCGGAGGACATGATCAAACGTGGTCTGGCATACTGTGACAAGACACCACGCGAGGAAATGCAAAAATGCCGCTTCGATGGGGTTCCGACGAAGTACCGCGATGCCTCCGTGGAGGATAATATGCGACTCTGGAATGAGATGAAACGTGGCACCGAGGAAGGCCAGATCACGTGCTTGCGTGCCAAGGTGTCCATTGACGACCCCAACAAGGCGATGCGGGACCCCGTCATGTACCGCGTGAATCTCACTCCACATGCCCGCCATGGGACTAAGCAGGTGGCGTACCCGACCTACGACTTCTGTTGCCCTCTCGTTGACTCGATCGAGGGTGTCACTCATGCTCTTCGCACAAATGAGTATCACGACCGCAATGCTCAGTACTACTGGTTTTGTGACGCCATGGGTATCCGCAAACCTATTATTGAGGATTTCTCGCGGCTCAATATGGAGTACTCGGTGATGTCGAAGCGGAAGCTGACGAAGTTGGTCGACACAAACGTAGTGGACGGGTGGGACGACCCGCGGCTCCCGACGGTGCGCGCGCTGGTGCGTCGCGGTCTGAAGATCGAGGCGCTCCGCCAGTTCGTCGCGGAACAGGGCATGTCCAAAACCGTGAACTTCATGGAATGGTCAAAAATCTGGCACTTTAATACACAGATTCTCGACTCCACAAGCCCCCGCTACACGGTGGTGTCAAACACGCTGAGGGTTCGCTGCACTGTGGAGGGGCAGAAGCATATGGAGGCTGAGACAAAACCGCTTCACAAGAAGGTTCCTAGCATGGGTGAGAAGACATACTACAAGTCAGATGTAATCTTTCTGGACTCTGAGGATGTGGCGCTCATCAAAGACGGAGACGAGGTGACATTGATGGACTGGGGCAACGCGTTCGTCAAGAACATAAAGCGCCCCAGTGCTGATGGTCTCCCCACCGAGGCCACGATTATTCTGCATCCAGAGGGCGACGTCAAGAAGACAAAGTTCAAGTTTACCTGGGTGCCTGAGAGCGAGAAGGCGGTGATTCTGACTCTCGTCGAGTACGATAACATTTTGACCAAGAAGAAGCCTGACCCCGAGGAGAGCATTGATGACATCATTGCTCCTATTTCTCGCTACTCACAGGAGGCCATTGGCGAGGAGGCGTTGTCGGCGCTGAAGAAGGGGGAAATCGTCCAGCTGGAGCGGCGCGGCTACTACATCGTCGACGATAGCGAGGCGGAAAAGAAGGTGCTCATCTCGATTCCGGATGGCCGCGACAAGGTGAACCACCTTTCCGCAAAGGCGCAGTATCTGAAGACAGTACCAAAGAAGGCGTCTGCCGCCGATGAGCTGGCGGCCAAGCGTGCAGCCAAAGCAGCAAAAAAGGCAGCTCAGAAGGCAACGGCAAAGAGCAGCTAACGAGACTTCAGTCCGCGTATTTTTGTTTTCGCTTCACGGAATCTATCGCGTTTTTCAAGGAGTCTTTTGATCAGAAAAGTGCTCATGTGGCCGCTTTTTTTCTGCCTTGTGGTTTTAAAGGAGGGGTTGAGGGACTTCCTCATTGGCGGCTTCAAGGCACGTGAAAGGAGAGGGCGATATGGGCGAAAAGGTCTTCGAGGTGCTCTTGAGGTGACGGTCCTATCCGTGAGTGATGATGGGTTGCCTTTGTTTTTTCCCTTTGTTAGAAAAACCATCTTTTGCCCTTGCTCCGAGTTTGTTTCCCGATCTTGTGCATGCCGTGTACTAGTGATGATTAAGTTTGATTTGTGTTTTTAAAGCCCCGTGGAACCCCCCCAAGGGAAGGGTATCAATGGAGAAGGGGGATGTTCAGGAAATGCATCTGCATCCAATAGGCTTGCGCGTGTTGGATGGCTGTGGTTATATCAGTTTTATCGGCTCTGTCTCGTGGCCCCACACAGCCGTCTTCATTGTGCCTCTTTGTTAGCCCTTTTCTTACCTAAGGTTATCCCAAGATATGCGTGCTCGCACCCAAGTAACAATACGAAAACAGCAACAGCAACAACGAGGCAAGCGAGCGGCTCAATTCTCAATTGTCTCTGAATATTTCAGGAAACTTTGAAACACTTTTTTTCCACCGCGCGTTCGGCATGTGTTTATCTAATATATATTCTTTTTCTTGTTTCACATATGTGCTTTGCGCGCTGCGCCGCAAAGCGGGGGGGGGGCATCCCTGGCAGCTGGATGCAGCCGCTGTAGTGCTTTCATGGTGCTGCTGTCTAGTTTCGCGCACTGGGGCTGAGAGACCCTCTGAATGCTTCCTCTTCTCGCAACTTCCCTTCGGCTCCCCTCCTCTGTTCCGTTAATCGAGTGCCATGGCAATTCTGTCGCGGCGTGTGACAGGTATCGGCTTCATGCCATCCGCGCTTCGCCTGTTGTAGACGTCCCGGTAAGCAATGTCCAAAAAGGCGAAGATCTCATTTGCGGATCTCGGCCTCGGGACTCCATTGCCCAGCATATTGGCGAAGTCCCGTGACGAGCGCCGAAAGGCAAAACTCATTGATAAAAAAGAAAAGAAAGAGCGTACGCGCGAGGCCATGGCGGAGGTGGCGGCCGCGCGTGACGTGGTGGTGCAACACAAGCGCTTCGTGGAGGCAGAGGCCGCGCAGGAGCGGAAACTCAGAGAGATTCACAAGAGTGAGCTAAGAGTGGAGCATCTGATGGCCCGCCATGAGCGCGATGAGAGCGAGCGGCAACATACCGCGCAGCTGCGCGTGTCACAAGAAAAGCTCATCAATGAGATAAAGACGGCCCGGCGGGAGGAGGAAGCTGAAATGCAGCGTGTCCGGGCACTTCTAGAGTGCGAGACGGCCGAGAGAGCAAAGGTTGCGCCAGCTAATGTCCACATCAATATTCACCGCACGGAGGAGATAGAGCAGCAGCGGGCCGGCCTGCCTGTTCTTCGCGAGGAACAGCCGATCATGGAAGCCATCAACGAAGCGCGCCGCACGTGCGTTTTAGTGTGTGGCGAGACTGGCAGCGGCAAGACTACCCAAATACCGCAGTTTCTGTGGGAGGCAGGCTATGGCCACCCCAAGGGTCACACCTTCGGGAGGGAGGGCTGCATCCTCATCACTGAGCCGCGTCGTGTGGCGGCAGTGTCCATGGCACGACGTGTGGCCGAGGAGTTAAACGTTCCATTTGGGGAGTTGGTGTGCTACCATGTCCGGTACGATAACAACCTCTCTGACAAGTGCAGGCTTAAATTTGCGACAGAGGGCATTGTGCTGAAGGAGATCCAGTCCGACTTCCTTCTTCGGAAGTACAGCGTCATCGTAATAGATGAGGCACACGAGCGCAGCATCTCATGCGACATATTAATTGGGCTTCTTTCTCGAATTGTGCCACTGCGCAATGATCTATTTGAAGAGGAGATGCGCAAGCATTGCGGTGATGTGGACAAGGCCAGCATCAAACCGCTCAAGCTTGTCATCATGTCTGCCACTATGCGCGTTACCGACTTTAAGGATAACCGAACACTTTTTCCTATTGTGCCGCCACTCATCAACGTCGAGGCGCGCCGGTATCCTGTCACGAACCACTTTGCACGACGCACAGAGCTGAAGGAGTACGTGGACCAGGCGTTCGACAAGGTCCGTCAGATGCACAAGAAGCTGCCGCCAGGCGGCATATTGGTCTTTTTGTGCACTCAGCAAGAGATCGAGGATCTGTGCGCCCGTCTGCGTCGGCACTACGCCTCGACAAAAATCGAGTACTACGACCACGCCTACTCAAAGCATCGACTGCTGACTGGACGGAGCCAGGAGGAGACGGCTGCAGCGTCGAGCGATGAAGACGGCGACATCGCCGCCACCACCACAGAAGAGGCGGATGAGAAAGACGAGTACGGTCTTCATACGACAGACTACGCCCTTGACGACGAGGACGTGACTGGCGGCATCTCAGAGGGGATGGAAACAGTCCACGAGGGCCGGTTGCGGCGACCCCCTCAGCCCAGCGGCGAAAGCGGCAAGCGCACCCGCTGCGAGCCCAATGCGTTGGTGGCCGGCAAGCACCACTGGAACCGTGATGGAGAAAGCAGTGCCGCTGTTGCGGAGGCAACAACTGCGCCAGATGAGGAAGATCAGGAGGAAGAGGTAAACGGTGAGTATGAAACCCTCCACGTTCTTCCGCTTTACGCCCTTCTTGACTTTGAGAAACAACAGGAGGTTTTCAAGGCACCACCCAAGGGCAAGCGCCTCTGTGTTGTCGCCACCAACGTCGCTGAGACGTCTATCACGATCCCCAATATTAAGTACGTGGTGGATGCTGGTCGTGCGAAGTCCAAGGTGATTGACGAGGAAACCAAAGCAAGTTGCTTCCGAATCGAGTGGACTAGCCAGGCTTCTGCGGAGCAGCGCAGCGGCCGTGCAGGTCGTTTGGGGCCAGGGCATTGCTACCGTTTGTACAGTACCGCCGTATACGCAAATCTGATGGCGAAGCACGGGGACCCGGAAGTGCTTCGCACCCCGCTCGATTCCGTCGTTCTTTTAATGAAGCACATTGGAGTCAAGAACGTCGGTGGCTTTCCGTTTCCGTCGCCGCCGAGGGAGTCGGACCTGAAGACTGCACTGCACCATCTCAGCGTGATTGGTGCCCTCAAAGCGACGCAGAACTACGAGATTACCCCGTTGGGACGGCAGCTGGTTGCTTACCCTGTGCCGCCACGGTTTGCACGGGCCATTGTCGAGGTGCTCCAGCAAAAACAAGGTGTATCATCTCCTGAGATACAGGACATGGTTGCTGCTATTGTCGCCGTGGCTACAACGACCACCAACGTTTTTACCGGAGAAGGCAACCAGCTCAAGGCGAGGAGGCTCAGCAAGGACGCTAGCACACCATTGGACCCTCGACAAGTGCAAATTCGCTCGTTACTGAACCCAGGGAGTGACCTTATCACCTACCTTAACGCGTTGTATGCCTACCGCAGTGACCCGTCACGCAGCTGTGGCACATTCTGCTTGGTTCACAAGAGCATGCACGAAGCGAATCTGTTATATGCCCAGCTCCGCAGCCAAATGCACCAGCACAGCAAAGATGGCGGCGAGCTAGTGGACGCGCTGGACGAAAGCGAAGTCACTGTCTTCGCAAAAAAGGACCAAAAAGTCAGCCAGCATACCAGTGCCGGGTGCCTTCTATCGAAGGAGACGGAGCTGCTTCTGCGGCAGGTCTTCATTCCAGGTCTGATGGATCAAGTTGCGCGTCGCGCGACGGTGCACGAGTGCCGCTCCCTTGGGGTCGAGTACAACGACAAAAGCGCCACCAAGACACCTTATCTCGTGCTGGGTGTAAATCGAACCATTGCCTATATTCATCCCACCAGTGCGGTAGCGCGCACGTATCCGCCGCCGGAGTATGTGACGTTTGGATTCCTTCAGAAAGTTCGCCGCTCAGACACCAAGGACGCACAAGCCATGATGATGGGCGTTACGGTGGTTATGCTAGACTGGCTGCTCGCCCATGGGTTCCAGGAGGACGAATAGCGGCGGCAGGTTAGCACTTCGCCCCACTAACTCCACATCTGCGTCTCTTTCCGGTCGTGCCTTTTTATTTGGGGGCATTACTGCGTCTTGTACTTCCTTTTTTCATCAGTGGCGTTTTTCTTCAGGCTGGTGCTTACGGTGTGTTTGTTGAACTGCAGCTGGTCTCCCCCTCCCCTCCCCGCCGCACACAAAAAAACAGCATTCACTCAAAAGTTACAGTGCAAATGCTCGAAGGTATGGTGGTGAGCTCTGTTACAATGGTGGGCGTGTATATGTGTGTGTGTTGGTGCTGATAGCGCGAAGCCCCCCCTCCCCTCTCTGTGTTCTGCTTTTCCTCCGCCGTATTCTTCCTCTCCAGTTTTTTTTCCTAGGAGTCAATTGACGATTAAGACACCTCAGGAGGATCTCATTTAAATAAGCAGGAGCACATGTCTTTTTTTTTCCTGGAAACCACCCGTTTTGATCTTCAGCTCTGTTTGCTCACTTTATCACAACCGACGTATTGTGCAGCAAGAGAGGGCCGTCGCATCGACGTGCTCCATTGCCACTCCTCCACGTGAGTGATTCTGCTGACAGGGATCTACGATGAACTTCCTAGCATTTGCGCAGCTCTTTTTTTTTTTTTCTGGGCCCCCCCTGCTCATGGAGCATATGCCTCTCTCCTCCTCCCGCCTCTGTCTTTTCTATCGTCTTTTGGATTTTCTGTATTTCTATCCCGCGCTTTAACACACACACACACACACACACACACACACAAGGTGCAAATACACACAAATGTCGAGTGCACCTCGACGCTTTGCTTTCATCCCTCTCTGCCCTCCTCCCCTCTGAGAAGTTTTTTGCACACAAAAGTTTAACGTTGGCATTCATTTTTTTTTCCACGTTCCCCTCCCTCTGCTTCTTTTCCTTTGCCACTTCCCCCCTCCCTCCCCATTCAGTTCTCTTGGGACTCTTCAACAAAAGCCAATCACCGAAAGGCCGTTTCACTAGTGCCTTTGCAGACCAGAAGGGGTGTCACCACACCACCGAGAAAACTGGCCACTGTCGTGCCACTTTCAACTGTAGGGGGTGCCACACGCTTAGATTTCCACCCTCCCCAGGGGCAGGGAAGGTTGGAATGGATTTGGGCGTCATTGGCGGACCGCAGGGTCCCAAGGCGCTTCTGGATGCAGTGCGGCAGGCCGTCTGTGACGGCGACCTCGACACTCTTCGCCGTCTTTCGAAAGAGTTTCTTGCCATTAGTGACAATGTAGAGAAGTGTCGAGATGAAAACGGCAACACTATCGTCCATCTCGCCCTAAACAAGAACCCGGCCACGCTCGAGTACGTCCTCGAGGCACTCCGTGCTGACGTTAACGCGACGAATGCTCAAGGGCGCACCGCTCTGCACGAGGCGGTAACACAGGACTACATCGCATGCACTAAGGTGCTGCTCGATCACGGTGCAGATGACACCATCCAATCGACAACGCAGTCGACTCCTTTTCATACTGCCGCGGCGTGTGGAAGTGTCGAGTCCTTGGAGATGATTCTCCGCTACAGCGAACGACCGGAGGTGAAGGTAAACGAGTTGGATCGGCATCACAGCTCTGCCCTGCACAAGTGTGCATTCGACGGAGACGTCAGGGTGAGCCGGTGGCTGGTAGAACACGGCGCCACTGTCGACGTGGCCGATTCCACGGATGCGACACCGCTCCTCATAGCCGTGAAGATGGGTCAAGCAGAGGTTGTGGAGTACCTCTTGAGCAAGGGGGCGGACTGCAACCGGCAAGATCGACATGGCAACAGCGGCCTGCACTTCTGCGCTGTTCGCTGCGACGTCACAGTGGCCCAGCTGCTTCTCGCCGCTGGAGCCAACCCACGATTACTCAACGAGGAGTACGATAGTCCACTGCACGTGGTTGCCCAAAATCCCCGCCTCGACTCTGGGAGGTGGGAGGAAATGGTGGGACTGCTGCTCATGGCGGGCTGCGATCCTCTCCAGCTCAACGCGTCCAAGAAGAAGCCATGCGACTACGTCGGTCGAGGACAAAAGAAGATCTTCACCAAGGAGGATGTCGAGCGGCGATTGCGCAGGGAGGCACAGCTACAGGAAGATAATGACGCTGAGCTTGCCAGGGCGTGGGAGCAGTGTGCGCAATGGAAAACCCAAGTTCTCGAGAGCCTCTCTGTTTGGCACCGCTGGGAAGCAGAGGAGGACGAGCGTCTAGCGCGGGAGATGGAGGAGCGCATTCGTGTTGCCAATGATGCGAGAATGATGTACGATGAGGTGCTCGCCAAGTGCCACTTCCAGGAGGCTGAGATACAGCGAAGGAAGGCACTGCTGGAGAAGGCCACCGTCAAATCCGGACGGTAGTGCGATGAGGCCCCTCCCCCCCACACACACACACTTCGCACCCCTTCCAACAATTGTCACCGCTTTTCTGTCACGCGCTTCTGCACTTCCAGGGAAGCAGAGACCGTTTTTTTTTTCGGTGGTGAGTGAACAGGTGGGGGTTTCCTTCACAGCTCTCCCCTTTATTTCTCCCCTCTGACTTTCTCGGTTTTGCGCCGCCCCCCTCTCACCCCAAATGTACAGTACATGTTGTAAGACGACCAAGCGAGCCATGCCAGAAGAACAGGATGGTTTTCATTCCAGGAACAAGTTGACAAAAACGAATGAGAAAACAGGATGCACAGCGTATAGAGTGCGCGTGTGTGTGTGTGTGTGTGTGTGTGTGGGGATATTCGCGTACTGGAGGCCTAAAGGCCCCCGCCCCCCCCCGCCCCCCATGCTACCCCTGCCTCTTATTGTACTCAGCGCCACGCTTATTCAGTGATATATCCTTCTCCGACTTGATTGCATTATTCCATGCTGGGAAGCGATCAGCGAGCGTAGGATTCTCTACGAATAGGGAGGAGGACTGTATCCGTGGCGTCATGTGCGTGAGCTTTATCGGCTAACGTGGTTGAGCCTAGAACCACCCTTGTGTGCTCCCATGACCCTCTCCCCTGTAAATGAAGCTCCGCTTTCCCTCTTTTCCCCTCAGGTTGCCTCCTCTTGAAATATTTGGCACATAACGAGAAGGCACGGGAGGTGGACTACTCATATGAGGTCCGTAAAGGAGCGTGACGTTGCTGGCATGGCAGCATTTGAGTTGGCTCTGCAGTACAGCTTCATCCGGCAAGATCGCTCCTATCACTTTGTGCAGCTTCTGACGGCGCTCTTCTCCCTCGTGTTGTTTTCACAACTAGCGGTACTCAACGCGCTTCTCGTTTTGCCGCCGCTGGTGCCATCTCTCGATGCGAATTTGGAGTTTTTGCGAGCCTACAGCCACCCGCTCTTGGCAGCGCTTTCTCTCGTAGCGCTGCTGCTGATCCGGGCAAGTAAGAAGCGCTTTATCATTGAGCCCGGCGAGCAAACAATGGAGCGGCTCAACCGTGATATTCTGGAACCGTGCCTCGGCATGAAATTCGATACGCAGACAGGGATGCTGTTCTCCGACTTCCGCGCCGGCAGTCTGCGTGGGCGAGAGAATTACTACTCCATTCGCTACCTGGGTGACCAACTGCCGCCCTTGAATTCGGTGTCAGAGACGAAAACGTGAAGGGGGTACAGCAAAGCGATAAAGGTGGCGTGCTTGTTTGAGGGAAGTCGAGGCGCGGCGGATAGGCCAGAAAAAACAAGCGCTTTGAGCATCTGTCGAATATCAAAAGCCAACACAAAAGAAAGCCAAATTTTTGATGCGAGGGTGTCAAGTTCACAGGTGAGCATCAGAGAGACTGACGCCCAGGCCCACGTCCCTACGCTCCCCTTCACCACCACCACCACTGGATTAGTCGAGGACAGCCATCCCCTCTGCCGCTTTGAAGGGGAGGTATTGTAAGAGTAGTGGTAGGTTTTTACAGGAGAGGTAGGGCGCGCATTACTGCTATGTGTATATTTTGTGTGTGTGTGTGTGTTGTGAAGGCAAATGGAGGTTTTTTCTCCCAGTGGGAGAAGACGGGAACAAGAGGGGGAGGTGGGGGAGGGGGAGAGACCCAGGAAAGAGTCTGAATGAGCGACACAGCCTTGTCGCTGCTGTTTGTTGTTAGAATTTCCGTCCTGGACTACTTCACCCACTTGCTGAGATCATAGCCAACGTCGCCGTGGCTTAGCATCCATGACCAGACGACGTGGGCCCTTTTTTTCCTGTCATGCACTGCACTGCTTTCCCGTCATTCTCCCTTATAGCTGTTCAGCCCCCCCTCCTCCCCCCCTAGACATCTGATCTCCTTTGCTTCGTGTCATTTAACCAAACTGTACCGATTCGCGGCACAGTTCCGCACTATCCCAGCGCAGTATCGTATCCGAAGGGGACACAGGCGGCTCGGTTCTCTCTCTCTCTCTCAGCGCCACGGCTCTTATCGAGAGCTCTGCAAGTTTGAGGGGCAGAGTGCGCCACCACGTTCTGCCCTAGAGAATACGCGGTTTTCCATACTCTACAGTGGTTTTTCCCACTCTTTTTCCCTCCCCCCCCCCCCCCACCACCCACTACCACCACAGCTACGTAGACTCGCTCTGCTGTTCAAAGCCCGTCCGTAATGGGAATTCGGCAGTGCTGCAAGGGTAGGGAATCGTCGTCTCTGCTGCTGCTGTTCGTGACGCTTATTATAGCAGGTTTGGTGGTGACGCTGAATGCGGAAGCTCGTCGCCTCGTCGCTATTGGTGACCTGCACGGCGACTATGAGCAGAGCATCTCTGTCTTGCGTCTGACGCGTCTCATCGACAACAGCAATCACTGGATCGGTGAGGATGCATTACTGATCCAGTTAGGTGACATTCTCGATGTTGGCCCTGACGATATTCGCATTGTCCGCTACTTGATGAAGCTTCAGGTAGAGGCTCAGGCCAAAGGGGGCGATGTGGTCCAGTTGCTGGGCAATCATGAGCTGCGCAACTTCAGGGGCGACTACACTGCAGTGTCCAAGGCAAGTCTGGCGGCTAGTGGTGGTGAGAGTGGTCGTGACTTACTTCTGTCCAATGCGTCAGATGTGGGGGTTTACCTGCGCACTCGCAAGGCGATATTCCATCACGGTCCTTTCCTCTTTATGCACGGTGGTTTCTCTACGGCGACGGCCAGCATGATCACGAGTCTCTGCAAGGTTGAGCAGTTCAACTCGGAGCTCACCAAGGCCCTGCTGAACGGGACTATCTCGGCTTTGGCACACAATGGGCTGGACCTCACCGAGAGCGACGTGGAAGACGTTTCCAACCCTATTCTTGTGCGCAGCATCTTAAATGTCAAATGCAATGCCCTGGGAAAAGTGCTTGACGAGAAATTTTCGGGCATCCAGTCTGTCGTAGTAGGCCACGTGCCGCATGACCCACGCGACTTTGACGACTGGCGGCTCTGCAAAGGTCGGCTTATCGACATCGATTTTGGCATGTCGCGCTGGAAGAAGGGTGACCCAGGACACGTGGCGGCTCTAGAGATAGAAGAGGCCACGTGGCATGTGCAGCTTATCGAGACGTCTTCTGCGTACAGCTCGACCTCAAGCACGGGCGCACGTGTTCCGGATGCCATAACAGCTCGTCACTTGCTGCGTTTCTTTGTAATTATAGCTGCCGTTGTCGTCAGTGTCTTACTTGTGGCGTACTGCGTGCCGTTCCGCCCCGCTCTGGCAGTAGAACTGCTACCCGGCACGAACGTTAAACAGTACGGCACAGTTTAACAGGGGACGTTGTGCGCATTCGTTAAAAAGGGCGCCGGTGGACGTGGGGAGTTGGTAGGCTCTTCCCTTCTCTTCATTTGCTCACGGTGTTGTGTGGCTATCTTTCGTTCGCCCCGGCTTCTTTTTTCTCTCTCTTGACGGCGTTTCTCTCTCTACTCATTCTCGCCTCAGGGCATTAGAGAGCAGCGTCGAGGCCGCCGTTGATTTCGGTGGTAAAGAGGGGGAGACACCACTGCACATAAGTGCCGCTCTTCACCACGCATCTCGGTGTTGTTGTGGCTCCTTTATCTTTGTGCGTTTCACAGTATAGCCATTGTCGCGTGCTCTTTTCCTTTTGTATTACATGTAACCTCTGCCCCTCTCTCTGGCGTGGTTCCTGATGATGAGCCTCCCCTCTTTGTTTCCCAAAGAAGCGCTACTATATTTGCTTCTTCACAACACATGCATATATATATATATATATGCATAAGTGAGGGCGATTCTGTTTCTCTCTATTCGATGACCTCATACTGCACGACGGCGATGGCGGCGGCGGCAACAAGTGAAAACTCCGTTGTTTCTTCCTGCATCTGCCTGTTTCCTTATCGACCACAGGCCAAGCGACCCGCCCCTTCTGCATGAGTCCACTGATGGTTGTGTGTGTGTCTGTGTGGTGAGTAGATAGGGGGAAACGGTGAGCTGGGGTTTGGGGAAGGGAGGGGGAGGGAGGGAAAGGGGGAACTTATCCAAAATAAACATCACACCAGTTGCATCACTTGGTACCCCCCCCCCCCCCCCCCCCCCCCCAAAAAAAAAAAAAGGACAATGCGTCTGCAGCTGTTTCTCGGAACGGTGATAGTGGGCAGAGGGGATGGGGGGGGGTTCGAACAGGAATGGGAACTGAAAGATGGCTGTGTATGGGTCTCCTGAGGTTTCTTTGTTTCTCGTTCGCGTGTCGTGCTCAGCCCCCGCTGCTCTTCTGATACCGACATCCCTACCACTTCTCCGTGTCGGCGTGTTTTCACGTCAAAGGTCACGCGTCCGGCGATGAAGAATAGTCACCACACATTTCTTCCTTTTCTGTGATCTCCTCTTCTCCCCAATCCTGTCTCACTGCCTACTTTGTGCTTCCCCAGCACGAGCTGATTGCACTCCCTAGTTCTGCTGGCGGATTTTTCTTTCCATGGCCCTCCTGCGTCTCTCGCTCTACCGTGCGTGTCTTACTCGGGCTTACTGTGGTGAGCTGCCTCAAGTCTCGTGACATTTAGGAGCAGTAGTCGCTCAGGAAACGCTTGATTTTTCCTCATCTCTCCTAATTCTGTCGTTGATTCATTGAAGGCACAAAAGTCTATCCCCTCCCCTCCCCTCCCAGCAACGCTCTCCCCCCCCGTTCACAACGCACACGTACTGCAGGCATTTTGCCCGATTTTTCTTTAACAATGGCCAAAAAAGAAAAAAAGCCCGTCGCTGCCCTGGTGACTTCGCCAGGCTGCACAGAGGAGTGCTTGCTGGAGGTGTTTCTGCGCCGTGATCTGTGTGCGCAACTGGTGCCAGAGTTGCTGATTCTCTTGCGGCTCAACAACCAAACTCACTTCGTTCTTCCCCACCAGATTCTAGCCGAAGCCAACAGCCATTCCGTGGGTGACGGACAACAGTCGCCCGATTCGCAACTGCCTGCCGTTGCCCCGTTGCTTCATCTCGTCAAGCAGTCAATCCCTGTAGGCGAGTCAACCACGCGTTACACAATCCTAAATGATAGCAGCGCCAACCGCATTGATGTGTATTCTCTTTTGAATCCTAGCGATGAAGGCGACCCCGGTGGCAAGCAGGCTGGCGGCTCATCGACGAAGCAGCGGAAGAACGTGACAGCACCTGGTGCGAAACCCAAAGGGAAGGCGGCAGCCGGGCTCACCGCTCTCCCAGATGGGGCCCACCACGTGGGAGGAGCTGAATTATCCCTCATTCCGCTTCTTAGGAACTCTAAAATGGACGTTGCTGTGTTGCTCGCCGCAGGGTCGCGTCTTAATCTTGGCGACTCGTTGCACTTTCGCGTGCAGTGCTGCGATTCTCTCCTGTTCCCTGCGCAGTGCATGGCTCAGTGTCGCCCAGTACTAGTACGTGTATGCGGCGTGGCAGGGTTGCCCACCTTGGCGTCCACATCGGGATCCCCAATCACGGAGAACTTGACCGCCCCGACGAGCGCTGATTCACGCCGTCGTCTGCGCACATGCATTTCGCTAGCAGGAAAGCGGGTGACGGTAGACGCTCAGCCAATCAAACCTTCAATCTCCGACGACGACGACGCAGCGATTACCTCGATCTCACCGAAAATCCCGGCATCCACTTTCCACGATTACGTTTTCTTCTTGGATGAGCTGGGCACGCCTCTCGATGTATATCGGCAGCTCTATAGCGCACCATGCGAGGTATCACTGTGGCAATCCTTCGAAATGGATGCCGAGAGAACGGCGTCAGCAGCAAAACCCGCTCCCACGCCTCCCGGGAATAGCACGGAGGCCTTGATTGGCAGCGGCAGCTTTTCCGTGCGCGACTTCTTGACAGATGATCAAACTCGCTTTTCTGAGACTGTGCAACTGCTTCCTAGCCGCTCCACAGTGGGTGTGGGAGGTGAGTACACATGCCTCACCACCGACTGCAGCGTCTCCGTGCACCTTGACTTTTTCCAGCCTTTCACTCCCCTGCTGCACGTGGACAAGGACGGGCAGGCTCTGCCGCACACCGCTTTCCTGACGCGTGCTCTTCTGCGCCTGCCGTACGCAGCTCCGTGGACAAGGGATTTTCTGGCGTTCCTTCTGCGCGAAGTCACGGCGCTGCCTCGCGCGACACAGGATGTGCAGTATCACCTGCCGCCGGTGCCACCGGTTTCACCACCACCACCTGCCAAAGCTATAGAGAAGGAAAAACCAGTTGGGAGGCGGAGCGGCGCCCCTCACAGCCGCTGCGCTGCGCCACCTGCCCCCTCCGGCTCCTCTAAGAAACAATCAAGTAGCGGCGGTAATCACAAGTCAGGCAAGATATCGGGTCGCACTCCACCACCGGACCCAACACCAGACCAGCCAACGCCGTCTTTCGCAGATGCGCTGAAAGTGTACTCGCCGCCAGGGCTAAGCGGGTTTGAGGTCACAGATGGGCAGGTGCGGCTGTGGTGCTTTGAGGCAACGGTGCCCGAAGTACAGCGTCTTCTCAGCCAGCTTGGCAGATTTCTGGAGGCTCGTAGAGGTGTGTCGACTGAGGTGAGCATACTGTTTAACGCTGAGCTGTTTGCGCCGCAGCGCATGTACATGAAGTACCCGCCCTTGATTATTCCACCAGCTGGTATGACAGCTACTTTGTCTCAGCCGGGCGAGGTCGATGGCGCGTCGGTGGCTTTGGAAGTGGAACCAAGCGGAACAGGTGGACGGCTTCACCGCATTCGCCTCTGTAGCCCAATCGGTGCCCTTTGTCGGAAGGAGTCGCACTACGTTCGCCGAAACCTCTCCGATGACTGCCTGCAGTCTTTACAGTCCTTGGCAGCGCTGCTAGGGACTGCGTCGATGCGGGAGGCCGAGATGCGAGGCTGGATGCCATCCGCAACGCTTCTGGTCTCCACAGAGCGCTCCTTTGGTAAAACACTAGAAGAGGAGGACCTGTACGGTGTCGCTGTAACCACGTTTCCCGAATCGAAGACGGCGACCGCAGCATCGTATCTCGTGAATGACGCCGCAGAGAGTGCGCCCGAGAGCAATCCTGGCAGCGCCGCTGCATTCTTGATGGGCGAGGCGACGGTAGGGTCGTTGATTTCGTTCGATGGGATGCTCAAAACTGAGGGTCTCAGCCGTATTCCCGCCGCTGCTCGTCTGCGCTTTTCTGTCTTGGCGTGGATGGTTGTGACCAACACTAAAGAGGAGGTGCTCTGCGCCTTTCCACACAGCACCCCCACCGGTCTCGTTCAGTACCACATCGAGGGGCAGGTAGTTCGGTGTTCCACTACTACTTTGCTCTACGTGCTGAATTGCACGTGTTTGGCCCGCAGTGTCACACACAGCCACAACGCCGCCTTCGAGCGCGTCTTGCGCCAGCGTCAGCGTGATGAGCACACGCTTCTGAAAGAGAAGATGGCACGGTCAGCGGGTGGTAAGCTCATGCCGGTACGCCAGGCGGCAGGGGGTGTCGCGGAGGGTAGCGGCGATGTTTCGCGATCCCACGCCGACAAGTCTTGCGCCCCTGCCGCGGTCCGAGCGCGCAGAGCGAGCTCTAGTGACGAGAGCGAAGACGGCGAAGTCGACTGGTTGGACTCCAGCGTTGAAAAGTATCTTTGCACATCCTTGATCCCCCCAGTCAAGCCACCGGCGCCCCCGCGGCGCCTGCAAAGAGATAGCGCGAATGCACGTTGGTTGTTGGCTCACAAGACCCAACGCAAGCAAGCAGCGGACACCGTCTCCTCACCGGCGGAGCTGACGTTCGACGAGCTGTGGCGCATGTACGACCGGCGTGCTCCCACATCGGCGACAGCGACATCGGCACCGAACGATAAAAAGTTGCCATTAATGCGATTTTGACAGGGAGTTGAGCATCATATTCGGCGTCCCCTTTTCCCGTTTCGACGACGTCACCGCGGGACCGTTCCCTTCCACATTGGCTCTTGCGCTTTCTTCCCCCTACCCCGATGTACATTACGAGCGTGAGGAGGAGACAATTACGCTTCTTTCAGCTGCAACTCCCCGTGTGTCTTTGTGGCATCTTTGCTTTTGGCCGAGTGATGTCTCAAACAAGCTATCGTTGTGTTTTCATCATCGCCACGTTTATATATATATATATGTGTGTGTGTGTACATGTGCTATCATCTCTCTCTCTCTCTTTATATCCGTTTGCTTCGTACTTTTTCTGACCTGGTGCAAAGAGGGGAAACTGATGGGGTATACATGCGTATATGTTTTACTCTCTCATGTAAATCTCCTACCTGCTCATTTCCTGTTTTGGTGGTGAAGGGGTAGAGGGTAGGGGGTGGGTGGGTGGGGAGTCTGCACGCTCGAGTTCAACGCGTAGAAAAAAAGAGGATGGCGAAGTCCTGGAAAGGGGAAACAGGCGCGTGCGAGTCACCTCAGCACCCAGCTGTTGATCTGTAGAGTAAAATTCTCTTCCAGAGGCTGTCTTATCCGCACACCGACTCATTAGAGGGGAAAAGGGGGGAGGGGCACTCTTCGAATCTCGGCGCACTTCTATACCTGTATGCGTGTATCGATGCGCGAACCCTGCTTTATACGGCATCTTCGGTGGTGCCACTCTCTCCTTCCCCCCTCTGTTTCTTGCTTTTGTTTTCATTACGGTGATAATGCGTCTTCATCTCCACTCCGTCTCACTCAACGGCCCTCCCTTCTCTCCACATTTGGTACAACTTGCTCCACTCTCACCCCGACTCCTATGTTTTTTTCTCTTGCTGCTTCTCCCCGTGTCACTCCACACTCCGCGTCCCTCGCAATCCACAGTGTAGTGGTCGACATCCGCTTCATCGTGGTGTCTCCTTCCTTTCTCCCTCTCCCTCTCCCTCTTCTTCTTTTTTCCCCCAACCGTGTGACCCTAACCAGGGGACTCGTATGCTTTTGTCCCTTCTATTTGCTGTTATTGGTTGTAGCGCTTTCTTGCGTATTCCGTCAGAGAAGACCCGTCTTTGTGTTTTTTTTTTCCGCCTGTGCCTGTTGTGCTGTGCTGGCCTCCTCTTTGAATCTATTTTCAGAGCTTCATCCCCTTCGCGCATATTCACGCGACCGCACCCACACAAACACACGCATACATATTCCCAGTACAGCCGAATCTATTCCGGGTTGAGAGCCACTCCCTTGCTTGCCGTCCCCCTCCTCGCTTCTTTCCCTCTCTTTCCATGTCAAGCAGATAGAACGAGGGTCAAATAAAAAGAGCTCTATTGATATTAGCGATATATATATATATATATATACACACAAACACGGGACACACCAAAATGAAAATAATTCTCAAAACGATTACCGGAAAGCAGCATGAGGTGGTCGTGGAGGCGAACGCGACTGTTCTCGATGTAAAAAAGATGCTGGAGGAGGAGTATGAGCCAGCGTCTCTGCGACTGTGCTTTAACGGTGCCGTCCTGGAGGACAGCAAGTTGCTGACGGAGGCTGGCGTAGGAGTCAACGACTCGCTCGTACTCGCTGGACGCAAGCGTAAGATCCCGAAACCGACGGTGTCGCTACCTGCGGAGCCGCCAATGACGGAGGTGGTACCTGAAAGCAGCGCACCTGCGTCTGTTGTGGCGCCATCGATATCGACCTCCACACCTCCTCTAGCCACAGCATCCCCCGCCTCTCCCGCTGCCGCTACAGTTCCTCCCGCTGCTGCTATCCCTACGGCTCCTGTAGCCCCTGCTACATCTAACGCACCCGCTGCCTCCACAGCGAGTTTGTATGGAGTAGCTCCCAATTTGATCGACGAAGTGGCATCAATGGGTTTCGAGGACCGCGTTCAAATTGCCTTGGCGTTGCGCGCCGCCTTCATGAACGTCGATCGCGCTGTAGAGTACCTCTTCGACGGCATTCCTCCCCACATTGTGGAGGAAATAACTCGTCAGAGCTCCACTGCAGCCCCCGCAGCGGCACCGGGAACATCGAATCAGTCCGCGTACCCGGCATCAGCAGTCGCACCGGTCTCGACCTCTTCGGAGTGGGAGACAGTGCAGCGTAATGCCGAGTCAGAGATGCGCGCCGCTCTCTCTCGCATTCCGCAGTTCGACGAAATCCGTGCGCTGTACAACCAAAACACGGACACACTCCCGTTGGTGGTGCAACAGATCAGGCTGCGGCACCCGAGTGTGTATGAGCAGATCGAGCGCGACCCAGAGGTCTTCCTGTCCATTATGGGGGAAGCAGGGCAGCCAGGGATGACGAACGCCACGCCCAGGTCCGTCGCGCCGTCGACTACACAGGCTGTCGTGGGTGACGCAGAGGGGAGCAGCTTCATGAACCAGCTCCAGACTCAGATCGAGCTAAGCGCCGAGGATCGCACAGCGGTCCAACAGCTTGTCGAGCTGGGCGGTGGCATGTGGGACGAGCAGAGTGCTGTGCTCGTCTATCTTGCTACCCAGCGAAACCAAGAGGTGGCAGCGAGTATTTTGTTCGAGCACGGGGGTGTCCCCGAGGAGTTGCTGGGCGACATTGCCGCCCAAATGGTCGACGAGGAGGTGGAGGGCCACGAGGGGGAGCAATGATTGGGGGAAGGAGGGGTCGCAGTAGCTGCTCTTGAGACCTGTGAACGGTCAACATCGAGCTGTTGCTGATATACGTATTTATCTACCCTTGGCACACACCCACACACTTTCTCACAGTGTCTCACTGCGATTGACATTCTTTTTGTCGTCTTGGGGCTCAAAGCCGCATGCTAGTTTGCGCTTCACGTGGTTGTTCGTCGTTGTGGCTGTGGAGCCCCATCAGTGGGCGGAGAAGGAGAGGGCAGAAGGAGAAAATCTTCGTGACAATCCCCCTGGAACTTTTTCACTTTCTCTAGCTGTTTTCTTGTGTATGTTTCTGACGAGTTGGTGCCCTGCTCTTGTGTTGCACTGGATATGCGGTGAAGAGCGTCCGTGTACTTTTTTTTTAGTATTTTTCTCTGTTTATTGCACAAGGGGGTACACTAGAGAGGTTGGCCTCCCACTCATTTTTTGTTTTGTTGTCATGGCGTTTCCGAGCTGTTATTCACTCTTGTGTCTTTGTTGGATTCTTTGCTTTCGCTGTACTGAAAATAAATATAGACGGGTGCATTCTTGCCGCATTTTTTTTTCGTTTCTTCTCCTTTCTGGCTTTCAATTTTTAGCAGCCCTGAGGACGGTGTGTGTGTGTGTGTGTGCGTGCGACGGGGCGGGGAGGATGGGGGGTACCTCTGAACGGTGCTCTCATGGTCCAGTGACCCACTTTTTGGGCAAACGCAATGACCCCTATACCCGTGGCAACGTTAAACCACTTTTGGTGGGGGGGGGCTGGGGTAAGGGTACCGAGCGACCTGGGGATATCTCGGGCTATGCTCCGCTACTGATACCGGCGGCCAATTCTTGGATTGGTGCTGCGTCAAGTCGACGTGCCAAAGTGAATAGATCGGTTACCACTCATATGGTTGGCAGAGTCTCAATGGTGACACGCACTAGCCCTCCCCCCCCAAGGAAGACATCACGTAGTGATTCACCGAACTGGAGCGGTGGTAAGAGACGTACCCAGCAGGGTGTGGTTGGAGTTGGGGACTGATGGGAGGCTGAGATGACCGAGTTTGCCACGGGCTGCCATGCGTGTGTACTACTGCTGGATCACACCACCTGGTGGTCTCGGCGGGGCAGGCTGCCAGATGTCTAGTGTGAGGCTGAGTTCATGCATTGTGCGGAAGAATAAACACGAAAAGAAAAGTCGCGCTTCTTCTTCGACTTTCTCCCCTCCATTTTGTTTTCCGCCACTTCACTTCTGCAGGGTCGTGTAAGCTTCCGTTGCTTAGGTGACAGCGCGATGCGCACTACCAGAAAAGATCGCACTGTATGACCTTCCTCATGCTGCAGTCCGTCCTGAACAAACATAAAATCTTTCGTTTTCTAGCCCGGTTGTGCCGCGTGTGTTACACCGCCACCTGTCTCAACAGAGAAATCGCAGAAAGTACTTCAAAATGAGATGGAATCAGCGACATACACTCTGAGAGAAGGAACTGGGGAGACAGAGGAGCTTATAAAGTAGTTCGCCTGCGTCTTACAGCTGGTCTCCGTTAGCTTTGAAGAGGCACAGGCTCACGGACATCCATTTTCGTGTGTCTTGAGATCCTTGCTTAATCGTAAATCCTCTTCTCACGCTACTTTTCCTCTGGACTCTTCCATGGAGGGCTTTGTGGAGGTGTAGCGGATAAGCGACGCGTCGCACGCTGAGCGGAAGCCGTGTAGACAAACACTTGTGTCTTTTTTTCATCCCCTCATCTGGGGTCAACTTCCCTGAGCTCCTCTTCCTCATTTCTCATTTCGCCTTCGGTTTCATCACACTGGACCCCATGCTGAGAGTGAGGGGGGAGGGGGAGGGGGCAGGTTATTCCCTGGGGAGTATTTGATATTATGATGGCCTGGCCTTGACGGCTCCTCCCTTCTTTCTCACCATGTGTCGTAGGCTGTTTTCTTGTACCGTCCTTGTCGGTCCCCCGATTTGTGTATCACATCTGATGTTGTTGCGGAGGAGACAAAAGGGATAGTGAATCGAGAAGTTTGCGTAGCGAGGCCGCTCTCTGTCATCACTCAAATATAATAAGACATTACCGATAAACGGATTGTGATTCATTCTTCGGGATCTCATCGTTACGTCCCTCTTTCAAGGGTCTCTCTTCTCATCCACTGCTTTTTTCCTCAAACCCTGCTTATCGAAATCACTGATTAAAGTTTTTCCCCTAGTCTAGTGGCGGAAGGGGGGAGGGGGGGGGGCGCACACCGGAGTCGTGTGAGATGTTCTGTCGTTGACCAATTTTCTAACGGCAAGGTGCCGCTTTGGTGAGGCGAAATACAGACACACTGGCATGAACATGGTGGCCTATCACAAGGTCCGCCAAGGTGTGGGCATGATTGCGCAGATGCTTTGGAAAAAAAACAAGAATATTTCTGCCGTCATGGGCAACATCGCCCCACAACGAGCTTCGTCGCGCGCTCGGACCCCACAAGGCTGGTTTCCACGAGCATTGGGGCGGAGGGAGGGGGCGATCGTGGGAACCACTGAGCTCGTGATAAAAGGACAAAAGGCCTCTGTTGACGCCAGACCAGCGCTCTCTCTCCTTACTGTGTGTGTTTTTTTTCCCCCCATGTCTTTGTATAGACCTGTGCTTTGCAAAGTTTGCGACCATCTCCTGCCTGTGCTAGGTACCGCCTACACTTGTGTCACCTTTACCTTCGCGTGAGTTTTCTGCCTTCATGATTGCTGTGTGCCTGTACGTCTGAGAGTGTCGTTTCCGTCTTAGCCGTGGCGGTGGACTAGTCTGCAAGCGTGTGCGCGCTGCTGCTGCATTGAAGGGGGTGCCGTTCCCGGCGTTCCTTGCCCCTCCCTTCCCCCTCCCCCTCCTCTCTCTCCACCGCTGGTGGTTGACGAAATCTGCTTCGTTTCTTCAAAAGCGGCGCTGCTCTGCACTCTGGTAACGGCGCGTCCTCAGTGACCGTATTCAGGACGCTGCACTTGTAAACATCTTCTTCTGCTTGCATTTTGGGGTGCTCTGTTGCTCTGTCTGCTTCGGGATGTGTGCTGCACCGACAGCAAGTGAGACTCATCTCGCATCAACTCACCTCTTCAACCCCCTCCCCCCTCCTAATTGGAAAGCGATGACATCCACCCAAAGGAGAGGCCTCAAAGCACGAATTTCTCTAAAAAAGGCGCCCCGGTAAGCGCATTTATGTGGTTCATGCAGCGCAAACTAAAGTGTGTGTGTGCGTGAGTGTAAGGAGACCGGAGAGGCTGCTGTTGTGATGGTTGCCTTTGGCTTTCTGCTGCTACTCCCTGCGTTACTTTGTAGGGACCGCGTCGAATGGAGGTGCTTGGCAGGAGGAAAGTGGGCTGGTCCTCTTTTATGTCTGTGCAAGAGGGCCACAGGTCTCCACGTGAGGCTTGGATAGATGTCCGAGTCAGCGATGCTGTTTTGGAGCAGCGCTGTTCCCTTCCGTGGACCAAGTGCACGACCGCAGACGCACTTGTGCGGCAACTCGCTGTCATTAAGGTGGTCTCGTGCGCATCTCACCCGCCCGCGTTAACTCCCCAGTGGCTCTCCTCTGTGACTTTTTCACTGCAGTTGCCACTACCATGAAATTTTCTCTGCCATATCTTTCTCCTACCCACACACTCATCCACACCTGTTCACACAAGAGAAAAAACCAACAAAAAGTGTGTGCGTGTGTGTGTGTGTGGCCCGCCCTACGCGGTGCCGAATCCTGTCATCCATTCCACCGCATCTTTTTTTTTTCTCCCCCCGTCGCGTATTCTTATTGCTTGGCTGCAGTCATCTGGATCAAACCGTTTTATACCTCTACTAACCACACAAACATTAGAGGGAAAAAAAGGAGGGGCCCCCTCTTTCATCGCCTTTCTTCTCCCTTCTTCTCTCTCTCCTCTACAACTACTACCGCGTTTTTCCTCCTTTTTTCCCCTGAGCGTCAAGGCAGCAAACATGTTGTACACGGGCGAGATCGAGAATGGCCAGATGCACGGTCAGGGTTGCCTCGTCTACCCAAACAAAGAGAAGTACGAGGGCGAATGGGTGTACGGCAAGCGTCACGGCCGCGGTGTGTACACCTATGCGGACGGCAGCAAGTACGATGGGGAGTGGGTGGAGGACAAGGTGCACGGTAAGGGCACGTGCTACTATGCCAGCGGCAACCGCTACACTGGTGACTGGTCGTTTGGTCGCATCAACGGTCGTGGTACTCTGGAATATGCCGACGGTGACCGCTACGATGGTGAATGGAAGGATGGCCGCATGAATGGCAAGGGTTTGTACTACTATTCCAACGGTGACCGCTACGAGGGCGAGTGGAGGGATGATAGGCGTCACGGAAAGGGTACAGTGACGTACGCCGGCCCCGATGGTAGCGTGTCGGAGAAGTTCGAGGGCGATTGGGTGGAGGGGCGCATGCAGGGCTGGGGTAAGTACTACTACGCTGATGGCGGTGTTTATGAAGGCGAGTGGCAGGATGGCAAGATGCACGGCAAGGGTACGTACATATTCCCGAACGGCAACAAGTACGAGGGCGAGTGGATCGACGACGTAAAGCAGGGCTATGGTGTACTGACCTATGTCAACGGAGAGCGCTACGAGGGCTACTGGTTGGACGACAAGGCGCACGGCACTGGCACTCTCACCTACCTCCAGGGTGACCGCTACACCGGCGAGTGGTACCAGGGAAAGAAGCATGGGCGCGGGACTTTGGCTTATAGCAACAAGGATACCTACGAGGGCGACTGGCAGAACGACAGCGCAACCGGTCGCGGCGTCCTTGAGTACGCGAATGGGTGCCGTTATGAGGGCCACTGGTTGGACGATAGGCGCCACGGCGAGGGCCAGCTGCTGCTGCCCGATGGCTCGAGCTACGAGGGTGGGTGGGTGAATGGCAAAAAGGAGGGCCGCGCCCGCATCATTCTCAAGTGCGGCGCTGTTTTTGTGGGCAACTGGAAGGACAACCGTATCGTTGGGCAGGGCGAGTTTTACCTCTCCGAGAACTGCGACCTCAGCAACCCTGACTACTAGAGCGGACGCACTAGGCCACCGTTTTGGGCACACGCTTTCTTCCCCTGTCGCGTTGTGCTATCGATTGCGCCTCTCTCTCTTTTATCCCACCCTCTCAGAGTTTTTTTTTTTCTGTCTCCACTTGTAGATGTATATGCGTCAAGCGCTCACCTTTACACCTGCTTCCGCCGCATTCCCCTTTCTCCCTCACGTCTTACGTTTTTAATGACGTGCAGTTGTGATGGAAGGGGGGGGGGCGTGGCGCGCCGTGGCACTCTTCATCTTCCTTTCACTTATTTCTTGCACTTGGTGATTGTGTAAGGGTCTAAAGGTGCGCGCCCAAGTGTAGTTGTCTTCTTTTTGCGTCCTGTGACGATTTTTTTTATTTTTTTTTTGGGGCTTGACCTCGTTGCCGTTTACTTTCCGGCGTGTACACTGACGTACGCGCTCCTAGATATCTTGTTGTTGGGTTATGCAGTGATTTCGACTGGTTGTTTGTGTCGATCCATGTGGTGTGTCTATCTGCGTATGTCTGTTGTCATAATGCAGGTGCGCAAAGGAGAGCAACGAGGGGGAGGTTCTGAGGAGGGGGGAGGGGAGGGGGGAGGGGGAAGGAGCGCTAGACTCAGACGATTCATTACCCCTTCTCCTTTTGCCTTTGATTTTGCACTGTTGCTTCAGTCTTTATCTGCGGTCGCAGTGCGCTGCTCGTTTGATGTGGGTGAGTGTGTGTGTGTTTCGCCTCTTCGCCTAACATCGCTGCGCTTGCCGCTGCGTGTGCTGCGGTGTCGCGTCCCTTCCCCCCTCCCCCTTTTCATTTGATTGCCTCTTTTGCACTTTGTGTTGTAAAGAAAAGCGCGGAGGAATAATAACGAAATTACATTCAGTGCGCTACACTGTTCACCGAGTGTATACTCAGATCAGAGCTTCGGCTTGCTGCAGGCGCGCAGGTTTGCAGAGGCGTGCACACGCACACACGATCGCGCATCTGGGCGAAGTGAGGCATAATTGGCACCCACAGTAACGGTGATCATCGTCGTTCTTCTCTTTTTTTTCTTTTTCCCCCCGTCTCTTTGTTCTCTGGTTGATGTGGTCTCCTATTGCGTTATGAATTGTGGGCGGGGGGGGGGGTGGTAAAGGGTGGCGGCTTATGAGTTATGCAGAGCTGCAAACTTAGAAAAGGCGTAGTGGTGTTCGAATTCAGGGAAGCACTCTAGACAGGAGAAAAACAATCTCCCACACCACACACCACACACACAGACACAGACATATATATGTATATATATATAGATATATATGTTTATAGCTGCCAATGAAAAGGAATAGACATGAGGGACGAACTAAACACGATAGCAAATGAGGGGGAGGGTAGAGGGGGAAGGGGGAGAGTGATTCGGTTTCACGCGAGGATATGAGGTGTGGAAAAGTGGTGAGGGTAGGCACACAGAGGAGGACCATCGTAAGGTGTTTTGTGTGTGTGTGTGTGTGTGTGTGAAGAGGGGAACTTGCATCGCCGGTCTCCTCTGCCCCACCTCCTGCGCTGTTCTTTGTGTCGCTTCGTCCCCTCCCTCTCTCAGGGACTTTGTCACGTCAAGGTGAACGCCAGGCTGCCTGACCCCTTTCTGCCCACATAATAGGCCTCATAGCTGTAAAAGCAGCGCTTTCCCACGCAAATATTCTCCTTTCACCTTTCTGCATATGCCGCCCTATTCTTGGTTTTTTTTTTGCTACGTCACACTATTGCTTGTTGTTGGGATTCGCTGTTGTTGTTTCTTGTGGACATTACCCCACACCCTCGTATCGGACGAATGACCGACAAGGAGCTTTGTTCACAGACATACGTACCCCCCATCACACACACACACACACACACGCTCACAAAGCCCAATTCAGGGCTATAGGTTACACCAGTACTCGCTTAATGCAGGGCAGCTACACCAGCTCTATTTCAGCACACAAAAGCTACAAAGAAAAAAAAAACGGCACTTGACCTTTAATAGAAGTTCTTTCACTTTTGCGTGACCGCTTTCTCACCTCCTGCCAGTGTGCGCGTTGGACTTTCTCTGTGGGGGGCGGGCTGACTTACCTCGGGTGGTAAAAAAAAAAAGTGGAGGTCACGCCGTCAAAAGGAAGGGGGAGAGAGAGGGGAGGGAGCAGCACCAGGGCTTCGATATCCATTGTTCACATTGTCCTACACCCACACAGGCAGGAGGAAACAGTTTTTTCCCCTTTCAACCTCCCGGTGTCTTAGGCAACACGAGAATGGAGGCGCTAAAGGGATTCGCTCGGCGCACCACGCAGAGCCTGCGTGATATGATGTCTCGGGCGGAGATGACGCCCGACGAGATGCGCCTCATGGAGGTCATGTCGAAGGTACGCATGATGGAGACAAAGGGTGAGGTGATTTGCGAAAAGGTCATCCGGGCTGCTCAGCTCATGGGGGAGCTCGGGACAACGCTGCGAGAGATTGGGGAAGAGTACAAGGGTGTGCCAGATTTGCCGAAGGAGAGTCGTGATCTTGCCGCAGATGTTCTTGAGGTTGGTGTTAAGCTTCTGGAAACTTCTCAGGAACACCAGAAAGGTCTGAAGGATAACGGGTTCGAGTTACTCCGAAACTTCGCCAAGCAGTGTGCGCAGCTGCGTGAAATCGAGGAGGCGCGACGACATCACCAGCTCGAGTACGAATTCTTCAAATCAAAGGTGCATGACCTCCGCTCATCGCCACAAAAAGACTTCACTCGTTTACCGCGAAACGAGCAGATATTGGAGAATTGGCGTGTGGAGTTGTGGCGGGTGACCGAGCAAAGTAAGGCAATGTGCTCCCAGCTCTTTGTGGCTGGCCGCCAAGCAATCGATCGGAGCGTCCTCACAACAATTCAGGTGCTCCACAGCTTTGTGGAAATTGCTTCCACGGGTTTCTCGCAAACCTTTCAGGGAGTGCGCCTCCCCACTTACTCAAGTACGCCGGTTCTGCCTCCAACGGCGTTGCCGCCGCCGCCGGCACCGAGTCACAGGACGCCAACGGTGGCCGGCTACGACGCACCTGCCACGTCTGCCCTATTCCTGTCAAGTGGCCAGGTTCCTGGCGGCGCGGCGACTGGTCCCATCATAGCGAGTACACCAGGGGCTCAAGTTCCTTTGTCGGGAACGTCTTATGCCACGGCGCCGCCAGCGTGGTCAGCCAGCGTTTCCCACCGAGCTGCAGCACCACAGTCGACACTGCCTGTTTCCGACGCAAGTCCTCCGTATGGAGGCACGCCATTGTATTCCGCGATCCCAGGGGTTGTGGACGGCGGCACTGGTAGCTTGCGATCACCGCCCATCACCACTGCCACTTCAACGACCACTGGATCCGCCACGTATCAGCCACCAGTTGTTTAGTGACCTCACGCACACGCTGGTGTCCTGCAGACAGTGGCCGTTGCATCATTCGTGTGGGTGTGTGTGCGCGTGTATGTGGAGAGTACTTGTAGAGGAAGGCAACAAGCGAGGTGGGTACGCCGGCGTCGCACTACTGCAGCTCCTCGATTTGTCGAGGGGGGTTTTCTGCTCTCTTTTCTTTTCCCCGTCACAGTGTGCTGTCCCTTCACTCTTACTGGGGGACTCGTGTCATCTTCAGTGGTTAACTTGTTGCTGTTTCTCTCCCTTTCTCTGTTTCCTTTGCTGCCGTTGCGGCCTTCTTTGCCTCTTTGTACATCTGTGCCCTCTTGGGCGAGGTCACGTTCCACTGAGAGGGCAGACTTGGATGCGTTTTTTTTGAACGAGGAAAATGGGACGGTCGCCACCGATTTAGTCCCCCCCCCCCCCCTCCCCATTGTTTGTAGACTCCGTTTGTCCACACACCGTTTTTCAAAAAGAGGACTACAGAGCGCAAACCGTAATATCGATCCGGAAGGGAATGTCATGGACGCCGTTGAATCATTTCACGAGCTGCTGTTTTTCTTTTCTATCGCGCGCGTCGCTCCTGACTTCACCAACGTGGCCATCATCATCAAACACGATTATATCGCATCGCCAACGGTAAAGACACCACTTCTCCAGTGCGTATATGCGGCCGCGTGCCTTTGTGTGCAAGTTTTGCTCTTAGATGTATGCTCACCCATGGCGCCTGTTTCCACACCTCGCTTCCACCGCCACAGGTCGAAAGCCTTATCTCACCCCTTCTTTCTCCTTTTGATGTACACGTCTGCCTCCCTCTGTTGTCCTCATCTATTTCTGACACCTCACTCGTCGTCTCTCCGCTTGCCATTCTCCCCTTCATGCATACCGCCGCGTATGTGCTCCCGGACATCACGATACTTCATCGAATGAATCACCTTCCACATCTGCACATCTCTCTTTAGCACATCGCTGCTGCACCGAGATCAGTAAGCACCGTTTAGAGATCGATTCAAATTTCTTCACCATTTTTAGATTTACATCAGTATATATATATATATTTATATATTCATATATTTTCCCCTTTTCCCTTTCTATAGTTTGCGCGTATTAGTGTGCGTGTGTGTGTTCGCCTCAGCTCTCTCCTGCGTTTTGCTTGTTAGCACCTCACACCCGTTGCTTGCTCTCTCTACTCTGTAATCGACCAGATCCCCCGTTCTTTGTGCATCCCCACCTCTCGCGCCTTCCCCCCCCCCCCCCTTCACATCGCTTTCACAGATCGTATTATCTTTTCTTAGACGGCCTATACTGGTCAGCGGGGCTGTTTCGCCCCTTCCTAGACTTTGCAAGTGTTGAGTTGCAAGTGTCTTTCACAATTGTGTTTCTTTCGCCCCCCCCCCTCCCCACGCTGTGGGACCTGCGCGCAAGTTCCTTGCTTCACCTGTGTTTACAAGTTTCGCACCACTGGGTCGATAGCGTTTTCGAATCCCGCGCACCCGCCGCTCAAAAGGGAGAGGGGGAGGCTTATCCTGCACTACGAGAACACTGGCTTGGTGCGGCTGCGGGTGACGTTAAGGTAATAATGCAAGCCTCAGTGGCATCGTCAGTTGTTGCTGCGCCGGGGCCGCTCTTCGCTACCGTCACCTTCGTGGGTGAGGACAACAGAAAGGGTAGCACGTTTCGTGTGCCTATTAGCGCTTCCACGACGGTGCGCCGCCTCGCTAAGGATGCAATGCAGCGCCTTGTGCTGTCGCGGCGAAGCTTGGATGGCTGCAGCAAGACGCCTGCTATTGTAGTGACAGAAGTGTTCGTCGGGGGCACCGGTGCGCAGCCCAAGGCGGAGGTGTTCGCTCAGGATTGCGTCATGCAGGTTGTTTTGGTCAAGGACGAGATTGTGTATATGAGGGTCAAGGGAATCAGCATGTCTGTGGCGTTGCCGCGGCGCAGCTCGCCGCCGGCAGAGTCGAGGCAGTCGTGCGAGTCGCCAGCAGCAGGCGGTGTCATCGCAGCTCGTAGTGATCACGGTGCCCCACTGACCGCCTCCACCGCTGCCCCGTCACTTCTTGAGGAGGCCGTCCCGTTAAGGGACGGTGCCATGTTGCCGACTACACTGAGTTGCCCTGCGCCGGGGACGGCCGCGCTGGTTTCTGCCGCTGCAAGGTCCTTGGAGGAGCGTGCCGCGGTCCAGAAGTCTAGAAGCGACGACGCGAATGCCGCAGTGTCCCCGATAGGGGCTGAGCCACCGGCACCAAACGCTGAGTCGCGGAGACTTCGGCGGGGCTGGGGTCCCGGTGCGTACGAGCTGTTTCCCGAGAACTACGTATCGAGTCCTGGCAAGCGACCGAGGGCGATAAAGCCAAGGAAGAAAACGACAACGGTGCCAGCAGATAAATTGAGAAGGACAGAGCCGAGTACCACCGCTGCCGCGGGAACTCGGGGAAGAGAGGAGGTCGTCTCGTTAGACAGGCAGACCCTACAAGACAAGCGCCTAGGGTGGGGCCCCGAGGCATCCAAGCACTTTCCGGATAACTACGTTAGCTCCCCTCAGAAGCTTGCCCGTCACCAGCGTGCGCAGAGGCAATGCGCGAGCACTTCCGCAAGAAACACTCTCCCTGCACTACCTGCGGCGCTGACAAAGCCTGCGCCCAAGGAACCGGTGTCCCGTGTCCTTCAGTACCCAACGGCTGAAGGCAAGGAGGGCCGTACCACTGTGGGTCACGCCGTGGAGGATGCCATTGTTGTTGACGAAGCCTCTCCCACGGTGGAGCTCCCGAAGGGGTGGGGTAAAGAGTCAATCAAGTTCTTTGACCCGAACACCTATTGTGACGATCCGGCAAAGGCACGTCTGCTTCCCAACATGGACTACTCGCGCTCGCGCCGCGAACGTCATTTGACCTCCCTGTAGATGCTAAAGGGGAGAGACTTCACGGCAGCGCCAGCAACTGAGGCACATACGGAACCGTTTTTATCGAACTGACACGTTGTCGCTTCACCGCTCCTTTTTGTTTTTGTTACCATGTGTTTGTGTGTCCTTCTGCTGGTGTATGTGTGTGTGTGTGTGTGTATGAGTACGTGTAATGGTCTTGCCTGTCTTCAGGGACTTCGCGACCACACGCTCGCTGCAGAAAATGTGACCTTCTTGTGTTTTCACTTCAACATTTCTAGACTCTCTTTTGTGTGTAGATGTATGTGCACCCAATTTACAAAAAAAAGCCAGCATGGTATCAGAACACCCAACCATCAGTCAGTTTGTGAGTGACTTTGCGCGGGCGAGCGGTTCCCTTCTCGTTCTTCTCGGAAGAGGGATTCTCCGTGTTGGTGTCGGGAGAGCGACGTTTGGACCGTCGGTGGTGATGCGTCTGACATCACTTCTCTCACGTTTTTCTTGAGCGGCTACCGCGAGTGGGAATCAAATGATATGGTGATGCGAAAAAGACTGCGCCATCGGGACAAAAGGGGAGGGGGCAGGGCGCGTCTTTCGAGGGCAATTTGCGCCTACGAGGGTAGACGCCGAGTTCGCGATGCTGGAAGGGCTTGGGTGGGAAGTGACCAGCACCTGGAGTGCGCTTCCTATCACTCTCACGAACTCCAAAGCTCTCTCCCTCCCGCTTCTACTGTCGCTTGTGACGGTGGCGTTATGAATCCTACGCTTTCTCGCATCCGTGTCCCTCTCGTCATGCTGCGCGTTCGCGTCCCTTGATCCTCTTTCGGTACGCCATGTTTACGTCACTGCACGCGATTCCCCCAAGGGAAAAATGCGTCTCATATCGCTGCCCTGGCCAGCAATATGTATTTCCCTCTAACTCCCTTTTCCTGCCATTTCTGCTCCCGCCCGCCCTCTTTCTTCGTACACACACGCACACTCACAAAAACACGCCGATATTAGGAGTAACCGCACCTGCCCCTCTCGCAAGAAGATGGTTAAGGTCAAGAGCCTGTCCACCCTCCAAATCCCGGAGGGTGTGACTGTCGCCGTGAGGGGCCGCAAGGTCACGGTCACGGGCAAGCGCGGCACCCTCACCAAGGACTTGTCGCACCTGCAGCTGGACTTCCGCGTGGACAAGAAGAACCGCACCTTCACGGCGATCCGCTGGTTCGGCTCCAAGATTCCAATTGCGTGCCTGAACACCACCAAGGCGCACGTGCAGAACATGATCACTGGTGTGACGAAGGGCTATCGCTTCAAGGTGCGCTGCGCCTACGCCCACTTTCCGATCAACGTCTCCTTGGATGGCCAGAACGTCGAGGTTCGCAACTTCCTTGGTGAGAAGCGCGTGCGCCGCCAGCTGGTGCCCAGCACCGTGAAGGTGTATCAGACCGACCCGTCCAAGGTCAAGGATGAGTTCATCTTCGAGGGCAGCGACCTGGAGCAGGTATCCCGCGAGGCCGCCCTGCTGCACCAGATGTGCTTGGTGAAGAACAAGGATATCCGTAAGTTCCTTGACGGCATCTACGTCCAGACCAAGACCAACATCGAGGTCTCGGAGTAGAGCATCTACGTGTGTCTGGGGCTGTATAAAGGTGTGGTCTTTCGGAAGGCAGAGGGAGGTGCGGGTGTGTTTCTTTTGAGCGTCGCTCTCGGTCCCACCTCCCCTACTAGCTCTTGCGACACTCTAGTCATCCGCTCGCCCCCCTGCTTTCACACACCCCCTTGACTTTGTCTCCATCCCTTCCTAGGCTTTTGCTTTCAGTCTCTTTTTCATTTTGTCTCTTGTCGGTTTTTCTTCCCTAAAAAAAAATTACAACTCGAAAGCAGATCTGCTCCACGGTCGCACCTGCCTTGAAAGCACAGGTGCGAGTGATCACGGCTGCATTGAAGCCACCAGGCTACTGCATGTCCTGCTCCTCTCTTCCGACAGCCCCCCCCCCCTCCCCTCCGCACAGGTGGCAGGCCAGGGGAGAGGGGAAAGCGGCAGATGCTTCATTGTGAACGGAGTGGGGCTTCTTTTTCTACTACTTCCACAAGTGGCGTTCCATCTAGGGCGAGGCGCGCGGGCTCCCTCCCTCCAAAACAGCGGGGCTACTTCCTCATTCTCGTTGCTGCCTGGGAGGGGGGGGGGTACCCGTCCGCCACTGTGTGTATTTCGATCCCCCGGTTTTTAAATGTACGACGTCTCCCTTTTACAGCTCACCTACATCTTTTTTTTCCACTCCCCCCAACAGCGCTGAGCTTCTTTGTGAGTCTCTTTATTCATACTTGCACCGGTTGTCTCTTCGACACTCACACACACACACACTCACACACAGACGTCATTTATCGTTTTTTTTTGGAGGGGGTGCGATGGCGTGCACCTCAACTGGGCGGCTGTGCACAGACAGGCGTACCGGAAGGGAGGAAAGGGGGAGGGGTGAACAAACAGGACACACCAAAGCGTCAAGGTGCGGCTGAGTTCGGGACTTCTGCGGACTACGCATGATACATGTCAGCTCACTTTGTTTTTTTCTACTTAACTTCGGTGGTGCGGCATTCTTCTCATTGTAGGGTGCCACATTGAGCCCCCTGCGCTGCTCAGATCTGCTGTTATCGTATCGACGCCACGTGGGGGCAACTGCCAAGCAGAACATGAAGTGCAGTCCCCTGCGGTGTATGTCCATGTGGGACAGTCCAGTGTTTGAACACAACCCTCTCACTCGTTACTGGAAGAAAATGATGGATCGTACTGGCAACACTCTGTCTTCACAGAGTATCCCGCGTCACATCCACGGCTACCTGGAGGGCTCGAACGCTCGCACGGAGAGCCAAATACGGTGGTTCCCCTATAATCAAGAGATGACGGTGGAGGGTCGGTACGTGCCGACCTTCAAAGACGTGATTTACGCCCACTACTTCCCGAGTGAGTTCAACGACGATGAGCGGGTCAAATACATCTCGATAAAGACGGGAAGGTCCGAATTAGAGGTGGCAGACGAGATTTTCTTGATGCGCAAGATGAAGCTTTTCACTGCGCAGCTGCTGCGCAATAAGCTGCGCAGCCGCCCTCTGCGGATGCCGCAGGGTGTCGACTACAGTGGCATCGAGCGGCGCTACACTTTGGGCGTCTCCAAGGTTGCGCAAGCGATGGGCATGAGCATGTACAGTACTTCATCCTACGACCCCGTGCTCATGTACTCGCCCTACCTCGACATGGGTGACTGCGTCGACCTCATCGTGACGAAGCAGCTGCGAACGTCCTTGCAGTACTTGCTGTGCGACATTGTTGTCCATCGCGGAATTCATCATGCGCGTCTTCCTCAAGTGAAGGGTGAGCCCAAGGAACCTTTGAAGGACATCGAGCCCTGCCTTTACCAGTTCATCAAACTTCGTCTGGCAGTGCTCTCCCTCATAGCCAAGCAGGAGCAGTACGTAGTGGATCACCAGTTCGACGGCAACCATCGCTATGGAGGCTGCCTCATTCACCTCTTTCCCTCTTCGCTGGACCCCGAGATCATTGATCACCATGTGGAACACATCGAGCTGGATCTCGACCTGGCGCAGACATGGGTGAAGCACTATTACGACCACTACGTTGCCCCTCGTCGGAGTGGGGACACTCAACAGGTATGAACATGACTGTTGTCTTCAGAAGATGTGAGAGATGGCATTGTGCTCTCTTTGCGTGTTTGTAATGTGCTCGTGTCGAGAAGGGAAAAAAAAAAGAACGCAATTCTGTATATTCACACACACACACACGTGCTCACACATTCCCCCCCCTCCTTCTCCTCCCCACCTGGAGATGAGGGGGTATTCATTTTACTTGCTTACTTTTCACCAGTTGGGGTCAAATTTTTCGGTCTCTGCAGACTGCGCCGCTTTGATCCTCTTCGCACTCTCGTGAGCGCATCCTAAAAATTTCAGCGCCTCTTCGCGTTTCGGGCTCGCCCCCCACTACTTATGCCCGTCAGTTTTTCTCCTGCCACTCTCCTCGTCTTTTTTTCTTTTCCACCTGTAGGTGCACGCTTCTGTAATTGCATGTCACCTGCGCACTGAAGGGATTTCGTTAGCGCAGTGCAAGCTTCAATGATATTTGGCTTAGCCCTTCATGCGTACTTGTGCAAATTGATCGAGCGCTGGTTCAACTGCTGACTCAAGTCACACATTTTCTTATCGAAACGAGCGTGTAACCACCCAACCGTTTCTTCCTCTGCTTGTGGGGCCCTCTCCCTCTCCCTCTCCCTTCTCTCTCCCTCCCCAGCTGCCATGTCACTCTCTGGGGCACCAGGTGATGTGGCGGATTGCACCGTCGATCCACAGGTAGCCGCTATTTTCCGCCTTCTAGCGCCAGAAGAGGTGGACATGCTTCGTGACACGTTTATCTACATGGATCACAACAGTGACGGCTACGTCAGTCGCGAGGAAATGATGGCGCAGGTGGCCGCCTGCGTTGGCCCAGAACGATTTCCGCCGCTGCAGGAGTACCTTCTCCCGTTGTTTGAAGTTGCTGACAAGGATCGTGATGGTCGGCTTAGCCTGACGGAGTTTCTCATGGCATTCGCCGACGGTCCTGGCGTGGTGCCGGCGGAGGTGGTGAACCGTTGCGTCGCGGGTGTGCGGGTGCGGTTAACGGATGAAGAGATATCTGCTTTGCAGAGCAGCTTCCGTCGCATCGACACAAACCAAGATGGCGTCCTCGATGCGGAGGAGCTCGAGGTGGCGTTGCGGGAACATCTTCTCGCCACGTTTCCGGACCTGACGCAGGAGAACTTCAAGGAGATCGTCGCCGTTGTGATGGCAAGTGCCGACACAGACAAGGACGGTGTTCTTTCCCTGTCCGAGTTCATTCGTAGCTACCAGGAGGACCAAGGCGTGCTTCCAGCCACCTTTCTAGAGTCCACGCAACCCCGCCAGGCCAGCGCTCGGCAGCTCACCGACGACGAGGTAACGGTATTGCAAGAGGCATTTGCCGTGCTGGATCGAAACGACGACGGCTTCATCGACCTTGAGGATCTCTACCATGCACTGTGGGACACTCTTGGGAGCTCCACCGAGGATCATACCCAAGTACGAGATTTGTGCAACCTTATTATGCTGACCGCCGACCGTAGCAAACGCGGTCAACTCACCGTCACTGATTTTCTTCAGAGCTTTTTGCGTAACGTACAGCTAATGCAGATCCCGATCTCAGTCGCCCACGAGCGGGTGCGAGTGGCCTGCGAGAAACTGCAGGAGATGCACGACTCGGGGGAGCTCGAGAGGCTAGTATTGCTCTTCAAAGATCTTGACAGCGACGGGGACGGAATCAGGGTGCGTTCCGAGCTGGTGAGCATGCTCAAGGCTCTCTTCCACGACGTCTTCCCCGGCTGGGACGAGGGGATGCTGACCACCATCATGACGGCCATCGTCCTCGGGGCGGAAACTAATAACTGCGGCAAGTTAACTCTGGAGGAGTTCATTCGCAGCTTTGTTGAGGGCCCCGGGCTTCTGTCTCCCGGCGCTGTCAAGACGTCAAACTCCTCTGCTGCGCCGGGCTCTACCTCTTCTTGCGACAGTGCTAAGCAGCCGCGCACCCGCCTCGTCACCGCCACAGATGCAGACCTCACCCGCATTGGTGAAGCATTAGGCTGCCTCTACGTGAAAAAAGGGACAGACGGCACCTTCACGGAGGACGAGCTGCACATCAGCATCGCTCAACTATACAAGGACGACCCCGGCCGTGGAGAGGATATGTTCCACTTCGCACTCCAGCATTTTGTCGTGCGCCGGGAGGATGGGTGTCTGATCTGGAGCTCCAGTGTCCACTTCGAAGACGTGGCGGAGGAGGAGAGCAATAGAGAAGGCGTGGTGGCGGGCAGCGGCAACGGAGATGATTCAGCGGAAAGGGCTTCTTCAACCCGAACCTGTTGCCGCACGCGCGTACCGGTGACCGCCTCCCCTGTCGAGGTGCTCGAACCTAGAGTGTGCAAGTCGCCGCAGGAGGGGGAGGTGTTGACTAGCTCTTCACTGAATCCCCAGTCTTTGCCATCGGCTGCTGATGCCGGGGAGCAGACAGTCGCTACGCAGAGTGAGGGTGACGGCGGTAATGCTGTGTTCTACGCCCAGAAACACCCAAAGCTAAGGTATGCGGCGCTGGCGGCGTCTTCTGGTCCCGCAGCCGCCCAGTCTCGAGAAGCGAAGAAATTATTCAGACTTCACGAACTGTACAGTCTCAACCCCAGCAGGGTTGTGCTCGAGGACGAGCTGAGGCGGCAGTTCAACCACTACGACGTGGAGCATAAAGGCTACCTGGATCGAGAGGCTTTCAAAAAAGTCTACATGAATATGGAAAATTACGGGCTTGACCCATCACCGATGGAGGTTGACATGCGCTTCAGTCGCTACTCCAACCGGTCGGACAAGATTTTCTTCAACGAATTCTGCATCCTCATGCTTCAGCGGGCCCGTCTGTGAGTCGCGTGATAAAAGTATATCATCACTACCCTCGCAACCCTTGCGATTTTCGCCCTCCTTGTATTGTTTTCTGTTGTTGTTGCCGCTATCACTGACGGGCTCTGTGGTCAAGAATTAAGATACAAGCTAACTCAAACGTTGATACTCCCCGTGCATCTGTCTATGCAGATCTGTACGTACTTCACACTTGTAAATCTGGACGTGTACTGCTAGTTCGTTTTTTTTTTTGGATCCCTCTACGGTGACCAGATGTGTTTTTTTTTCCACCTCTTTCGTTTGCTTGACTGCGCGTCTCTTTTCTCAATTTATAATATTGCTCATGTATAGTTCACCACCCCTGTGCTCGTCGACTAGGATTCCACCGTCGCCTTCAGCAAATATTTTTTCCCGGGCTTTTTTTGGCCCCTCGCATCCTCTATTTGCTGAGTCCACGCGTTTCTACTCCTCACCCGCGTTCAGGTGTCGCACAGTGGCGCCATGCGATTTCGATGGCAACTCCTCCCATCCTATCTCCCCCCCTCCCACACACACAATTTTGTAAAAAAAAACATATTCGCTTAGATGGATAGACTTTACTGCCGCCCCCCGCTCCCCTCTCTCTTCTCTCTATTGCTGTCAGAGCTATCGAGCGTTTTTTTTTTTTCAAATCCCGTTTTGGGCTTGCCTGTCTCTCTCTTTCTCCGCGTGTGTGTGTGTGTGTACATGGGTATGTATGTCTCTGTATGTGTACCTGGCTCAACTGTGGTTCTCGATCGTGACACCACAGCTGCTGATTTGCCACTTTTTCCCCCTCTCCCAATTTCATGTTGTAGCCTGAATGATGTGAGAGGGGCTGGCTGGCCTCCGTCTTCACCTGAGCGCTCGATCACATCACTTATTATTATTATTGTATGTTTGCACCCTCTGCCGCCGCAAACCCCGTACGCGAGTACATCAGCGTCTTTTTTCCCCCTTTTTGTTGTCGTCCCTACTCTCACCCTTTTATCTGTATGGAGTGTTGCCCTCGTTACTACTCTCCACACCATCTCTCTACCTCTTCTCCATGTGATAACCCTTTCCACTTCTCCCTCCCCCCCCCCGGAGTGGCGTTGTCCCCCTTTCTCCTCCCTCCCCTCGTCACTTTGATACATATATATGTATATATTTACTATGCAATGTGTGTATACACATATATATGCGCGCGTGTGTATAAGTATGTGCTTAAGGGTATGTGTGTGTGTGTGTGTTTTGAAGGGCCAACCAAACGAGTATAAGCGCAAAACGTAATCAGGAAGGTGTGTGTATGTGTGTGCAGTCGTTCATGGGAACAAAGCGCTGCTGAGTTCTTGGACAAATACTCAACCCCCCCGAAAAAAAACCGAAGAAGTTCCTCAGCAGCAAATAAAGAGAAGACGGGTAGCGACATTGTGGCACAACCCCCCCCCCCCACAAAGAGGAATCGTCACCCCTCCCTCTTCCTCCCTTCCCGAGATACACAAACCAGCTCTGCATTTGTGTGTCTCTGTATAGGCGATTTTTGCTTCTTTTGTTGATGCTGGCTGTGCGAAAGGTTCATGCCTGCATGTCAGTTCGACACCACCAAAGACCTATTTTGGCCCCCAGGTGTCACTCGGTGGAGGGAGGAGGAGGAGGAGGAGGGAGGAATGATCTTATCGACACGACTGAGTGCATGTGTCAGCTTATGGTGTGATGAACTATTTGACTCTGTCTCCCTCGACTGTTGCGCACACCATGTCTATCATTTCTTTTGATCACCCCATATCTACATCTCTCCGTTCCCCAGGTGCGTATCACGCGCCTGCACTTCATATCCCAAAGTCCCCCCCAACACACACACACACACACACACACGTGCTCTTCCGTTTGTAGTCTGTAGCTTTCGCCCCTGATTACACACGTTGCTGCACACGCAATCAGAGATACCACACCCCGTTGTTTGCTTCTACTTTGTATGTTATCTTCCCACCTCTCTTTCTCGCACATCCTTCTCCTCTTCTGGTGCCCCCCCCCCTCCACACACTTCGGGTTCTCATCTCCTAGCTCCGTCATATTTGTCATATTTTCCCTCCCTCCTCCCCCCCTCTCCCCCTCCTCTCTCCCCTCTCCCTCCGTTTTTTTTTTCCCCCTCCATATTTCATACGTCTCTCGTCATTGTCACCGTGCGCGTCTTCGTTTTCCTGGTCTTATTTGCTGTGCTACGAATCAAATCGCTCGCCACGAAAAAAAAACATACAACCGAAGATCTCCAGCACTGGTGTGTGTGTGTGTGTGTGTGCATTTCACTCTTCCATTCTCTGCTTCAAGACCTCCCCCAACCCTTCTTCACTACGGTGCTCCTTGCGTTTACTTTGAAGATTTTTCTTTGCACCTTCTCGCACTCATTGACTCAGGTGAAGGTCGCTCTGCTCGGCTAACTTGTTTTTCCTCTTTTATTTAGTTCCTTTCGCTTGTGCGTACTTCCTCTTGTTTACTCTGTCGCGTGTCTCTCTGCTTTGCGTTTGCTCTCTTCTCTTCTCTTCTCTTCTCCTCTTCTCCCCTCCCCTCCCCCTCCTCCTCTCTTTCTGTGTGTGTGTGTGTGTGTGTGTAAGGGCACTCACATTTTTTTTTTTTTTGCTTCGTTTCTCGTTGTGACCGACTTGCGCGCGCTCTCCTTTCTCTTCAGTTTGTTTGTTGCTGTTTCTTTTCTGGCCACCGCGCATATTTGGCCATCTGTACGTCTGTGTGTCCTTCTCCCCGTTTTTATTGAGTCTAGGGCAGTAAGCTACAGTGCTGCTGCTGCTGCTTTACCACTTGCTGGAGTCTTTCTGTTTTGCTGCACACTCACACGGCTTCATCAAAGGAAGAGCCACCACTTCGCCACATATACGGCTACGAAAAAGTAGACAAGATATCAGCACTGCTCTTTGGTGTCCCAGCTCTTTTCCTTTCTAACCATCTCCCCCCCCCTCTCTGAGCACGTTGTGTGTTATCCCTTTCTGTGTGTGTTTTTATTTTCCTTCCTGCCAAACTGAAGGTGAAACGCGTATTCTCATCCATTCGTCTGCGTCGTACATCTCGACGCGACACCGCTGGCACTCCCCCCCCCCCCGGGACAGCGCACATATTAGCAAGGGTAGCAACAAAGCGCAACTGAACTCTGGGAACGGCTTTTCGAATCGACCATACACCATTGAATTGGGTCATCACAGGATGCGCACCATGAACAGCTCAAGCTCTCCGGCGCCTTCGCGTGCGTGGCGGAGAAACGAGGATGCCGCCCAACGCCCCATTTGTACTTTCTTTGCCATGGGTGGCTGCAGCAAGGGAGGGCGGTGCCCATTCTCGCATGAGCTGGTGCAGCTGGCGCCGAAAGGCGTGGATGTATCGGCTGGTTTTTTTATCAGCGGCAACGTTGCAAACTACAAGTCCGCGACCTCTGCGACGGCAGCTTTGCCGTCGTCGCACAGCTTAGGCGGGCGGTGGGATGAGCCGACCGCGTCGAGCAGCATCGACGGCTTGTCGACCATTGCGTCTTCTTCCTCCGGATGTGTGACGACGGGTACGTCACTCAGCGTTGAAACGAAGGAGTGGGTCGGCGCGGACAGCGCAGGTGTCTCTTCCCTTGCCAACTCAGCCACTACCTCCATCACTTCTGTTCAATCGAAGCAAGGTGCTGCCTCCCAGACGATTTGCCGAGGTGCCAGCTCTGCTCGCGACAGGTCTGGGGCCGTGCCTCACATGGCCAAACAGATGTCACCGGTGACAATGCCAAATTCTCAGCAGGCAGAGATTCAGTGGAAGGCAGAAAATACTCCGAAGTCAAAGCCATCTTTGCCACAGCCACATCAGCATACGCAGCAACACTCCCCACTACAACCGCGCAGCACCGCAAGCACTCGCTCTGCTCCATCCCTAAACCATCCAAAGGGCACCGCCACTCCAGAGGCGCGTCCCCTATCCACAGCACTCGCGCGCTCCGACGCCGCAGCGCGCAACACATGCTTCACACATTCGCCGAGTGCCTCTGAATCGACTACCATAGCTGCCCTCGCCTCCTTCATCGATATGCAGCGCGCCTCTACGGCTACTTCTTTGACGACACCGGTGACCAGCGGCACGCTGCAGCCAAGCAACGTTGTCTTTGTGCATCGCGGCCGTGATCAGACGCCTGCCACTGTACCTTCGCCCGCCACTCCGGCACTGCCGCGGTACACTGCCGTCTCCACCTCCACTGACGCTGCCGCCCGGCGTTCGTCTTTCTCTGATGCCATTCCCGGCGCCACAAATACAGTAATTCCCTCGACACCCGCTCGCGGCAACATGCGCACCGCGACGCCGAGCCGGCACGTTGAGGCTCCTTTACTCCGCACTCAGGAGGCCCTCGCAAGCAGCGCCCAACACCGCGGCGCTGCAGGTTCAAAGCCTCACTTCATGCAAAGCAGCGCTGTTGCACCTGCTACGGCGGCAGCGCCGACGGCGTCCACCACTCATACTCGTGTCATGCCGCCGGCTCCTCGCTCACAGCAAAAACAGGCGGCAGAACAGTCTCGACAGCTTCACGGGAGGAAAGAGGGGCAGCAGGTCCAGCAGATTCGTCCCCAACACGAGACCCAGCTCGCTCAGCAGCGGACACAACTGCACCGATTGCATCACCGGATTCAGCATGAACAACAACAGCAACAGCAACAGCAACATCCAATCGGCGTGGTGACCACTTCTCGTACCCCCGCCAATTCCACACCACCGCCCGAGGGCATTGCTGCACCTGTTCAGCTTCCCTTGGGTTACACGCTCGCTTACGCTGTTCCCGCTTCCACCCCAACCGCTTCCGCCTCCACCCCGATGTTCATATCGGAGCAGATGGGTGCCGCTTCCCCCACGTACACCCTTTTTTCTTCTTGCCCACCACAGACGCAACTACAGAGCTTTCAAACGGCAAAGGGAACGGTGCTGTGTATGGCATCGCCCAAGGCGGTACCACAGTCGTTTCCTGCGGGTGGTGAATGCGCGGCTCCTCGTCTGATTCTTCTCAAAAGCGACGGCTCTCTCACCGTTCTGCGGACAGCCACGTTTTCGGCTGGTGGCACCTCTGGTCTGCAGCGTTGATAGCGCTGCTCGCACACAGGTTTTGAGATGAAGGCGAGTGCGAGTGCGCGAGCAGAGACGCATTTACTGGTAAAAGCAATAGGGATTGAAAATTTTTTTTTTTGGGGGGGAGGGAGGGAGGGAGCGAGGGGACGAGTGAGTACAATAGCGGCAGTGATGTATAATGCATCCTTTTGTCTTTCAGAGCGTGTAATACACTGGTAACTTTTTTCCCCCTCGCTCCTCTACTCTTATGACTTTGGTGCTGTGTTTCTTCTTCATGTGCTTCGATGAATACCCCCCCCCCTTCCTCTGTAAATCTTCAACCCCACCAGGCTGACGTCTGTTGTTCCCCACGCCTGTGCGATTGGGTCTGCTGCGGCCTTTCAAAGGAATGCGTTTGGCGTGTAGCTTTTTCCTGCGGTTGGTTTCCTCTGCCTGCTGCATGCGTGTATCCCGAGGAACTACACACGCACTCGCCTCTCTCTCTCTTTTCACTTCCGCTTCTCAAAACTGTAAACAGCGAATCTTTTTCCCGCATTTTTTTGTTCCCTTTCCTATTGCTGCCCCCCCTCCCCCCTCTCCCTTTCCCTCCTCCCCCTCCCTCCCCCCCCTCCCCCAACTTTATCACTGGCGTCCCAATTTGTTTCTACACGTGTATATGTGTGTGTAGTCTTCTCATGAATATATGAGCACAAAAGAATGAACTCTTCTTATTTGTTGTACTTCATGCGCACAGGACAGTGGTCAGGATGTAAAAGATTTGCCAGGTGTGCTCCGACGCACCAGCGTTTGGTGTGTTTATGTTCTTTTATTGTTCATTTGTCAAATTGACCCTTACATGCTGCTCCTCCCCCCTTCCTCCCCTTCCTCTCTTCCCCCTTCCTCCCCTTCCTCTTCTTCCCCCCTCCCGCTATGTTTCAGTTTTTGTTTTTCAGTGCGTTGAGACAGTGACCGACATGTTCTATTTTGGGTGTGTGTGTGTGGGTCTTGGGTTTGTGCTCTGGCCTTTTTTTTTTCTGCTGTTCTCTCTTTAGGGCTTTGTCGTTTTGTAACTCCACATTTCTGCTGACGTATAGATCCTCTGTTGAGCGTCTTTTCCTTGTTTTTGTGTCTCTCATTCCCATTGCTTCACCTGGAGTGTGCGCAGTCAAATTTATATTGTATCACTCCTTCCTCCCTCTTCTCCCCCAATGTAGTGCTGCGTGTGAGTTCTAGGAAGTTATGTCCCAGCCCAGGCAGTGTCGAGTAGCTAGTATTTCGCTTTCTCTGTGTCTCGTCCATGATTTTTTCTTTTTGCCCCCCCCCCCTCTCCTGTGTTGGGCCTATATATTCAACGCGGATACATATCTGTGACACTACATATATATCTTTATTTCGTAAGCGGCTATTTTCTTGTGTCGCTGTCGCCGCACGTTTTGTCTGCCCGTGCTCGTCTCCCTCTCGGTTCATATCGTTTTCGAGCGTGTTGTGGCGCTCAAATGTATGCTCCCCTCTCCTTCGCTTACATTATGAAAAAGAAAAAAAGTTATGTTCTCTTGCTCTTTCCCAACCTGAAGTTTTTGTTATCGTTGCTGTTGTTGTTGCGGTGCTGGTTTGTCATGAATCCTGCTCGATCGTATATTCTTCCCTCTTCCCTCTTCCCTTCTCCCCGTCCCCCCCCCTCCGCCCGCCCCCATTCCAGTGCTCGCTTCGTCTCTGTTTCGCTTTCCCCCACCTTCCCTCTTCTTCTGGTCCAATTCACTACCCCCCCCTTCTCCCTTGGTCGCTTCTGTTCTTCTCACACTGAAGGAAGATCCGCCTCACGAAAGGCACGATGCATGATCAGAAGAGTGCCTGGGCAGCGAGCGCATATCTCAATGTAACGTTCTGTGGCAGGAATTTACTTCAGGCTTCTTTCAGAGACAGAAATACAGGGAGAAAAACGTGTTGTTTACAACTTTTCCTTTCCTTATTTGCATCCCCCCCAACCCCCCAACCTTCCCCCCTTTTTTTAGCGCATGTACTCGCACCTGTGTAAGCTTGAGCGGTGTTGGTGTATGCGCGTCTTTTTCCCTGTCGTGCTTCATGCAAAGGGTGAGCGAGCGCGCGCCCTCTTAGCGTCCCCCCTCCTGTTCTTGAGCTGCCTGGTGTGGGGTGTCTCGTCGCTTGCGAATGGCATTTCGTGCTTTGTCATCTCTTTTCCTTCCCCCCTCTCCAGCTCCTCCGTAAATGTGTTGTTCTCCCCATGTGTGTATTCTCTGTTCATGCGTTTGTGCAAGCGTCGTTCTTTCCATGTTTTGTTTCTTCTCGGATTCAAACCGTTTTGCTTCTTTCGTCCTACTTTTACCCCTCTGTGAAGTTTTTTTTTTCTTGTCGTTGTGCTTTCAAGCCGTGTATTCGTCTCCGTGGGTGACGGTGTGGCGGTGAGTTTGTCTGTGTTTATCTTTGCTTGTGTTTTTTCTCTCGTTCATCGGATCGTGTGCATGAGATTCTTTTTTTATCGCTGCTGCGGTGCCGCTTCGCCCCCGTCCCCCATATAATAGGAGTATATCTTTGTCTTATCGTCCATGTTTTTTTTTTCCCTAGTGTGTTGTGCGCTCTTTTCTTCCTTATTGACTTGTTTCGTGTTGATGTTGGCTACAGGGCGGGGTGGAGTGAGATGTGGGACAGTCATGGCCATAGCAAAGCGAAACAAAGAGGAAAACTCAGACTAATCGATGTGCAAGAAAAGAACGCTGCGCCGGCCGCTCTGTCTGTGGGGGTGCTCATGCTATTCTTCGCATCTGGTGGCTGTGTATCTCATTATGCGCTTCATACTCTTTTACGCTTGGTGGAGTGTCCGTGGGTCTTGCACGTGTGCTGTCTACCTTCCCCCCCCCTCCCCCGCCACGGTATGTTTAGATTGCTTGCTTTTTGTCTTGTAGACGGTCGAGGTACCGGTGTTTATGACGGTTGTGGTGAGAGTGAAGCTCCCCCTTTTTCCTTGACGATGTCGCTGGTCGTTATTGTGCTGCCCCCCTTCCCCTCGGTATTGACTGCTTTAAAAAATTCAAAATAGAAAACTGAGGGGGTCTTTTTCCCGATCCGCACCTTTTTTTTTGTTTTCCCTCTAACCTATCTTCGTCGCTCAGCGCCCACTTCAACCCCGCCCACGACTCCCCCCTCTCTCAGAGTGCGTTGTGCGACTGCGTGTGGTCATTTTTTTTTTAGCTTTGTCGCACTTTTCTGTGTGCTTCCTTTTTCGTTCCAATTCAACCCCGGGCTTCCGTCGCAGTGATTGTGCGATAGGTGTCTATTGCTGTCGATGTGTTGACAAGACGCCGTGTGTGTGTGTGTGTGTGTGTGTGTGTGTGTGATATAACTGTTTTGCTTTGATCTTTTTTTCTCCTTTTTTCTGTTTTTTTTTTTGCCCCGCGTTTTCCTCATTTCCCTTGAGAATGGTGCGTACTGATCCTCCCCCCCCCTCTCTCTCCCCCTTCCCTCTTTTTTCAAGTTGTGTTGTGTTTGTTCAGCCGAGAGTATAGGGCGGTAGAAAGCGAGAAGGCAGGGGTAAATATGAGATGAGGAAAGATGAGGGCCCGGTTACAGCGTCCATGTGTCGTGGGTGGCGGTGGTGTTGCATTAGTGTGAACAGAGAGCATTTATGCGATTCCCGTCAAAAGATGGCCACTTGTATCTTCGCGCCTCTGATTCTCGGTCTGCCCCCCTCCCCCTTTTTTCCTTCATACATCTATTTTGCATGTGTCTATCCCTGCGTCTTTCCTCATATGTATCACTCTTTCTGTGAAAAAAAAATGTGGTGTTTCCCTGTGTGTATGTATGTGCTTTCAAAAAGCGAAGCCTCGGTGAGGGCTCCACTCTCCCTCCTTCAACTTTTTATCACTCCCTCGTCACTCATTCTGCCCGCATCTCCACATTATAAGTTATGTTCGCTTGTTGCCTCTCTATTTTTCTTGCGTATGTGTATGTGTAATGGCGCGCTTCTCCCCCTCTTCTTTTCCCCTGCTCATTCCCTTTTCTGTATATCTGCGCCTGTGCATGTTGCCACCTTGTGTGTGTGTGTGTGTGTCTGTCTGCAGCTTTCCCTTCCGTTTTTCCCTTTTCCTTGTGTGTGTGTGTGTGTGTGTGTGGGCACCGTCCATGGCTGGGACACTCTTCCTTACCCCGTTTCTCCTCGTTCATCATCAGATGCGCTAACAAGGCTTCCCGACATTTCATCGCTTCCATTTTTTTTTCTTCAGCGCACGTGTGCGTGTGTGCGTGTGTGTGTATGTGTGTTTCTGTTTTTTTTTTGTTGTTGTCGCTCATATTCCACCGCCTTTCCAGCCACCTGAAAACAAATTTATACCGCTGCACAAATCAATGACAGTGAAGGGAAGAGAGGCACTCGCGTCTCACCCGAATTTGCCCATCCACGCGGTCACAGCGTTGCCCGGCAAATGTACATCAGCAAGCGCGGGGCACTCTTCCCTCATGTGCTCACTTTTTCTTTTGTCGCTTTACTTTCTGCGCTGCTCGTCTTCCTCCCAGATAACGTCAGCCCCCTCTTTCTGGGGCAGGGCGGATAGCAGCGTCTCGTACCACCTTCCTGGGGAGGTGGAACCAAGAGCCTACAGTCTGCCGCCGGCTGCAGTTGCGGTCTCCATGTGTTGTTGCACAGGTTTTGACAGGCACTGTACTGATGAGACCTGCAGCGAGAATGGAGTTTCTGGCAGTCCAGTGCGAATCGTATGGCGGACTCCAAGAATACAGACCGCCTCCCTTTCTATCTTCCTCCCCCAGCTCACCGGCAGCTAATTGCGTGCAGCACGTGTTCAATGAGGGGGTTGGTACAGGGGGAGGCAGACCCGTTAGCCGCATCCGCGCCATTCCACGGCAGATGTCCGCGTCTGGTTGTCTAGCGTGTAACTATGGTGTAACAAAGACAGGAAAAAACTGAGCTGTGGTTCCATATCTTTGTATTTTACTGTGGTGCTTGTCCTTGAAGGACCGGCTGATGCAACGAAGGCTTCGCCACGTCACTTTGTTTTGTTAAAAAAAAACGTAGTTAACGACTAAATCAATGTTCCCCCCACCATTCCTCCCCCCCCCACGCCCCCGCCCTCCTTTTCCCCATTAATGACAGCCTCACTTGTTTCGCAAGAAAGGTGAGGGAGGGAGGGATGCTGGGGGGAGAGGGGCAGTGCGCGGTAAAAAGAAGTGTAGCCGATGCCCCCTTTCGGCGATCAAATCTTGAATTAAATTCTATATCAGGACAAGAAGCGGACTTACACAGAGAAGTCGCACCATGTATACCACATGATGCTCCGGGATGCTTGAATCAGCTTGAAAGGTGGCCCGACTGTGTCACGCGCTGGTGGGTCTGCACAAGTCCAATACGCCTTTGTGTTTCGCTGTCGATCACTCTTTTTTCGACCGCACCGACCGGAACAATGTGCGTTGTTGCACTCGCGACCGCCAGGCAGGTCGAAATGTGTAACATCTCCTGTTCTTTTTTTTGTGTGTGTACGCCGTTCAACTCACTGCACGCTGACATGATGCCCTTCACGGTTTTCCTCCACAGTCCACCCTCTACTTTCCGTGCTGCTCCTCTTGTGCTTTTTTTTTGTTTCTATGGGGGGCTTTAGTTATGCATCGTATCTTCCTGTTTGCAGCGACCCATTTACAGCGCACAGCGCCTCTAGTGTCAGTCGTCTCAGTGAGGACCCCTCGTCATCCAGTAAAAGAAAGATTCTGTGAAGCCGATTCCCTTCTTCCCTGGTCAACCTATCTAGAGGTCAACTCACGGCCGCTTCATTGAGCCAATACGCCCCCCCCCCCCCCCCCCCCAAAAAAAAAAAAAAAGAGTGCACCATTTCTCCATACACATAGGCATCATTTTGTGCTGCTTCGATTTGCCCTTAACTACAACTTGCGTATTCTGAACGCGGTCTATTTTTTTTTCTTCTGCGTTTTTCCGTTCTAAAAGTTTCTATTTGAATTTTATCTTCGTACATCTCATCGTACTTGTATTTGGCTGTTCTGCGCCTACGTGACTGTCCGCATTTTGATCCACTTGACGCAGCCAAGCGGTCGCTCCTGAATATCACTCACGGTGTCCACTGCGAGTGTCGAATTCGTGCGCCTTGTGTCTGTGGTGTTTTGCTCAGCGATTTTCGCTCTCATTTTATCTGGTCTCGCTTCGGCTTACTCAGTCCCCCCCCGCATACCTCCACACCACTGCCCCTGCCCATTAACTTTCTTCTTTGAAAACATCCTTAGTGACAGACGTACATTTTTCTTACTCTCCCCCCTCCCTCTCACCATTAGTGAGCTCGAGGCAATATGTATCAGGAGTCGAAGATTTCATTGATCTTCCGGTCGCTGCGCGACATGGTGGTGATTGGCGACAATGATATGGTTATTACTGACATGAACGATCCGGCCGCAAGCTTCTTTGGCTGGACGGCCGATGATGTAAAGGGTAAGAGCATCACCTTTCTAGTCCCCACTCACCCGCTTGATGTTCAGGACAACACCGTTACCCTAATGGCTCGCCTCGCTAACTCTACTGATGTGCCCGTTGTTATTCAAACTACTCGCGATCCACACGCAACAATGGTAGCGTGGACGATCTTGCCCGTCCGTCTCCCGTGTGTGTACGAATTCGGTGTGCACATGAACATTCGTGCCGCTCTCACCCCAAAGCTCTCCATCTCGGATCTCAACTTCAAGGACCGCACGGTGTTCTTGCGTGTAGACTTTAACGTGCCGTTCGACCGAGAGAGCGGGGCCATCCGTGATGACAGCCGCATTCGTGCAGCGGTTCCCACTATTCGCAAGATCGTCGAGGACGGAGGGCGTGTGGTGATTGGGTCTCACCTGGGTCGTCCCAAGAAACCCAATGAAAAGCAATCCCTCAAGCGCATTTTGCCTCGCCTGCAGGAGGTGCTGGAGAAGGAGGTGTCATTCTGCTTGGACGCCTTCAAGGCTGCGGAGGTGGTGAAAAAAATGAAGAATGGGGATGTCATGCTGCTGGAGAATCTGCGCTTTTTCAAGGGCGAAGATAGCAAGGAGGCGGCTGAGCGCAACAAGCTGGCGTCCGCGCTCGCTTCCTTTAGCGACATCTTTGTATGCGATGCGTTTGGTACGGTGCATCGCATGACGGCCAGTATGACTGGTATACCCCGCCTTCTGGGGGCTGGGGTGACGGGGTTTCTGATCGAAAAGGAGATCAAGGCTATTAGTATGGTGATGCGTAACCCAGCGCAGCCACTTGTTGCTGTTGTCGGCGGCTCCAAGGTCTCGGACAAGATCAACGTCCTCGCCTCCATTTTCAATTTTGCGCACACCGTCATCGTCGGCGGTGCCATGGCCTACACCTTTCTGGAAGCGCAAGGCTACACTGTGGGCAAGAGCAAGGTGGAGCGGGTGGTGCGCGAGAAAGGTCGGGATGTTGATCTCCACAGTACCGCTCGCGACTTGATGGATCTCGCCAAGGCCCGCAAGGTGCGATTCATTTTGCCCATCGATCACAGCTGCGCAACAGAGTTCAAAGACGAAGAGCCCTTTTTCACAAACAACGCCGATATTCCACCACAGTACATGGGGCTGGACTACGGCCCCAAGTCCATCGAGCAGGCAAAGAAGGCCGTCGCAGAGGCCCGCACGCTGATCTGGAATGGCCCTCTCGGTGTCTTTGAGTTCCCTCACTTTGCCACAGGAACCAAGGCCATCGCCGAGTCAATCAAAGAGAACAGGCAGGTTGTGTCCCTAGTAGGTGGTGGTGAGACGGCGGCAGCGACAAAGGACTACCACGAGTACATCACCCACGTGAGTACCGGTGGTGGTGCCTTCCTGGAGCTTCTCGAGGGCCGCGCCCTGCCCGGTCTCATCTGCCTCACCGCTCGTGCGTCGCCCAAGCTATAGAAGTGGAGACGACGTTAGACTAGACACTTGCGCGCGCGAGACGTCTACGTCAGCGCACAGAAAGCCTTTGCGTGCATGTGTTGTAATGCATAAGGACTGTGTCGTGCCACTGTGCGAATGCATCTCTGGCGCGTCTCCCCGTCATCTCCCACCACCCAGTTTGACCTTTCTCCATCTGTTCTCGTTGCTCAAATCATATAGTGAGTGAGTCTACATGGGAGCTGTATACACTTTCCGATTTCTTGCGTGGGGCCAACTCTTTGCTCTCACCCCGGAGGCCTCCCCCCGCCTCCAAGTTCTAGAAGTCTAGTGTTGCACCCCCAGCCCACGGAGGGGAGGGGAGGTGGGGGGGGGCACACATGCGCCACGCTGCTCAATTGTACATCAAATAGTGATTTCAACCAAAACGTTTAAAGGTGGAAGGCGGAGGAGGGGTGGCGGGGGGGGAGGGGGAGGGCACAATGCACTGGGGTCAAATTGTCTGGAAAGCAGTTGTGAATAAGCCCTCTTTTCTCTTTGCCAATAAACGCACACTCCACCATGCACGTTAGGAGCCGAACGTCACCCAGCCACCCGAGCGTCTGTCACCGGCCCATTGCATGGTGCCTAGCGACGGGTGACACGCGTTGCACAAATGTCGACTCACTTGCTCGAGGGCGTCTCCCCCCTCCCCCTTCCCCGACACACACACACACAAAAAAGGCTCAGCTCACCATCGCTCTGCAGGTCGATTTACGGCCGCTCCAAGGACGCTAATGTCAATGTGATTAGTCTCCACTCGAGGAGTGGATCAAGGCATCCCACACCCGCGCGCAGTCAGGGCTGAGGGGGCGGGGGGGGGAGGAGGGGGAGTAAGAGAGAAAATGCGTACGAGTCACGCTGGTGCATTGCCCCGTTGTGTGGCATGATGCAAGCGTGTGCAGTGTCACAGTTCGCTCCGACGCTGCGCTGTCCACTGCGTGAAGGCTGACATCGGCAGCGATGGATCGCACTGTCTTCGCGACGTCAGACCTACTTGACCCGGTTGCCAGCAGGGGTGTGACCCGACATCGGCGGGCGGGGGAAGGGGAGGGGAGGGTGGTTAAACAGCTGTTTGGTGTACGCACAGAGTGGGTAGTGGGGGCCTTCATACCTTACGCTGAGTTGTACCCTGTCATCAGGAGCACCGGACACGTCTATATACAAAAGAAAGAGATGAGACGCCATGCATTGCATTTCCCGCTCAGGGTTGCGTCCTGCGGAAGGGGGTAGCCACCAGCGGCAAGGTGAAGACGACAAAAGTGTGTACATTTTGGTGCAGGCTCACCAACGTGTTGCCCAACGCGGCCTTATTTTTTCTTCACTTTCTATTTTTCCGTCTATCTGATGACCCAAAACGAAAGGTGTGGAAAAGGCTGGCATTGCGGTGATGTAAACCTAAAACAGGCATTATGATAAAGGGGTGTGGATGCCATCTGCTTCTGGTGCGAGCAAGAGGTGTCGGGCAATGGCTGTGGCTTTTTTTTGATCGCACAAAGCTCTGGTGTCAATGCTTGGGCTCATCTCTAGTCTATCACAGGGTTCTGAGCCTGGCGTATCTAGGTGCAATTTCGTGTTCACGTCTACCCAGAGGTGATGCGTCAGCAATGGCCTGGTTGATGGCCGTCTTCGCAACGCGGGGTGCAGCATTGCCTGCTGCTTTCCAGGTTTTCCGCTTCTTTTTCATGCTCCTGTTCCAGAAAATGTTTTTTTCACCTGCCCGTGACGCATGGGCGTCTGTGTGCATTTTCGCGTTTAGGCGTTTGCGGCCCCCCTCCCCTCCCCTCCGCGCCCCCGATGCGTTTCATGGGTGTGAGCAACCAAGGGATCCTGGCTCAGACTTTCTACCCCTTCACCACTGCGTCTCCTCCCGTTTTTTTTTTATTGGTCCCCATCTCTTCTCCATGTCTGCCGGCATGCGCATGTGGGTGTTTGATGGTGGTAGACCCAGTATCTTCTTTTATTTTTGTTCTCCCTCTCCCCCGTCGCCTTCCAGCATCTTTTTGTGTCCTCCCCGCCTCTCTCTATCTCCATGGATTTTCCATTTTCTCCCCCCTTTTCCCCCCCTTCCCCCTCCTCCTGGGCTGATGGTTTTCGCGACGCGTGCGCGTCTTTTGCAGAAGTCGTATCAACTTTTTTTCCCCTGGACAAAAAAAGGTTTCCTCCGTCGCCTGGGTGTTTAATCATACGCGGCTCGCAGGGAATGAAGAAAAAAAAAAGGCCTGTCCGTGTAGCGGCGAAGAGAGGTGGTCCTCGTTATAAGTTGATGGTGCCGATGCGCTGAGAGTCGAATGCAGGGATATGGAGTACCTTCTCTTCACCACCTCTTGCATTTCGTGTCTCCACATGGGCCTCGCCACTCTCTACCCATTGCGCTCCGTTTTATTTCACGCTTCCCATCTTACTCGTGCCGTGGTGATACCGCAGCTAGCCCTTTACCCCACTTTTCGGGGGCAAAGTAGAAGCTGGTACTTCCAAGTCCCCCCTCCCCCCCCTCCTGCACTGTCCTTCTCTCCCCCCTTTCACGACCCCGGTTCCTCCTTTCAAAGCTTCACTCTCGGGAACGGCTGCTCCAACTTCCCTTTTTTGTTATATTCGGGTGTTTCCGTAGAGGTTTTATCCCCCTCTCCCCCTCTCTTCTTCTTCTATCCCCTCTCTTTGTGTAGAGGAGAGGCCCTCCAAGGCACCAGCGCGGCGGACGCCAGTTGTGTCCCCGGGGACAAGTGCCGTGGAAACTGCGATATTTACCAATCCATTGTGCACCACGCAGTGTTGCCACACCCGAATAGCATAAAGGACACGGAGGAGGAGCTTGTTGCAGGCGAACCGTGCACGAGAAGTACAGCAAGTCTTCACGCGGACAATAAACACCTCTGCAGACCCCTCCTGCATGCTGGACTCTCATTTGGCTCTCTCCTGATCCCCGGTCTCCCCCCCCCCCCGAACATTCTTTCCTTTCCGCCTGCTGCCGGCGTAGGATTGACGTCCGCGTGACTGCGGGCCCGGGCGTCTTTCACGGGTACGGTGGTGACGAGGTCCTCATAGACGAGAAAAAAGAAATTCTTTAACGTTGTTTCATCTTTCTGTGTCGAGGTTCTGTCGTGTCTGTGGCACTGTCGTTGAGGGTACTGGCATACCAGTTTCTTCTCGTACTACTACTCACGATGCAACCAATCAGCCCCAATGGTCAAAGTACCCAGGCGAGACTCATCGAGATTGCGTGTAGGGTATCTTCACCCGACGCAGCGGTGCGCACGCCGGCGGAGAGGGAGCTTCTTGCGTTTCTAGACTCGGTGGACCAGCAAAGGGGGTTGCCGCAGCTACTATTGGAGCTAAGCCTTGGGGACACTCCTCATGTTGCCTTCTTCTCTATTAACTTCAAGAACATGGTGAAGAAGTGTTGGGACCCCTCCACTTCAGAGCACTGCATCCAGGAGTGCGACAAGGCGACTGTGCGCGCCATGATTATTGAGAGCATGCTTCGCTCATCTGGCGCTGTACAGCGGAATTTAGCGGAGGCGATTGCGCTCATCGCCCAGGTTGATTTTCCCACTGCGTGGACGGACGCCTTGTCGTTGATAGTGAAGGTGCTCACGTCCGGGAATGATGTTGGTCAGTTGCGGGCTGCCTTGTCCACGTCGCATAGTATTTTACGGAAGTACCGCCACCAGGGCGAGTTGACAGAGACGCTCGTCAACGAGTTGCGCACCATCTACAGTTTGCTTTGCCCCGCACTGGTTCGCAGTATGGAGTCGTTGCTCTCGACGACAGAAGCGCCGGGTGTACATGTAACGGATGTGTACAAGGGCATCACAGATGCTGTGGAATGCCTGCGCGACATTACGTCATTGGACCTGGGTGATGAGTTCATTCAGCGCATTGGCTCTATTGTAGGCATGTACAATAAATGCCTCGCTGCGATAATGGCGTCATCCAGCTCGTATGGAGCGCATTCAGGTGCCATGATCGAGATGAACTCTGCCGTGATAGCATGCATGACACATTGGTTGAACTCATACGACGAGGACTTTGAGAGTTTTGCACCCCAGTTCATCGAAGTGGTGGTTGGCATGCTAGCGAGTCAGATAAGCAACGACCCTTCCATGGATGATCTGGTGGTTTGTTGCCTGGAGCTGATGAGCAGCGTGTGCCGAGGCACAACTCGCTCTCATTTGAACACAAGAGAGAAGCTGCAGTTCATACTCCAGTTCATCATTCTCCCCAATCTTGCCCTCCGGGAGGATGACCTGGAGACGTATATGCACGATCCGGACGAGTACATTAAGAGAAACTTGGAGGGCTCCAACTTCCACACGCGCCGCCGGGCTGCCGTGGAGCTGGTCCGTTCCCTGCTTCTTTACCTCCCCGAGGTCGCGCGTCCGCTGCTCGCTGAGGTGACAACTGGACTTCTCCGAACAGCAGACAGTGACTGGAGAGCCAAGGATACTGCGATTTACCTAGGGTTTGTTTTGGTGGTGGATGGGCAGCTCGTGAACACACAGCGCGGTGTGACGGCGCAGCAACTCAGCGAGATCATTCCCGTTGCGCAGATCCTGGAAGGGCACGTTTTCCCAGAGATCCGGTGTGATTTGTCCGTGCAGAGTCCCGGTATCGTCAAGGCGGACTGTATGCTCGTTGTCGCAGCCTTTCGTCAGCTTATTGCCGTAACTGCGTACGACTTCCTTGTGCCAGCACTGACTCGCCACATCGCGGTTGGGGACGCCGTAGTAATGACATACGCCGCTTACACCCTCAAATGCTTTCTTTCGATCAGTGAAGCACAGGCTGCCGGTGCTATCGAGACGGTCTTCACCAAAAACTCCCTCGGCATTCTCGAGGGTCTCTGCGTGCGCATCCAAGAAGCGGAGACGCCAAATCCGTACCTGATGCAGTACCTCATGAGTCTGTGTTTTCGGTTCCCAAAACTCGTAGCCCCCTTTGCGACGCAGGTGATGGCCTCTCTCCAGACGCCACTCTACAAAGCAGCTCGCAATCCCTCCAACGCACTGTACAGCCAGTGCATGTTCGAAGTCATCTCAAAATGCGTGGCGCTTCGGCCAGGTGCGAGGAGTGAATTCGAGGGAATGTTGTGGCCGAGTTTTGCACACGTGCTGCACGAGAACGTTGTTGAGTTCGTGCCGTATGTTCTTCAAGTGTTTGCCCAGCTGGTGCGCACGTACCAGTCCAGCGAAGCTGCGCAGCGGTGGTCCGAATGCCCAGCCGAGAACTACCAAGCCCTCGTCCCCCCCCTCACTCAACCACAACTGTACGAAATCCGTGTACAGATCCCGGCGTCGGTGTGCCTGCTCTGCGCCTTTGTTGAGGCCTACCCCGGCTACGTGCATCGGACTGGGTTGACCAACCCAGTTCTTAATGTCTTCAACATATTAGTGCGTCTGAAGAACTACGATAATGAGGGCCTGAATATTCTCACATCGGTGCTGCTTGCGTACCCCGAGGACGTGATGGACATCTACATGGACACTATACTCAAGGTTCTAATGAACCGCTTGCAGAGCTCTTCCACACCCAAGTATGTGCGCATCCTGATCCTATTTCTGTCTGTCGTGGTTGTACAGCGCCAGGACGCGGACTACCTGGTCACTCGTCTCAACAATATCGAGAGCGGGTTGTTCATGAGGGTTCTCGGCAACGTGTGGCTGCCTCGCATGCAAAAAATAGCGGGAGATGTGGAGCGCAAGGCATGTGTGGTAGCGCTCTCAAGGCTTCTGTGCGAGTCAGCGACGCTACAGTCCGACACGACGGCGTGGGTGACGAGTGCTTCTAGCTGCCTCAGGATGCTGTACGATGACGTGGAGCCTGACGACCACACGAGCTTCACGCCTGCCGCGAGCGTGATTCAAGGCACAGAGTCGCTGTATGGCAATGGCGCCGGACCAGAGGAGTTCACGGGCTCTTTTCATCCTCTACGGGAGGCGATGCAAAAGCCTCGTGATGTTTGCAGCCAAGTTCCGGATGCCGCAGCATTTTTTCAAAGTGAGTTGTCCAACTTCCTCAAGGGTCGCGGTGCACATCTCTCTAGCCCACTCAAGCAGTGGCTTGGTCCACATACCCCGACATGGCTCCAGTAAGAGGAGCGGCGTCGGATTACACAAACCCCGCGGTGCCAATTAGGGGGGGGGGCTGGGGTTTCCTGGTGTATCACAATTGGCTCCACACTGTTGTGGCTTGGAAAAACAAAAGAAGACTGAAAACAGAAGGCGTCTAGGGCAGAACACACACACACACACGCACAAGCGCATGGCATCGAAGAGCCACGAGGCGCAAGACAAAATGCCATGTACCGGGGCTGATCCTTATCCCCATTTTTCTTCGATAATGGGCATACGTTGCGGCCATGCACAGCTGGTCTCTCTTCTGTGTTTTTTATATTTTGCTCCTTTTCCTGTTGACACCCGAAACAAGGGTGAAGTTGCAGATGGCGTTGCTTGTAATATTTACAGCTGCGTGTCCCTTTTTTTTTGGTTGACGGCGACTCTACGCTGATTTGAAATACAAGCACGGCTGACATTGTGTGTTGAGTGGGCGCTCACCGCTCGGGTTCGCTGTTTGCCACTCCCCCAAAGTTTTACTCATCGGGCGTTTTTTTAATCTTGTTGTTGTGGTTAACCCACATCCACGTGTATGTGCGCGTGAGGGAGAGGACAGTGCATGCTATGCTTTCCTCGTGTTGTTCGTTTCGTTGTTCACAAAATTTCTGACGACGCCAGCCACCTCTCCGTGTAGGGTAACAGTGTCTCGTGCCGTTTTTTTTTTCCAGAAAACCAATAGCCCCCCCCCCCCCTCTCCACCCGTCCCACACACGGAGACGCTTGTGGTCTGTTGGTGCTCTCGGGCAGGTCTATTGGGTGAGGCTCTGCTGAGCGGAGAAAACATCTGTGGCTGCATTTGCCATGTTTCACTATGGAAGAATACGGTGTGTGTGCGTGTGTGAACAACGGCCATGGGAAAAAAGAAGAAAACCACAGGGTAAAGCTGAGCTAACAGAAATTGGACTCAGGCGCAGTATTTGGATGTTCGCTGTGACGGGGGAGGTGTCTTGGTGGGAAGGGGTGAGCGGGCGGATGATTTACGTCTGTGCTGCATGGACGCTGCTCGCGGGGGATTTCCAAGTACACATTGCAGGCGTTTACTTCCCTGCCTTCCTTTTGTCTTTCTAATCAATCTTATGTGCTCTTGTCGAATGGTACTTGGTGTCAGACGTGCGTTAGAGACTGCCCTTGATGGGACCAGCGGGTGCATCCGATATATGGTGCGCTCACGAGTGTTACGCCTATGAGTGTGTTGCCATTTGTCCGCGTGTACGTTTTTGGTGAATGAACCCCCCCCCCAAAAAAAAATACTTTTTTTTTTCAATTGTATTGTCTCTGATCATATAAAAGTGTGTTTCAGAGTCGTGTGTATGTGTGCCGTGTAAGGTCAAGCAGGGGGGAGAAGCGCGCATTTATGTGTGTGACTTTTGTTCCAGCTGTTTCTTGTCCAGTCTCTCATCGATTAAATAGATAGTAGACAGTATTGGAAGAGAGGTGGTCGAGGGGGAAGGGTGGTAGGGTGGTAGGGTGGTGGTGGTGGTGATGGATATCTCGTGTCGAAGAACGGCGTTTTGCTTTTGAGCTATTTTAGAGTAGAAATCGGCTTTCAACGCAACGTTGTTCTCATGTCACGCGGGTATCAGAGACAACCACAGTAACACACGGGGCCGATCCGAAAGGGCCTCTTTTTGCGTGTTCCTCATTCGGCCTCCTCCGCGTCCACTCGCCCCCTTTCCCTCTTTCCCCCTTCTCCGCAAAGCTCACTTTCACTCATGAATGTGACTCCCCCCCAAAAAAAAGAAAAAAAAGAAATGCACGGTCCCGCAAACGAAACCGCCGCTCAGTTGTCACGCGGCAGGGGTGGGGTGTCGTGTTTTTGCCACTCTTTGACTCGCCATCTATGAAGAGCGCCATGCACAGGGCGGTCTGTCGCCTCCTTGACAATTTCGTAGGTCTTCACATCGTCGCCTGCTTCAAACCTCATCTTGGATGATAGCACACCATATATATATAGGATGCCACCGATACGCAAAGACACGCAAGGGCTTCTCGTTCCAGTTATTTGTGTAGTTCTACGCCAGACCCCTCACGCTCACTACCCATCCTTCCATAGATACATACATTGTCTGCACTGTTACAGCAAATGAGCACTCCCTTGTCGTTATCGGTGCCCATTGCACCACAGGCGCAAGCCTCCAACTACCCAACGGTGCACAACATTTACTTCCGGCCCTCGCCGCTTTCCAGGCAGCAGCCCGCAAGGCGGAACACGAAGCTCAAGTGTGTCTCGTGTGGGGTGTGGGGTGATAAAGGCACGGTGTGCGAGGTGTGCTTCACTGCCATTCCGGGTCCTCACCGCATATATGCGCATCCTCCTTCAGGTACCTTGAAGTGTCAGCCGACCAGCTCAGGTCGGCGCTTCGCCGTCTCGCAGAGAGCCAAGCAAGCCGGCGTGCCAGCAAGTGGCGCTACGTTGTGCAAGAGGGGGCCACCTGTATAAAGCACCAAGCTCCGTAGATCGCTCTCAAGGGGGTGCTCGACCAACGCGCGTCTCGCAGCCGCCCCACGGCCACGCTACTTGTGGAGACAGTTTTGACACTGAGAGCCGGATCTTTCCCTGTAGTGGAGGATCAACATCGCCGCAGAGCAGTTTGAAGAATATGCGGCCTTCGGGCCACAGTTGGTCAGCTCTGCGACGCGTGGATAGTCCGAGATGCTGTCTGAGGCCGGAGAGCGCCAGGGTCCTGGGGGCGGCACTTGTGTGGGAATGGGGGGGGGGAGGGGCAGATGGTTTCAGTTGCGTGCAGAGGAATATGAGGGAGGGTTCAGGTGCCTCTTTCCGTGGACAAATAGTCTCCTCGTGACGGGCCCTTTGATAAGAACTCTCAGAACACACTCAATGAGAAACACCACACCATATTTAACAAGGCGGTTTCATTAGCTTGTTGTTCTCTGCCCCCCTCTTTCTCTTTCCTCCCCTCCATCTGTTCAACACCTCTTCATTTTTCTATATGCTCTTCATCGCACTTCCCCCCCCGCCCCGCTCCTCCTCCCCCCGCCCCGCTCCTCCTCCCCCCGCCCCGCTCCTCCCCTCCCCCTGCCGAATTGTCCCTTTTCCCCTCCCTCGAAAAACATGAAGTTCAGCGACGCTTACGCAGTACGTGTGCGAGAGCGCATGCCCTCCCTCCCCGAGCCCAAGGGCGGGGGCCCTCCTTCACGTATCGATGCACACCCAAGGACTCGAGCCCCCGTGATGCGAGGAGACGCCAGGTTGATTTTCACGCGCACCATGTGGGGCACAAAACTGCCCACCAGTGGGCCAATTTGGGTCACGGAGGCATACATGTGCTCGGCCATCTCACAAAAGACATTCACCCTTGCATTGTGCACCTTCACTACATACTTCCACACATAAAGACTCTCGTTTCCACCTGCCCCACTTCACCGTTGGATTCATGTTGGTGTCACACAATCAAACCATTTCAAAACAAAAAAGGTACGCTTATCAGATTACGCCATGAGACTTCATCTGGAAGATGCATACAAGAGACTCTGTGCTGAGTACAACACGAGTCCTCTATCAAGCTTCCTCGGTTCCCTGCGGAACACTTTCGCTTTACCAGATGGCGATGTTTTTATCGACGGTTCCTCTCTCGAAGGCGATCACTTCTGCGTCTTCGCTGAACTTCTTCGTCAGTTGCTACTGCAGCCAATCGTCTTTGCCCAGCCCCTTGCCATTCGAACGGGCAGCCCTGCACCGCTGTTAGAGCCCTCTGCCTCCCATCCGCCAAAAGAGCATGGCAATCACAAATATTACGACGTCGTGCCTCGTTTGCTGCGGATCAAGCTTCGTTTTTCCCGAAACGCAAACAACGCAGATGTGGAACGTGTGTGCAATTTGATCGCGACGCAGAAAGTGTTGAACTGCATTCCGTCCCCGTTACTACCCGATTCCTCCACGAACGAGAAGGGGCCGGTCACGGGTACCCTCTCGCAGTCGAACTGGCCGGAGAGGGCGGTGATTGAGAGCATTGACTTGAATAACTGTGTGTTTGTATCCCTCCCAGGCGGGCGAGCCTTGCGCGCTGCGGTGCGACGCAACGTGTACGTGCAAAACGTGTTCCTGGAGGGGTGCAGTGTGAATGCAGCGGTGGTTGCACAGATAGCACAAGTGACGCGTAGCAACCGGTTGCAGTTTCACCTCGCCTGTGCCGCCTTCGATTGATCGACGGGGTATACACACACACACACACACACCTCCACAAACGCGAATCTACCTCCATCAATCAAGTCTGATGAGCTAGTGCGAACATGTAGCCGCTACGCAGTGTGCGGAGGCGTTCGTACTGCGGTTCTTCTCAGATGCCTGATAGGTCGCGGGGGGGGGGGGAGGGGCCTCTCTCTCCCTTGGTCGACTCGAGGGCATTAGGCAGTGAAGAGAGAGACTTCACCTGTCTGCGCACTTTCGGTTGTACGGTAAATCTTTTTTTTCCCAAGTAGTCGGCCTTCATGGCACTGGGGGTTCCTCATACATCCGCGCTCCACTTCCTCTTTCATCTCTCATATTTTATCTGCTTCCTGTCATCTCTGCTTCACACCAAACACCACCGTTTTCTCTCCTCGTTTTTCAGAAAATGTGGGTGGTTCGATGACTCTCGTTTTACCCGTCACGATCATCTTGAAAGTACTTTTGATGCGCACTCCTTTTTCTTGTTCCCCGAACCTTTCCTTGCATTGACACCGCAATTGATGTTTGACGGCCTCTGAGAGGCGTTGTACGACGTGTAGGCTGTTTCAGGGGAGGGGGGCAAAAGTGCAGACACTACGGAGGAGGAGGGAGATCGCACTACGGCGTGCACGTTGTGTTTTCTTGCAGAAGACATCAGCTCCCTCGATTAGCACCACCACCCCTATATGTGCATATGTTCATGCACACACACACGCACACACACACACGTGTATATATATAGATATATATATAGACACCTGGGGCCGTGCAGCAGATGAGCTGCCGCAGCTGGGCAATATGAGGACCATGTACTTCAGCTTCGTTTGTGCCATCCGGAGCCGCACAGCAGCTCACTATACGTGCAGGCGTATCGGGAAGGGTTGTGCACACTCGATGCACTTTGTGCATGTTCTTCTCCCTCTTATAATATTGCACATTCTGTGATATATATTTGCAGCCGGATTGGCTCTTGCACGCGTATCCCCCATCCTCTTTTTTTTTATTGTTGCTGGAATCCTTCTACTTGTAGTTTTACATTCCCATCCCGCGCTGAGTGGCTTGTGTGTGCCCATTTGCATCTCGCCACCTACACACCCAAGCATACCGTATTCGTTTATCTCGAAAGCGTTTGCAGATTCTCACTAGTGACTTCGTAACTCTCTGCGTACAAAACAAACAAAAAAAACGATGAGATGTACTTTTTTTATTGCGTCTGTGCCCGCGTGCTCTTGTTTTCATTCCCTCGCCCCGTTCCGAGAGAGTCGTCGAGGGGGACGAAGTCGTGCGTGTGTGTGTGTGTGTGATGTGAACTCGATTCGGCATTGTTATTTGAGCGAATCGAAATTACGCCCCGCAATTCCAAATATGTGCTTTGTCAGCCGTGCATCTTGTATTCGCACGACTTCGCCCCTTCCATCGTGTCAAGCATCGAGGAGTGGGATCGTTGGTTGGGGGTTTGCCCACCATCCCCACTCCCCTTGGATCATGCGCCATGGCGTGGATTCTTCGGTGACGGATGGAGGGAATGCTCGCGTCTGTCCATACACATGGACTGCTTTACCCCATGATGACGTTGAGCGAACAGAAAACATTCATGTAGCCTTACCAGTAGCTCGAGGTCTCACGAACTCAAGTGGCGTGCGATACCAAATGAGTGTCTTCTTTCTCGGGAAGGGGGAGCTTGCAAGCGAGGAAAAGCGAAGAAGACGTATTGGCGCACATGATGCCGTCGACATTACCCCCTTTGGCTCTCTTTATGTTGCTATTTGTCTCAGTGGCTGATACCGGCAGATGCGCGTGATCCCTTCGATGACTAGAAGCACTGATCTCTTTCTCTCTTCTCATTCTCATTCTTTCTGCCGCCGTCCCTCTCATCTTCACTCAGCTAAGTAGTCGCACGTGACTTGAGTTTCCGCCGTTTTTCGGGTTGTGTGTGTTGTAGAGCTCGGTCAAATATATACACATACACATTTGATTTTCAGGTCTCTCGCTTTGGACCCCCGCTCCCTCCCCTCCCTTCCCCTCCCCCTCTCCTCCCCTCCCCTCCCTTCCCCTCCCCCTCTCCTCCCCTCCCTCCTTCCCCCTCCCTTCCCCTCCCCTCCCCTTCAAGAGCGCCCCCGGTGTCGTTTGCGCATCTCAGTTTTTTAAGTTGTGTCGTAGCTGTGCGGTTCTTAGATAGTGTCCACTTCTGGGCCTTCCACAATTCCCTCCTCTCTCTTTCTCTGATTTTGTACATCGTTGCACTTGTCGTGGCTGGTCTGAGGGGGGGGGTATCCGTTGCTCACTTCCGTACCAAAAGAGTTCAAACGCAACGGCCCCCCTCCCCCTTTTTCATTGTTGAAGAATTTTTTCTTGTTCCTACACACCTTTCGAGTTACCTGCTGTGTGCCTGACAACACACCGCAAACCCCGTTTTTGGTAATCATGGCCGCTGTCTACGCCAGTGTCCTTGGAAAGGAGTTCGCGAGTGGAGTGACGCTGGATGAGGCGAACCGCATTGTGCACGTCGACGAGACACTCCCTTCGCTCTCCTCCCTGAAGGTGGGCATGGTGGTGCGTTCTATTGGTGGGGTACCAGTAGGGGATGGCCGAGGAGAACAGGCCCGCCACCACAGCAACCGGTCCCAGGTGCTGGTAGTGCTTGGTGTACAGCAAAAAGACGAGTTTGACCTAAGCTCTGACGACGAAGCCGCGGCAGACTTCAAGCCTCCGTCGACGCTTCCTCCTCTTCCGCCGGAGTTTAATAATAGCGTGGCCCACAACAGCTCCGGTGTTGTTTACGACGCCGCTGTGAGATGTGGGGCGGGCGGCTGCATCATCATCATGTGCGAGGGAGCCAACCCCGCCCTAGCCATTACCATGGCGGCCCTGAAGGCGAATGTGGAGGTCATGTATATCGAAACGGTTGCGCGCATGAAAACGCGCCAGACCATCAACGCAGCCGGCGAGGTGTTGAAGAAGTCACTGGAGAAAGGGCTGTGGATTTACGTCGAGCAGGCAACGAAGTCCATCACCCTACTGCGCCAGATAAGCGACTGCATCATGGAGGTCAGGGCCGCAGGCAATATGCATCCCCAGTCTCGCGTTCTGCTCATGTGCGAGCCGCACCCCCATTTCCCTGAGGCGCTGATGCGCGGAAGCGTGACACTTCGCAGTCGATTGCAGAACAACAACATGACTGAGGTGGACATTTGCGAAGAGCTCGCGGAAAGCGCAAACCGAAAGCTGGCCATCTACGGCGACGAGGTCCCCCCTGGGGAGACCATGGCGAAACCTGAGGTGACTGCCACCCGGAAGAAGGTGCGCATCTCTAACCAGGTGAACATCGTGCACCTCGAGAAGAGCACCTTCTTGGAGATGAGCGCGAGCGCCCGAATGCGTGCGGAATCTGGTCCGTCCAGCGATGGCATATCACGAGTGGCAAAGTACTCCTTCGGCTCAAACGAGAAGTTTATTTCTCTTTCTTACGTTCGAGACCACCGCTTCGCCGTGGGTACAAACAGCGGATATGTCGTTCTCATTGACCGAGACGGGCTTCCGCTGATTCAGTTCCGTCCGCACAAGGCGTGCATCTGGGATGTGAGTTTCTCTTCACAGTTTGACTTTGCCACGGCCTGTGAGGATGGAAGGAGTGTCATCTATAATTACTCGCTTACAAACCAAGAGCTGACAACGGCCTCCGTCGCTTCTTTTCAAAACGATGTGTTTGCTGTCACATACGCGAAACCGGACGATGTGAATAGCGCGGTGCTCTCCGGTGGGCTCAGCGCTACTGTGTGCGTGTTGCATTCAGACCGTCAAAACAGTTCGTTCATCGCTTGTCGAACATCTATTCAGGCCATGTGCACTACCCATCTCAACCAGACGATCGTCGGCGGTGGAACCGGCACCTGCACTCTCATCGACAATTATTACTGTGTGATAACAGATTTTACGAACGCCCACAACAAGAAGGTACCAGCAGTCGGCGCCCATGGAAACATAGCTGTGACTGGCGGATTCGACTGCACCTTGCGCCTCTGGGATGTTCGCAACGGGTTCCACCAGACAGCACAGCAACACCTGAGCGAGGTGATCACGGCGGTGGCAATGAATGATCGCTATATTTCCGCGTGCAGCGGCCCAAACCTCCACGTATGGGATCCACGGAACATGAACCGGCCGCTGGCGCTCAAGACAAACGCCTGGAAAGACTTGACGCGCGGGCTCGTGCTTGACGGCAACACCATTGTGACTGCATCCGTGGACGGCGTGGCGCGAATCTGGGAGGTGAACTAATGTCATGTCTGAGATGCCTGATGTTAGTCTGATCACTAAGAAATATAGGGAAAGGGGGCTCACGTGATAAGAGCGACACGAGAAGGCTTACTCTTGACGTGTGCGTCTGTCGTTGTCCTCTCGCCCCTCCCATTTTACGCACCACACACACACACACCATGGCGTGGTCTCTCACAGAGACGTTCGCATGTGAGATCGTTTTCCTGCTAATCTTTTTCCCATCCACACACACACACACACACACACACACACACACACACAGACGTGTACACGTTTATACGTGTGAAATCCATGGTACATTCCCTTACACATTTTTTTTATGTGTGTCTCCCCCCTTGGACGGTTCGCCAATGACGAAGGAAAGCGCAAAGAAGGAAAGCAGCAGCGGGGGCGTGGAGAGGCGAGTGGAGGGCGGGGGACGCGCTAAGATCTCAAAAGAACAGTGAACCATTCACGTGGGCGGGGAACAACAGAATACCATTGCGATATGGAACCGATAAAACCGGAACATCAACGTGAATGATGCTTCTCTCGTTCGAAACGTGCCCCCTCCCTCTCTCTGTTATTCGTGTCTGCGCTCTCTCATTTCTTTTAGTCCCCCCCTCCCCCCTCCCCTTCCCCCGGTCACCTGCGAGGATGCTCTTCGGCCTCGCCGACGTGGTCACATCAGAAACTGCTCTACTGCCATCTCCCTCCCCCTTCGCCCTTTCTCTGAGACAACAAAGCGTCGGAAAATAGAGGTGAACATTGGAGGAAAAAAACGGCTCAAAAAGGGGGGAGCACGAGTACGTGGTACAGGTGATGGCTGCGTCGTCTTGAGCTGGTGCAGACGGGCACAAAGCAGAAGTCGAGTCGTAGCTGCAGAAGGGATCAGGGAAGCGGTAAGGAGAGCTGAAGAGTCGTCTTACGGACAAAAAAAAAGCTGTGCGTGTGAAGAGAACATATACACAAAAACATGCGAAGTGTATAATACACCCGCACGTGTCTGCGCGTACGGGCGATGAGCGTCTCGGTGTGTCCTTGATGGAATAAACCGCGGCTTTGGATTGTGTACACGCATCATACAGCTTTGAGCCATCCAGTCGTGCGCCTTTTACCTTTTTTTATTCGCGTCTCTCAGTAGAAAGACTTTTTTAAATTCCTCATCGCACGACCCTTTTTTTTTCGTGTGTGGGTGTTTGTGTTTTTTTTTGCCTATTTGTTTGCCCCTTCTCACTGTGCTATGCTCGCTGCTGCTGCTGCTATTTTCTTTTTGTTGTGCTTCCGTCTCCCCCCCCCCCCCCACACCTTTGCGGGTTTTCTATTATATGTATTCAGTTTTTTTTTTGTGTTGATTATATCCTCTCATCCCTCACGCTTCTTCGATGTGTTTACGCTGAAGTGCATTATGGGGATTTTCTTCGTGTTGGCAGGTGTCTCTGTGCGTCTTCTAATGGATGTACTGTACGCACATCGATGACGATGTCCTGCTGCTGCGCGCATTCGCGTGTTTCCTCCTCATTTTCTTCTTCCCCCCTTTTTTTTTGAGTGGCTATGTCGCGAGCGCATACTGCGGTGAGTCCCTCCTTCATATTCACTTTCCTCTTTGAATCTGGTACCTGTGAATGTCTGTCTGTGAATGTCTGTGTGTCTGTGTGTGTGTGTGTGTGTGTGTGTCTGTGTGTATCTGTGTGTATTTAGTTTACTGCAAGTTATTCCCACTTTTTCCCTTTCGCTGTATCGGCGGGTCTTTCCATGTTATTGTCGCCACGCGGTACCACCTGCCAAAAACTACTCTATGGGGGGGGGGGGGGGAGGGAAGGGCACGCTGTAAGTGATGTTGGTGCCTGCACCTGGCACTGCTTCTCCTCCCCTCTTTGTTCCCCCGCCTCATTTATTCGGCGCTTTTCCCCTCAACTAACGAGCCGTAGTGGAATCCTGATTGATAGAGGAGCGAAGAGGAAATCACTTTGGGATGTTCAAGGAATGCGCTGTTGTATGTGGTATGCACTCCGTAGCGACCATGATGGTGCGAAGAGACGGCCAGCTATTCATGCGGCACGTTCACCTCTCTCTCTATGCAAGCGACGTCGCTGCTCTTCCCACCGCTTTTGATATCAGCGATACTGTCGGCGCGACTCTGAGGTTGTTCTCGGTTCTTCCGCCCCCTTCCATACTTTCTCCTTCGCGCTCCCCGCCAGTGCCCATGATCAACCCGTTGGTGCAAATATTTCCAGTCTCTCACACCTCCTCTCTTTCCCTCCAATCGGTGCCGCATAGGTTTTCATCGTTATACCTACCTTTGGCATTCGCTTCTCTTTTGGATCGTGTGACACTCTTTGTCTCCTGCTGCTGCTGCTGCTGCTGTGTGTGTGTGTGTGTGTGTGTGGTCGAACTGTATAAGGGTCTCCGCTAGGTTCTGAACAAATCCACAGAGTGAGTATCGCGTTTCCTTGGGCGTACGCGTTGTCGGGGTTTCGGCTTTCTGCACAGTGCCCCCCCCCCCATTTTTTTTGGGGTCTACACTTCTTTTGCTTTTCTTGCTAATCATGTCCAGCGCTCTTGATGATGCAGTCGACGGTGGCGTCACCGATACTATGGATGGTCTTCCAGTGCCGAAAAAGTACGTGCGGATTGCAGATAGCATGCGTGAGCTGAGCGCTGATCTGCAGCAACTGGAGGACCTCGGTCTCTCCCTCAACCCTTCGACACCTCTGTATACCAGTGAAGTGGAGCACATTCTCATCACGGACAGCTGGAGTTGCACTGTCTGCGGCACTACCTGTGTTGCCACCTGCCCTTCCACCGGCAAGCCGCATCGCCGGCACCTCGTTACGGTGGCTCAGCATGCCCTTCGACTGATTGAGCGGCATGTAGGTAAGGTGTACGTACGGGCGGCGCCACTGTCGCAGCGCGTGGAGGGCGAGGTGCAGGTGCGCACTCAGCGGAGGCTAACCATGAATCCACACACTTTCCTTTTGGCGTTTTACTTCGCGTCACAGGCATCTCCTGCATCAGAGGCTGGCGCTGATGAGGCTCGCACCCCGCCGTCTACACGGAAATCCACTGCACTTGGTAGCCGAAGGGGCTCCGAGTGGACACGAGAGTGTGCGCGCCATCTGCTCGACGTCGTTCGTGAGATTAAAGTCTACGGGGCATGTCCGACGGACGATGCGTACTGCCACTCTTTGCTGAAGTCGATGCGGAGTGCGTGGCAGCAATACTCGCGGCAAGTGAAGTGGGAGCTTGCAGCAGACAGCGCTAGCAAGTCCGAGTCTCCGAGGGCACGGTCGAGCGATAAAAGTCCACATGCTTCACTCCCCAAAACAAAGAATGCTCGTGACGAGCTTGTCAGCTGCACCCGCCAGGCCTTGATGGAGGCGGTGGGACACTCTCGCAAGGATCCAGACAATGACAATCTTAAACGATTCACCGCGCTTCTTTATCAGCGGCTCTCGCGACTCTGCACCACCGATGAGTTTGCCGAGGTCAAGCGGCGTGTGGAGCAGCTCGAGGCGTGCGACTCCACACCGCGAATCGAGCACGCTACACCTCCGTGTGTAATGCTTGACGTCAACACAACGGCATCTGAAGACGAGGGTGACCGCGCGGCCGCGTCGTCGGGGAGGCTTTCCGGACCCAAGATGGCTCCAGCGTCCGCCAGCGGCCAGCGCCGTACTGGGCCTGAGCTGCCGCCTGGGTGGTACGTGGACGAGCGGGGCATTTCACGGCCCCCGGCAGATCACGAGGAGCGCAAGCGGCGCGAGCGCTTTCTTCAGAAAGAGTTCAGGGCACAAAAAGCATATGAGGCCGTTATGCAGGTGAAAACAGAGAAGAGCAAGCCACAGCAGGTGCAGGCGGAGGTAACTGCAGCCCTCACACAGGCAGAGCTTCAGCAATTGGCTGCAGACCTCAACAGCACTCCCCTGCGCCTGCAGCGCCTTTTCCATTTCCTGGCACTCGTGGAGGACCGCTTTGTGGAGGCACTTCCACCCCGCCTGCGTCCGCGCCTGCGACAGGAGTTCCATGACGTCCTAGACTGGAACATTATTGAGCGCCAAGCTCGCGGTAGCGCACGCAACATCTCCAATTTGGTTCGTTTTGTGGGTGAGAAAGTGATCGAATGCAGCTCCCCAGCGCGCGAGGCGACAATGGCGGCTCGCATGTCTGTCGTCTGCGATGACATCGAGCACTGCACGCCTGACGTGGGAACCGCGGTGGCGAATGCGTTTTCTTTTTTATTTGAGGCGATTCGAGACCTGCAGGAGGATGTCGCGAAGTTCTCCCTTGTAATGATCAACGCCTCACTTAAACAGAATGCGGTGCAGTACATCCGAGAGTTTATCGCAGCGTGTTTGCCGCCCCCGCGAAAGTGGTCGGGGTCAATCACCTTTCTGCAACGCTTCATCAATGATCAGCGTGTGCTGTCATGGTCCTCGGCAAGTGTGCCTGAGGCTTGGACATCTATCACGGCGGAGGAGCGACAGGTGCGCGGCGCGCTGCTGATCGGTACGCTGGATCTGCTGCGTAGCGGTAGGCACACGAGCCTTGATCGATGGGTGGACTTGCCGCCGGAGATCTTCTACTTTGAGAAGCACATCATATTCAAAGCAGCGAATACGGTGCAGGAATGTACACTCCTGCTGCTGTTGGATGGCACCATCTCTAGCGTGTTAGCCCGCCGCGCAATGAGTCCGGTGACGGTGTCGACGGCCATCCGCCACCTGCACCGTCAAATTATGTCGCTGCTCGCTGAGGACATCCGCCTCAATGAGCTCAAAGACTCGGTGATTGACTTCATCGAAAATCAGCTCTACCGTCTGCATGTGGGAGAGGCTGCTCACGACGACGAGTCTTCACTTGCGGCTCTCGCCCCACTAGCCACTTTATCTGACGCCGAGAAGCAGATAGTGCGGTCGACCATCGACAAGATGACAAACACCGAGGACCCGCTGTACGTGAGTTTTGAGCGGCGTGTCTTGCAGTTCATCGAGGTCATGCTGCTGGAAAACACGGATAATGTGGCGCCACTCGGACTGGTGACGGACACGCTAAAGCAGGAGGTCCAGTTGCTGCGCCACATGTTGTTGTTCCACTGGGAGGTGTACGCGCCCTTGTACCGTGAGCTTTCCCCATCATTGTCGCTTGAACCGGCTCCTCTTGCGACTTGAGTAGGCACGGTACAACCGACTGAAGTCTTGGTGACCAGCTGAAGGGGCAAGTGATGGTTGATGGAACTGTGCGAACGCCATTCGCGTTGATGGTGTGGATGCTGCCGGTGCTCTTGAATCTCTACAAGGCGTGCGTGTGGGTGTGTACATTATTCTGTTGTGTGTAAGCTGCACTGTTGCGTGTTTACTCATTTGAACTTACTTTCTTTCCTGAGTGCGGCTAGCGCCCCTGCTTCTCCGGCGCGCATTCGTGTGGAGCGGTTCTCTCGCACGGTGAGGCCCACTCTTTAGTTTGCTATTCTGCGCACGCCACACGTGAAGAGTCTCACTTCCTGACCTTTTCGCGAAGTTTACGGAGACCGTGTGCGTACGTGTGTGGCGGACATGCACAGTCGGTGCGGGACGGATGAACTGAATTTGAGTGCATCGGGTGCTTTGGTCTTGTACAAAAGTCTTACAGGGCAGTGCTGCTGTGTTGTAGTAGCAGCGTGAAGTAACATTGTGTCACCCATTGAAAGTGCGCAAGTGCAGCAACTGGCCCTGTGAACGTGGAGGGGCATCTGCCGCTTTCTTCCTTCCGTCTCGCTCTAACCCACGCACACCGGTGATTCGCGTATATCTCTCTTTATATATATATATATTGTTTCAAAATCCAAAGTACACGACGTGACCACATTGGAAGGGTGGCAACATGCAGCGGTGCTTGACACAAACCTCCCACCCATTTTAATGCCCCCCCCCCCTACCGAGACCCCACGTTATGCAGCCCGTGTCCCTCGCATGTGTACGCTACACACGGCTCGACATGGGTGGTCATTTCACTCTTTGTTTCACATTCCCTCCCACTATTCTCTCCTTACGTCGGCCTGCTTTCTTGTCTTCTCCGCGTGCCACCAATACGTGGCTGCGTTCCCCCCTCCCCTCCCTACCCCGTTCCCGCACTCATGCGCGTCTGTCAATATATTGCGCCTTCTTTACTACACGCACACAAATTCGCACTGTTTTTTTTTCGTTTTCCTGGTGGTACTTGCTGCCACCCACATGGTGCACGCTTTTCTTGATTTATAATGTTCCTTGCGCTCATCGGCTTCGAACGCTGCACATTGCCTGAGCATCTCCCCCACACGTTCACTGCGCAGATCTGCAGGCTTATCTGTTTTTTTTTTCCCCACTTGGTCTTTTTTTTGGCTTTTGCAAGCTATTCACTTTCCGCTCGGTGCTTGGCAGTAGTACAGCCCACTTCTCTCTCCCCCCTCCCCCTCGCCTTCAAGTCTTTTTCTGCCCTCGGCGGATTGCGTGCGTCGATTCACCTCTCCTCCTCCCCCCACCCACCTACCCACCCACACACACGAAAAGCGTGGTACGCCAGCTTTGAGGGAGGTACGTACGAAAAGACTACAACAGACTACATACACAGAGCAACACTATTCCCCAAATCTCTCTCTCTCTGTCCGTGCGTGTGCGTCTGTGTGCGCGCCTGACTCTCTACATTACCTGCAGGGGTTTTGTTGTAGTCAGAGTCGTGCAGCGTACGAAGCACCTTCACGTTTGTTGTGAAATCGGTCGCAGATTGTTTTGGTAATCTTTTGTGTGTTTTCCCAGGCCATTACTTTCGCCTTCCGTTTGTGAGTGTTGGCTGCATAGAAGTCGTGAGGGGAGTGGCACTTGGAGTCCAGCGAATCCGTCATAACGTTTTAGCGGGCGCTTTGAGCACCGAAGCCACATCCCACAAGGTGCTGAACTGGACCCTGCAGCCGTGCGCACGTCACTGCTGTTGTTGTCTTTCGACTCTCTCCTCTCGTCTCTCTGAGCGGAGGTGTCGCCTTGCGTCCCTAGTGGCGTCCGTTCTTTTCCTTCGTTCCTCTCATCTGTACGAGGCACCATGTATCCACACACAAAGCAAGCGATGGCGTCGACCATCCAGAGCTTCGTCACGGAGAACAAGGTCGAGGAGAAAGGACTGAAGCTGAGTGAACTGCGCCGCTTGCCAAACTCCAACCAGGTCTCGATCGTCTTCGACGGCAACCGTGTGCTAGACGATGTTGTCCAGGACGTGCACGCGACCGCGCCACTCACCATTTTCACTGCCTCTACTCCATGGTCGGCCTACACTGTGATTAGCGAGTACACGGATATGATGAGCAAACTGGGGGAGTACTTCCGGGCCTTTGACTCGGACTTTAAGCCGATGTTTGTCTTCAACGGCTGTGGGTTTCACCCGATGGAGGACCAGGACACGACATCACCGACCCCACCGATGGAAGTCGCATCGTACAGCGCCTACAACAAGAACAAGTCGGTTTGCAGCGTACCGGTCGAGGCACAGAAAAAATTTGCTTCACGCTTTGTAATCGAGGAGGATGTCGAGGGCTTAATTGTTAGGAAGCTTTGCGAAGTTGCGGAGGAAACCATGCGGGCACCGTTCTTAGCGTGGAGCCAAATTTCTGCCTTTTTCGCTCCATCGAATACGGTGGCCTCGGAGGCCTTTGGGTCTCTGGAGCTTCTTGCCTTCCCTGGTGTCGATCGTGTGATCACGAACATCGACATGGTCGCCGGCACCTTCGACTGCGTTTCTAAAGCTTCCATGATTGCTGCGCTTCGTCGCCGCTACAACGCCGAGTTCTCCGAGGACGATTTCAGCGCCATCGTCCTCTACGACACGAAAAACCGCCTCTTTCGCGTCAAGAATCGTCGCGAGACCTTTGACGACCTTTGTCGTCTGCCACGCGACCCCACTCGCGTAGATGCGTTTATGAGGCAGCACCGCATCAGCGACGACCAGAAAATGTTACTGCGTCGCAACATGGGCGCCTTGGATGCGCCGGTGTTCACAATGGACGCGCAGCTGGTGCCACTGTCAACACTTCACAACCGACCGCGTCGTTGCGAAATCCGCTCGATTTTTGGTAGTCCGATGCCCGTCGTATTCTTTTACTTCTGCATGAGCGGTCCGCTGCTGCCACTTCCCTTCGCTATCCACAGTCAAGAGGTCCTCGCGGACGACTGGCCGCTCATTGACACCTCCGCCTACCGCCGTGCCGCGGAGTCGATCCTGCCCCTTCGCGTGCAGGTGGTCTTTCAGCTGTTCCCGATAGCCCCCAAGACAAGCGACTTTTACTGGATTCGCCAGTATGTCGTGTTCAAGAAGCAGCAGCAGGTGTCAGACTCACAGACGCGCGTCTGCAAACTGAGCAACCCACCTACAATTGACCTTGCGTACTGGAGCTTCCCGGAGGATCATCTGCTCCAGGCGACACGTGAGGCAGAAAGCGTGTACTTTACTGACATTGTTTCGTTTTGCGGCTGCGCGGTGGCGGAGCCCATCATTTATAAATCCATCCAGGCCACGCTAGCCGCCGTCTATCTGCGCTCACTCGACTTTCTAGGCTACTTCACGCACGCCACGGACGGCGCGGAGTCGAGCGGTCCGTCAGTGTACTGCAAGGC